>NW_027327456.1:0-306966 GCF_047675955.1 Chlorocebus sabaeus | reverse complement strand
TATGGGCTTCCAAATATCATTTTGCAAGTTTCACAAGAACAGTCTTAGTGAACGACTTCTTGAGGGGAAATCTCTAACTCTGTGAGATGAATTTACAGAACACAATGCAGTTTCACAGAAAGCTTCATTTCAGTTTTTATCTTAGGATGTTTTCTTTTTCACCATAGCCTTCAATGGGACTCCAAATATCACTTTGCAAATTCCACAAGAAAAGTCTTAGTGAACGGCTTCTTGAGGGGAAAGTTGTAACTCTGTGAGATGAATTAACAGAACACAAAGCAGTTTCTCAGAAAGCTTATTTCCAGTTTTTACCCGAAGATTTTTCCTTTTTCACCATAGCCCACTATGGGCTTCCAAATATCACTTTGCAAATTCCACAAGAACAGCCTTAGAGAAAGGTTTCTTGAGAGGAAAGCTGTAACTCGGTGAGATGTATGAACAGAACTCACGGCAGTTTCTCGGAAAGCTTCTTTCCAGTTTTTAACGGAAGATATTTCCTTTTTCACCATATCTCTGTAAGGGTTTCCAAATATCAGTTTGAAAATTTCACAAGAATAGTCCTAGTGAACGGCTTCTTGAGGGGAAAGCTGTAACTCTGTGAGATGAATTAAGAGAACACAAAGCAATTTCTCAGAAAGCTTCTATCCAATTTTTAACTGAAGATATTTCCTTTTTCACCATAGCCTTGTACGGGCTTCCAAATATCACCTTGCAAATTCCACAAGAACACTCTTAGCGAAAGGATTCTTTCAGGGAAAGCTGTAACTCTGTGAGATGAATTAACAGAACACAAAGCAGTTCCTCAGAAAGCTTCTTTCCAGTTTTTAACGGAAGAAATTTCCTTTATCACCTTAGAGCTATATGTGCTTCCAAACATGACTTTGCAGATTCCACAAGAACAGTCTTAGCGAAACGTTTCTTGAGGGGAAAGCTGTAACTCTGTGAGATGAATTAACAGAACACAAAGCAGTTTCTCAGAAAGTTTCTTTCAAGTTTTTAACTGAAGATATTTCCTTTTCACCACAGCACTCTATGGGCTTCCAAATATCACTTTGTAAATCCCACAAGAACAGTCTCACCGAAGGGCTATTTGAGAGGAAAGCAGTATCTCGGTGAGATGTATAACCAGAACACACGGCAGTTTCTTAGAAAGCTTCTTTCCAGTTTTTAACGGAAGATATTTCTTTTTCACCATAACCCTCTATGGGATTCCAAATATCACTTTGGAAATAACAAAAAACAGTCTTACCAAAAGGCTTCTAGAGGGGAAACCTGTAACTCTGTGAGATGAATTAACAGAACACAAAGTAGTTTCTCAGAAATATTCCTTCCAGTTTTTAACGGAAGATATTTCCTTTTTCACCATAGCCTTCTATGGGCTTCAAAATATCACATTGCAAATTACACAAGAACAGGCTTACCGAAAGCCTTTTTGAGGGGAAAGCTGTAACTCTGTGAGATGAATTAACAGAACACAAAGCAGATTTTCAGAAAGCTTATTTTCAGATTCTATCTTAGGATAATTCCTTTTTCAAAATAGCCTTCTATGGGCTTCCAAATATCACTTTGCAAATTCCCCAAGAACAGTCTTAGCGAAAGGCTTCTGGAGGAGAAGCTGTAACTCTGTGAGATGAATTAACAGAACAAATAGCAATTTCTCAGAAATCTTCTTTCCAGTTTTTAACGGAAGAAATTTCCTTTTTCACAATAGACCTCTATGGACTTCCAAATATCACTTTGCAAATCCCACAACAACAGTCTTAGCGAAAGTCTTCTTGAGGGGAAAGCTGTAACTCGGTGAGGTGCATTAAGAGAACACATGGCAGTTTCTCAGAAAGCTTATTTCCAGTTTTTAAGGGAATATATTTCCTTTTTCACCATAGCTCTCTAAGGGATTACAAATATCAGTTTGCAAATTTCACAAGAACAGTCTTAGTGAAGGGCTTCTTGAGGGGAAAGCTGTAACACAGTGAGATGAACTAACACAACACAAAGCAGTTTCTCTGACAGCTTCTTTTCGGTTTTTATCTTAGGGTATTTCCATTTTCAAAATAGCCCTCTATGGGCTTCCAAGTATCACATTGCAAATTCCACAAGAACATTTTTATAGAAAGGCTTCTTGAGGGTAGAGCTGTAACTCGGTGAGATACATTAACAGAACACACGGCAGCTTCTTAGAAAGCTTCTTTCCAGTTCTTAACGGAAGTTATTACCCTTTTCACCATAGCCCTCTAAGGGCTTCCAAATATCACTTTGCAAATTCCACAAGAACAGTCTTAGCGAGAGGGTTCTTGAGGGGAAAGCTGTAACTCGGTGAGATGTATTAACAGAACACACGGCAGTTTCTCAGAATGCTTCTTTCCAGTTTTTAACGGAAGATATTTTCATTTTCACCATAGCCTTCTATGAGCTTCCAAATATCACTTTGCAAATTTCACAAGAACAGTCTTGGTGAACGACTTCTTGAGGGGAAAGCTGTAACTCTGTGAGATAAACTAACACAACACAAAGCAGTTTCTCAGACAGTTTCTTTTCGGTTTTTATCTTAGGATATTTCCATTTTCACAATAGCCCTCTATGGGCTTCCAAATATCATTTTGCAAGTTTCACAAGAACAGTCTTAGTGAACGACTTCCTGAGGGGAAATCTCTAACTCTGTGAGATGAATTTACAGAACACAATGCAGTTTCACAGAAAGCTTCATTTCAGTTTTTATCTTAGGATGTTTTCTTTTTCACCATAGCCTTCAATGGGACTCCAAATATCACTTTGCAAATTCCACAAGAAAAGTCTTAGTGAACGGCTTCTTAAGGGGAAAGTTGTAACTCTGTGAGATGAATTAACAGAACACAAAGCAGTTTCTCAGAAAGCTTATTTCCAGTTTTTACCCGAAGATTTTTCCTTTTTCACCATAGCCCACTATGGGCTTCCAAATATCACTTTGCAAATTCCACAAGAACAGCCTTAGAGAAAGGTTTCTTGAGAGGAAAGCTGTAACTCGGTGAGATGTATGAACAGAACTCACGGCAGTTTCTCGGAAAGCTTCTTTCCAGTTTTTAACGGAAGATATTTCCTTTTTCACCATATCTCTGTAAGGGTTTCCAAATATCAGTTTGAAAATTTCACAAGAATAGTCCTAGTGAACGGCTTCTTGAGGGGAAAGCTGTAACTCTGTGAGATGAATTAAGAGAACACAAAGCAATTTCTCAGAAAGCTTCTATCCAATTTTTAACTGAAGATATTTCCTTTTTCACCATAGCCTTGTACGGGCTTCCAAATATCACTTTGCAAATTCCACAAGAACACTCTTAGCGAAAGGATTTTTTCAGGGAAAGCTGTAACTCTGTGAGATGAATTAACAGAACACAAAGCAGTTCCTCAGAAAGCTTCTTTCCAGTTTTTAACGGAAGATATTTCCGTTTTCCCCATATCTCTCTGGGATTCCAAATATCACGTTGCAAATTACACAAGAACAGTCTTAGGGAACGGCTTCTTGAGGGGAAAGCTGTCACACAGTGAGATGAATTAATAGAACACAAAGCAGTTTCACAGAAAGCTTCTTTCCAGTTTTTATCTGAGGACATTTCCTTTTTCACCGTAGTCCACTATGGGCTTCCAAATATCACTTTGCAAATTCCACAAGAACAGTCTTAGCGAAAGGCTTTTAGAGGGAAATGTTGTAACTCTGTCAGATGAATTAACAGAACACAAAGCAGTTTCTCAGAAAGCGTCTTTCCAGTTTTTAACGGAAAATAATTCCTTTTTCACCATAGCCCTCTATGGGATTCTAAATATCACTTTCAAATTTGAGAAGAACAGTCTTAGTGAACGGCCTCTTGAGTGGAAATCTGTAACTCTCTGAGATGAATTATCAGAACACAAAGCAGTTTCTCAAAAAGTTTCTTTTCGGATTTAATCTTACTACTTTTCCTTTTTCAACATAGCCCTCTGTGGCCTTCCAAATATCACTTTGCAAATTACACAAGAACAGTCTTTGTGAAAGACTTCTTGAAGGGAAAGCCGTAACTCCCTGAGATGAATTATCAGAACACAAAGCAGTTTCTCAGAAAGCTTCTTTTCAGTTTTTATCTTAGGATATTTCCTTTTTCAGCATAGCCCTCTATGAGCTTACAAAAATTTTTGCAAATTCCACAAGAACAGTCTTAGCGAAAGGATTCTCGATGGGAAAGCTGTAACTCTGTGAGATGAACTAACAGAACACAAAGCGGTTTCTCAGAAACCTTCTTTTCGTTTTTTATCTTAGGATATTTCCTTTTACAGCAAAGCCCACTATGGGCTTCCAAATATCACTTTGCAAATTCCAGAAGAACAGTCTTAGAGAAAGGCTTCTTGAGGGTAAAACTGTAACTCTGTAAGATGAATTAACATAACACAAAACATTTTCTCAGAAACCTACTTTTCAGTTTTTACCTTAGGATATTTCCTTTTTCACCATAGTCCTCTATGGGATTCCAAATATCACTTTGCAAATTCCACATGAACAGTCTTAGCGAAAGCCTTCTTGAGGGGAAAGCTGTAACTCTGTGAGATGAATTAAGAGAACACAAAGCAGTTTCCTAGAAAGATTCTTTCCAGTATTTAACGCAACATATTTCCATTTTCTACGTAGCCCTGTATGGGCTTTCAACTATCACCTTGCAAATTCCACAGGAACAGTCTTAGTGAATGGCTTCTTGAGGGGAAAGCTGTAACTCTGTGAGATGAATTAAGAGGACACAATGCATTTTCTCAGAAAGCTTCTTTTCGGTTTTTATCTTAGGATATATCCTTTTTCGCCATAACCCTCTATGGGCTTCCAATATCGCATTGCAAATTCCACAAGAACAGGCTCAGTGAACGGCTGCTGGAGGGTAAACTGTAATTCTGTGAGATGAATTAACAGAACATAAAGCAGTTTCTCAGAAAGCTTCTTTTCGGTTTTTATCTTAGGATATATCCTTTTTCGCCATAACCCTCTATGGGCTTCCAATATCGCATTGCAAATTCCACAAGAACAGGCTCAGTGAACGGCTGCTGGAGGGTAAACTGTAATTCTGTGAGATGAATTAACAGAACATAAAGCAGTTTCTCAGAAAGCTTCTTTTCGGTTTTTATCTTAGGATATATCCTTTTTCACCATAACCCTCTATGGGCTTCCAATATCGCATTGCAAATTCCACAAGAACAGGCTCAGTGAACGGCTGCTGGAGGGTAAACTGTAATTCTGTGAGATGAATTAACAGAACATAAAGCAGTTTCTCAGAAAGCTTCTTTGCAGTTTTTAACGGAGGATATTTCCTTTTTCACCATAGCCCTATATGGGCTTCCAAATATCACTTTGCAAGTTCTACAAGAACAATCTTAGCGAAAGGCTTCTGAGGGAAAAGCTGTAATTCTGTGAGATGAATTAACAGAACACAAAGCAGTTTCTCAGCAATCTTCTTTCCAGTTTTTAACGGTGGATATTTCCTTTTTAACCATAGCCCTCTAAGGGCTTCCAAATATCACTTTGCAAATTCCACAAGAACAGTCTTAGCGAGAGGGTTCTTGAGGGGAAAGCTGTAACTCGGTGAGATGTATTAACAGAACACACGGCAGTTTCTCAGAATGCTTCTTTCCAGTTTTTAACGGAAGATATTTTCATTTTCACCATAGCCTTCTATGAGCTTCCAAATATCACTTTGCAAATTTCACAAGAACAGTCTTGGTGAACGACTTCTTGAGGGGAAAGCTGTAACTCTGTGAGATAAACTAACACAACACAAAGCAGTTTCTCAGACAGTTTCTTTTCGGTTTTTATCTTAGGATATTTCCATTTTCACAATAGCCCTCTATGGGCTTCCAAATATCATTTTGCAAGTTTCACAAGAACAGTCTTAGTGAACGACTTCTTGAGGGGAAATCTCTAACTCTGTGAGATGAATTTACAGAACACAATGCAGTTTCACAGAAAGCTTCATTTCAGTTTTTATCTTAGGATGTTTTCTTTTTCACCATAGCCTTCAATGGGACTCCAAATATCACTTTGCAAATTCCACAAGAAAAGTCTTAGTGAACGGCTTCTTGAGGGGAAAGTTGTAACTCTGTGAGATGAATTAACAGAACACAAAGCAGTTTCTCAGAAAGCTTATTTCCAGTTTTTACCCGAAGATTTTTCCTTTTTCACCATAGCCCACTATGGGCTTCCAAATATCACTTTGCAAATTCCACAAGAACAGCCTTAGAGAAAGGTTTCTTGAGAGGAAAGCTGTAACTCGGTGAGATGTATGAACAGAACTCACGGCAGTTTCTCAGAAAGCTTCTTTCCAGTTTTTAACGGAAGATATTTCCTTTTTCACCATATCTCTGTAAGGGTTTCCAAATATCAGTTTGAAAATTTCACAAGAATAGTCCTAGTGAACGGCTTCTTGAGGGGAAAGCTGTAACTCTGTGAGATGAATTAAGAGAACACAAAGCAATTTCTCAGAAAGCTTCTATCCAATTTTTAACTGAAGATATTTCCTTTTTCACCATAGCCTTGTACGGGCTTCCAAATATCACTTTACATATTCCACAAGAACAGTCTTCGCGAAAGGCTTCTTGAGGGAAAAGATGTAAATCTGTGAGATGTATTAACAGAACACAAAACAGTTTCTCAGAAACCTTCTTTTCAGTTTCTGTCTTAGGATATTTCCTTTTTCACCATAGCCCTCTATGGCTTTATAAATATCACTTTGAATATTTCACAAGAATAGTCTTAGTGAACGACTTCTTGAGGGGAAAGCTGTAACTCTGTGATATGAACTAACAAAACAGAAAGAAGTTTCTCAGAAAGCTTCTTTTCGGTTTTTAACGGAAGATATTTCCTTTTTCAACATGGCCCTCTAAGGGCTTGCAAAAGGCTTCTGGAGAGGAAAGCTGTAACTCTGTGTGATAAATTAACAGAACACAAAGCAGTTTCTCAGAAATCTTCTTTCCAGTTTTTAACGGAAGAAATTTCCTTTATCACCTTAGAGCTATATGTGCTTCCAAACATGACTTTGCAGATTCCACAAGAACAGTCTTAGCGAAACGTTTCTTGAGGGGAAAGCTGTAACTCTGTGAGATGAATTAACAGAACACAAAGCAGTTTCTCAGAAAGTTTCTTTCAAGTTTTTAACTGAAGATATTTCCTTTTCACCACAGCACTCTATGGGCTTCCAAATATCACTTTGCAAATCCCACAAGAACAGTCTCAGCGAAGGGCTATTTGAGAGGAAAGCAGTATCTCGGTGAGATGTATAACCAGAACACACGGCAGTTTCTTAGAAAGCTTCTTTCCAGTTTTTAACGGAAGATATTTCTTTTTCACCATAACCCTCTATGGGATTCCAAATATCACTTTGGAAATAACAAAAAACAGTCTTACCGAAAGGCTTCTAGAGGGGAAACCTGTAACTCTGTGAGATGAATTAACAGAACACAAAGTAGTTTCTCAGAAATATTCCTTCCAGTTTTTAACGGAAGATATTTCCTTTTTCACCATAGCCTTCTATGGGCTTCAAAATATCACATTGCAAATTACACAAGAACAGGCTTACCGAAAGCCTTTTTGAGGGGAAAGCTGTAACTCTGTGAGATGAATTAACAGAACACAAAGCAGATTTTCAGAAAGCTTATTTTCAGATTCTATCTTAGGATAATTCCTTTTTCAAAATAGCCTTCTATGGGCTTCCAAATATCACTTTGCAAATTCCCCAAGAACAGTCTTAGCGAAAGGCTTCTGGAGGAGAAGCTGTAACTCTGTGAGATGAATTAACAGAACAAATAGCAATTTCTCAGAAATCTTCTTTCCAGTTTTTAACGGAAGAAATTTCCTTTTTCACAATAGACCTCTATGGACTTCCAAATATCACTTTGCAAATCCCACAACAACAGTCTTAGCGAAAGTCTTCTTGAGGGGAAAGCTGTAACTCGGTGAGGTGCATTAAGAGAACACATGGCAGTTTCTCAGAAAGCTTATTTCCAGTTTTTAAGGGAATATATTTCCTTTTTCACCATAGCTCTCTAAGGGATTACAAATATCAGTTTGCAAATTTCACAAGAACAGTCTTAGTGAAGGGCTTCTTGAGGGGAAAGCTGTAACACAGTGAGATGAACTAACACAACACAAAGCAGTTTCTCTGACAGCTTCTTTTCGGTTTTTATCTTAGGGTATTTCCATTTTCAAAATAGCCCTCTATGGGCTTCCAAGTATCACATTGCAAATTCCACAAGAACATTTTTATAGAAAGGCTTCTTGAGGGTAGAGCTGTAACTCAGTGAGATGTATTAACAGAACACACGGCAGTTTCTTAGAAAGCTTCTTTCCAGTTCTTAACGGAAGTTATTTCCTTTTTAACCATAGCCCTCTAAGGGCTTCCAAATATCACTTTGCAAATTCCACAAGAACAGTCTTAGCGAGAGGGTTCTTGAGGGGAAAGCTGTAACTCGGTGAGATGTATTAACAGAACACACGGCAGTTTCTCAGAATGCTTCTTTCCAGTTTTTAACGGAAGATATTTTCATTTTCACCATAGCCTTCTATGAGCTTCCAAATATCACTTTGCAAATTTCACAAGAACAGTCTTGGTGAACGACTTCTTGAGGGGAAAGCTGTAACTCTGTGAGATAAACTAACACAACACAAAGCAGTTTCTCAGACAGTTTCTTTTCGGTTTTTATCTTAGGATATTTCCATTTTCACAATAGCCCTCTATGGGCTTCCAAATATCATTTTGCAAGTTTCACAAGAACAGTCTTAGTGAACGACTTCTTGAGGGGAAATCTCTAACTCTGTGAGATGAATTTACAGAACACAATGCAGTTTCACAGAAAGCTTCATTTCAGTTTTTATCTTAGGATGTTTTCTTTTTCACCATAGCCTTCAATGGGACTCCAAATATCACTTTGCAAATTCCACAAGAAAAGTCTTAGTGAACGGCTTCTTGAGGGGAAAGTTGTAACTCTGTGAGATGAATTAACAGAACACAAAGCAGTTTCTCAGAAAGCTTATTTCCAGTTTTTACCCGAAGATTTTTCCTTTTTCACCATAGCCCACTATGGGCTTCCAAATATCACTTTGCAAATTCCACAAGAACAGCCTTAGAGAAAGGTTTCTTGAGAGGAAAGCTGTAACTCGGTGAGATGTATGAACAGAACTCACGGCAGTTTCTCGGAAAGCTTCTTTCCAGTTTTTAACGGAAGATATTTCCTTTTTCACCATATCTCTGTAAGGGTTTCCAAATATCAGTTTGAAAATTTCACAAGAATAGTCCTAGTGAACGGCTTCTTGAGGGGAAAGCTGTAACTCTGTGAGATGAATTAAGAGAACACAAAGCAATTTCTCAGAAAGCTTCTATCCAATTTTTAACTGAAGATATTTCCTTTTTCACCATAGCCTTGTACGGGCTTCCAAATATCACTTTGCAAATTCCACAAGAACACTCTTAGCGAAAGGATTTTTTCAGGGAAAGCTGTAACTCTGTGAGATGAATTAACAGAACACAAAGCAGTTCCTCAGAAAGCTTCTTTCCAGTTTTTAACGGAAGATATTTCCGTTTTCCCCATATCTCTCTGGGATTCCAAATATCACGTTGCAAATTACACAAGAACAGTCTTAGGGAACGGCTTCTTGAGGGGAAAGCTGTCACACAGTGAGATGAATTAATAGAACACAAAGCAGTTTCACAGAAAGCTTCTTTCCAGTTTTTATCTGAGGACATTTCCTTTTTCACCGTAGTCCACTATGGGCTTCCAAATATCACTTTGCAAATTCCACAAGAACAGTCTTAGCGAAAGGCTTTTAGAGGGAAATGTTGTAACTCTGTCAGATGAATTAACAGAACACAAAGCAGTTTCTCAGAAAGCGTCTTTCCAGTTTTTAACGGAAAATAATTCCTTTTTCACCATAGCCCTCTATGGGATTCTAAATATCACTTTCAAATTTGAGAAGAACAGTCTTAGTGAACGGCCTCTTGAGTGGAAATCTGTAACTCTCTGAGATGAATTATCAGAACACAAAGCAGTTTCTCAAAAAGTTTCTTTTCGGATTTAATCTTACTATTTTTCCTTTTTCAACATAGCCCTCTGTGGCCTTCCAAATATCACTTTGCAAATTACACAAGAACAGTCTTTGTGAAAGACTTCTTGAAGGGAAAGCCGTAACTCCCTGAGATGAATTATCAGAACACAAAGCAGTTTCTCAGAAAGCTTCTTTTCAGTTTTTATCTTAGGATATTTCCTTTTTCAGCATAGCCCTCTATGAGCTTACAAAAATTTTTGCAAATTCCACAAGAACAGTCTTAGCGAAAGGATTCTCGATGGGAAAGCTGTAACTCTGTGAGATGAACTAACAGAACACAAAGCGGTTTCTCAGAAACCTTCTTTTCGTTTTTTATCTTAGGATATTTCCTTTTACAGCAAAGCCCACTATGGGCTTCCAAATATCACTTTGCAAATTCCAGAAGAACAGTCTTAGAGAAAGGCTTCTTGAGGGTAAAACTGTAACTCTGTAAGATGAATTAACATAACACAAAACATTTTCTCAGAAACCTACTTTTCAGTTTTTACCTTAGGATATTTCCTTTTTCACCATAGTCCTCTATGGGATTCCAAATATCACTTTGCAAATTCCACATGAACAGTCTTAGCGAAAGCCTTCTTGAGGGGAAAGCTGTAACTCTGTGAGATGAATTAAGAGAACACAAAGCAGTTTCCTAGAAAGATTCTTTCCAGTATTTAACGCAACATATTTCCATTTTCTACGTAGCCCTGTATGGGCTTTCAACTATCACCTTGCAAATTCCACAGGAACAGTCTTAGTGAATGGCTTCTTGAGGGGAAAGCTGTAACTCTGTGAGATGAATTAAGAGGACACAATGCATTTTCTCAGAAAGCTTCTTTTCGGTTTTTATCTTAGGATATATCCTTTTTCGCCATAACCCTCTATGGGCTTCCAATATCGCATTGCAAATTCCACAAGAACAGGCTCAGTGAACGGCTGCTGGAGGGTAAACTGTAATTCTGTGAGATGAATTAACAGAACATAAAGCAGTTTCTCAGAAAGCTTCTTTTCGGTTTTTATCTTAGGATATATCCTTTTTCGCCATAACCCTCTATGGGCTTCCAATATCGCATTGCAAATTCCACAAGAACAGGCTCAGTGAACGGCTGCTGGAGGGTAAACTGTAATTCTGTGAGATGAATTAACAGAACATAAAGCAGTTTCTCAGAAAGCTTCTTTTCGGTTTTTATCTTAGGATATATCCTTTTTCACCATAACCCTCTATGGGCTTCCAATATCGCATTGCAAATTCCACAAGAACAGGCTCAGTGAACGGCTGCTGGAGGGTAAACTGTAATTCTGTGAGATGAATTAACAGAACATAAAGCAGTTTCTCAGAAAGCTTCTTTGCAGTTTTTAACGGAGGATATTTCCTTTTTCACCATAGCCCTATATGGGCTTCCAAATATCACTTTGCAAGTTCTACAAGAACAATCTTAGCGAAAGGCTTCTGAGGGAAAAGCTGTAATTCTGTGAGATGAATTAACAGAACACAAAGCAGTTTCTCAGCAATCTTCTTTCCAGTTTTTAACGGTGGATATTTCCTTTTTAACCATAGCCCTCTAAGGGCTTCCAAATATCACTTTGCAAATTCCACAAGAACAGTCTTAGCGAGAGGGTTCTTGAGGGGAAAGCTGTAACTCGGTGAGATGTATTAACAGAACACACGGCAGTTTCTCAGAATGCTTCTTTCCAGTTTTTAACGGAAGATATTTTCATTTTCACCATAGCCTTCTATGAGCTTCCAAATATCACTTTGCAAATTTCACAAGAACAGTCTTGGTGAACGACTTCTTGAGGGGAAAGCTGTAACTCTGTGAGATAAACTAACACAACACAAAGCAGTTTCTCAGACAGTTTCTTTTCGGTTTTTATCTTAGGATATTTCCATTTTCACAATAGCCCTCTATGGGCTTCCAAATATCATTTTGCAAGTTTCACAAGAACAGTCTTAGTGAACGACTTCTTGAGGGGAAATCTCTAACTCTGTGAGATGAATTTACAGAACACAATGCAGTTTCACAGAAAGCTTCATTTCAGTTTTTATCTTAGGATGTTTTCTTTTTCACCATAGCCTTCAATGGGACTCCAAATATCACTTTGCAAATTCCACAAGAAAAGTCTTAGTGAACGGCTTCTTGAGGGGAAAGTTGTAACTCTGTGAGATGAATTAACAGAACACAAAGCAGTTTCTCAGAAAGCTTATTTCCAGTTTTTACCCGAAGATTTTTCCTTTTTCACCATAGCCCACTATGGGCTTCCAAATATCACTTTGCAAATTCCACAAGAACAGCCTTAGAGAAAGGTTTCTTGAGAGGAAAGCTGTAACTCGGTGAGATGTATGAACAGAACTCACGGCAGTTTCTCAGAAAGCTTCTTTCCAGTTTTTAACGGAAGATATTTCCTTTTTCACCATATCTCTGTAAGGGTTTCCAAATATCAGTTTGAAAATTTCACAAGAATAGTCCTAGTGAACGGCTTCTTGAGGGGAAAGCTGTAACTCTGTGAGATGAATTAAGAGAACACAAAGCAATTTCTCAGAAAGCTTCTATCCAATTTTTAACTGAAGATATTTCCTTTTTCACCATAGCCTTGTACGGGCTTCCAAATATCACTTTACATATTCCACAAGAACAGTCTTCGCGAAAGGCTTCTTGAGGGAAAAGATGTAAATCTGTGAGATGTATTAACAGAACACAAAACAGTTTCTCAGAAACCTTCTTTTCAGTTTCTGTCTTAGGATATTTCCTTTTTCACCATAGCCCTCTATGGCTTTATAAATATCACTTTGAATATTTCACAAGAATAGTCTTAGTGAACGACTTCTTGAGGGGAAAGCTGTAACTCTGTGATATGAACTAACAAAACAGAAAGAAGTTTCTCAGAAAGCTTCTTTTCGGTTTTTAACGGAAGATATTTCCTTTTTCAACATGGCCCTCTAAGGGCTTGCAAAAGGCTTCTGGAGAGGAAAGCTGTAACTCTGTGTGATAAATTAACAGAACACAAAGCAGTTTCTCAGAAATCTTCTTTCCAGTTTTTAACGGAAGAAATTTCCTTTATCACCTTAGAGCTATATGTGCTTCCAAACATGACTTTGCAGATTCCACAAGAACAGTCTTAGCGAAACGTTTCTTGAGGGGAAAGCTGTAACTCTGTGAGATGAATTAACAGAACACAAAGCAGTTTCTCAGAAAGTTTCTTTCAAGTTTTTAACTGAAGATATTTCCTTTTCACCACAGCACTCTATGGGCTTCCAAATATCACTTTGCAAATCCCACAAGAACAGTCTCAGCGAAGGGCTATTTGAGAGGAAAGCAGTATCTCGGTGAGATGTATAACCAGAACACACGGCAGTTTCTTAGAAAGCTTCTTTCCAGTTTTTAACGGAAGATATTTCTTTTTCACCATAACCCTCTATGGGATTCCAAATATCACTTTGGAAATAACAAAAAACAGTCTTACCGAAAGGCTTCTAGAGGGGAAACCTGTAACTCTGTGAGATGAATTAACAGAACACAAAGTAGTTTCTCAGAAATATTCCTTCCAGTTTTTAACGGAAGATATTTCCTTTTTCACCATAGCCTTCTATGGGCTTCAAAATATCACATTGCAAATTACACAAGAACAGGCTTACCGAAAGCCTTTTTGAGGGGAAAGCTGTAACTCTGTGAGATGAATTAACAGAACACAAAGCAGATTTTCAGAAAGCTTATTTTCAGATTCTATCTTAGGATAATTCCTTTTTCAAAATAGCCTTCTATGGGCTTCCAAATATCACTTTGCAAATTCCACAAGAACAGTCTTAGCGAAAGGCTTCTGGAGGAGAAGCTGTAACTCTGTGAGATGAATTAACAGAACAAATAGCAATTTCTCAGAAATCTTCTTTCCAGTTTTTAACGGAAGAAATTTCCTTTTTCACAATAGACCTCTATGGACTTCCAAATATCACTTTGCAAATCCCACAACAACAGTCTTAGCGAAAGTCTTCTTGAGGGGAAAGCTGTAACTCGGTGAGGTGCATTAAGAGAACACATGGCAGTTTCTCAGAAAGCTTATTTCCAGTTTTTAAGGGAATATATTTCCTTTTTCACCATAGCTCTCTAAGGGATTACAAATATCAGTTTGCAAATTTCACAAGAACAGTCTTAGTGAAGGGCTTCTTGAGGGGAAAGCTGTAACACAGTGAGATGAACTAACACAACACAAAGCAGTTTCTCTGACAGCTTCTTTTCGGTTTTTATCTTAGGGTATTTCCATTTTCAAAATAGCCCTCTATGGGCTTCCAAGTATCACATTGCAAATTCCACAAGAACATTTTTATAGAAAGGCTTCTTGAGGGTAGAGCTGTAACTCGGTGAGATGTATTAACAGAACACACGGCAGTTTCTTAGAAAGCTTCTTTCCAGTTCTTAACGGAAGTTATTACCCTTTTCACCATAGCCCTCCATGGGTTTCCAAATATCACTTTGCAAATTCCACTAGAACAGTCTTAGCGAAAGGCTTCTGGAGGGGAAATCTGTAACTCTGTGAGATGAATTAACAGAATAAAAAGCAGTTTCTCACAAATCTTCTTTCCAGTTTTTAACGGAAGATGTTTCGTTTTTCACCATAGTCCTCTATGGGCTTCCAAATATCACTTTGAAAATTCCACAAGAACAGTCTTAGCGAAAGGTTTCTTGAGGGGGAAGCTGTAACTCTGTGAGATGAATTAACAGAACACAAAGCAGTCTCTCAGAAAGCTTCTTTCCAGTATTTAACTGAAGATAATTCCTTTTTCACTATAGCCCTCTATGGGCTTCCAAATATCACTTTGGAAATCCCACAAGAACAGTCTTAGCGAAAGGCTTCTTGAGAGGAAAGCTGTAACTCGGTCATATGTACTAACAGAACACACCGCATTTTCTCAGAATGGTTCTTTCCAGTTTTTAACGGAAGATATTTCCTTTTTCACCATAGTCCACTATGGGTATCCAAATATCACTTTCCAAATTTCACAAAACTGTCTTAGTGAACGTCTTCTTGAGAGGAAATCTGTAGCTCTGTGCGATGAACTAACAGAACACAAAGCAGTTTTTTAGACAGCTTCTTTTCGGTTAGTATCTTAGGATATTTCCGTTTTCACAATAGCCTTCTATGGGCTTCCACATATCACTTTGGAAATTCCTCAAAAACAGTCTTAGTGGAAGGCTTCTTGAGGGGAAAGCTGTAACTCTTTGAGATGAATTAACAGAACACAAAGCAGTTTCTCGGAAAGCTTCTTTTCATTTTTAAACTGAAGGTATTTCCTTTTTCACCATAATTCTCTCTGGGCTTCCAAATATCACTTTGCAAATTTCACAATTACAGTGTTAGCGAAAGGTGTCTGGAGGGGAAAGCTGTAACTCTTTGAGATGAATTAACAGAACACAAAGCAGTTTCTCGGAAAGCTTCTTTTCATTTTTTAACTGAAGATATTTCCTTTTTCACCATAGTTCTCTCTGGGCTTCCAAATATCACTTTGCAAATTCCACAAGAACAGTGTTAGCGAAAGGTGTCTGGAGGGGAAAGCTGTAACCCTGTGAGATGCATTAACAGAACACAAAGCAGTTTCTCAGAAATCTTCTTTCCAGTTTTTAACGGAAGATATTTCCTTTTTCACCTTAGCCCTCTATAGGTTTCCAAATATCGCTTTGCAAATTCCCCAAGAACAGTCTTAGCGAAAGGCTTCTTGAGGGGAAAGCTGTAACTTTGTGAGACGAATTAACAGAACACAAAGCAATTTCTCACAAAGCTTCTTTTCAGTTTTTATCTTACGATGTTTCCTTTTTCAACATAGCCCTCTATGGGTTTCCAAATATCACTTTGCAAATTCCACAAGAACAGTCTTAGTGAACGATTTCTTGAGGGGAAAGCTGTAACTCTGTGAGATAAACTAACACAACACAGAGCAGTTTCTCAGACAGCTTCTTTTCGGTTTTTATCTTAGGATATTTCCATTTTCACCATAGCCTTCTATGGGCTTCCAAATATCGCTTTGCAAATTCCACAAGAAAAGTCTTAGTGAACGACTTCTTGAGGGGAAAGCTGTAACTCTGTGAGATAAACTAACACAACACAAAGCAGTTTCTCAGAAAGCTTCTTTCCAGTTTTTAACGGAGGATATTTCCTATTATTCCATAGCCCTCTGTGGGATTCCAAATATCACTTTGCAAATTTCACAAGAACAGTGTAAGCGAAAGATTTCCTGAGGGGAAAGTTGTAACTCTGTGAGATGAATTAACAGAACACAAAGCAGTTTTTCAACAAGCTTCTTTTCAGTTTCTAACGGAAGATATTTCCTTTTTCAACATATTCTTCTATGGGCTTCCAAATATCGCTTTGCAAATTCAACAAGAACAGTCTTAGCGAAAGGGTTTTAGAGGGAAATGTTGTAACTATGTGAGATGAATTCACAGAACACAAAGCAGTTTCTCAGTAAGCTTCTTTTCAGTTTTTATCTTACGATATTTCCTTTTTCACCATAGCCCTCTATGGGCTTCCAAATCTCACTTTGCAAATTCCACAAGAACAGTCTTAGCGAAAGAATTATTGAGGGGAAAGCTGTAACTCTGTGAGGTGAATTAACAGAACAAAAGGGAGTTTCTCAGAAAGATTCTTTCCGCTTTTTAACTCAAGATATTTCCTTTTTCACCATAGTCCTCTATGGGCTTCCAAATATCACTTTGCACATTCGACAACAACAGCCTTAGCGAAAGGCTTCCTGAGGGAAATGTTGTAACTCTGTCAGATGAATTAACAGAACACAAAGCAGTTTCTCAGAAAGCGTCTTTCCAGTTTTTAACGGAAAATAATTCCTTTTTCACCATAGCCCTCTATGGGATTCTAAATATCACTTTCAAATTTGAGAAGAACAGTCTTAGTGAACGGCCTCTTGAGTGGAAATCTGTAACTCTCTGAGATGAATTATCAGAACACAAAGCAGTTTCTTTTCGGATTTAATCTTACTATTTTTCCTTTTTCAACATAGCCCTCTGTAGCCTTCCAAAAATCACTTTGCAAATTACACAAGAACAGTCTTTGTGAAAGACTTCTTGAAGGGAAAGCCGTAACTCCCTGAGATGAATTAACAGAACACAAAGCAGTTTCTCAGAAAGCTTCTTTTCAGTTTTTATCTTAGGATATTTCCTTTTTCAGCATAGCCCTCTATGAGCTTCCAAAAATATTTGCAAATTCCACAAGAACAGTCTTAGCGAAAGGATTCTCGATGGGAAAGCTGTAACTCTGTGAGATGAACTAACAGAACACAAAGCGGTTTCTCAGAAACCTTCTTTTCGTTTTTTATCTTAGGATATTTCCTTTTACAGCAAAGCCCACTATGGGCTTCCAAATATCACTTTGCAAATTCCAGAAGAACAGTCTTAGAGAAAGGCTTCTTGAGGGTAAAACTGTAACTCTGTAAGATGAATTAACATAACACAAAACATTTTCTCAGAAACCTACTTTTCAGTTTTTACCTTAGGATATTTCCTTTTTCACCATAGTCCTCTATGGGATTCCAAATATCACTTTGCAAATTCCACATGAACAGTCTTAGCGAAAGGCTTCTTGAGGGGAAAGCTGTAACTCTGTGAGATGAATTAAGAGAACACAAAGCAGTTTCCTAGAAAGATTCTTTCCAGTATTTAACGCAACATATTTCCATTTTCTCCGTAGCCCTGTATGGGCTTTCAACTATCACCTTGCAAATTCCACAGGAACAGTCTTAGTGAATGGCTTCTTGAGGGGAAAGCTGTAACTCTGTGAGATGAATTAAGAGGACACAATGCATTTTCTCAGAAAGCTTCTTTTCGGTTTTTATCTTAGGATATATCCTTTTTCGCCATAACCCTCTATGGGCTTCCAATATCGCATTGCAAATTCCACAAGAACAGGCTCAGTGAACGGCTGCTGGAGGGTAAACTGTAATTCTGTGAGATGAATTAACAGAACATAAAGCAGTTTCTCAGAAAGCTTCTTTGCAGTTTTTAACGGAGGATATTTCCTTTTTCACCATAGCCCTATATGGGCTTCCAAATATCACTTTGCAAGTTCTACAAGAACAATCTTAGCGAAAGGCTTCTGAGGGAAAAGCTGTAATTCTGTGAGATGAATTAACAGAACACAAAGCAGTTTCTCAGCAATCTTCTTTCCAGTTTTTAACGGTGGATATTTCCTTTTTAACCATAGCCCTCTAAGGGCTTCCAAATATCACTTTGCAAATTCCACAAGAACAGTCTTAGCGAGAGGGTTCTTGAGGGGAAAGCTGTAACTCGGTGAGATGTATTAACAGAACACACGGCAGTTTCTCAGAATGCTTCTTTCCAGTTTTTAACGGAAGATATTTTCATTTTCACCATAGCCTTCTATGAGCTTCCAAATATCACTTTGCAAATTTCACAAGAACAGTCTTGGTGAACGACTTCTTGAGGGGAAAGCTGTAACTCTGTGAGATAAACTAACACAACACAAAGCAGTTTCTCAGACAGTTTCTTTTCGGTTTTTATCTTAGGATATTTCCATTTTCACAATAGCCCTCTATGGGCTTCCAAATATCATTTTGCAAGTTTCACAAGAACAGTCTTAGTGAACGACTTCTTGAGGGGAAATCTCTAACTCTGTGAGATGAATTTACAGAACACAATGCAGTTTCACAGAAAGCTTCATTTCAGTTTTTATCTTAGGATGTTTTCTTTTTCACCATAGCCTTCAATGGGACTCCAAATATCACTTTGCAAATTCCACAAGAAAAGTCTTAGTGAACGGCTTCTTGAGGGGAAAGTTGTAACTCTGTGAGATGAATTAACAGAACACAAAGCAGTTTCTCAGAAAGCTTATTTCCAGTTTTTACCCGAAGATTTTTCCTTTTTCACCATAGCCCACTATGGGCTTCCAAATATCACTTTGCAAATTCCACAAGAACAGCCTTAGAGAAAGGTTTCTTGAGAGGAAAGCTGTAACTCGGTGAGATGTATGAACAGAACTCACGGCAGTTTCTCGGAAAGCTTCTTTCCAGTTTTTAACGGAAGATATTTCCTTTTTCACCATATCTCTGTAAGGGTTTCCAAATATCAGTTTGAAAATTTCACAAGAATAGTCCTAGTGAACGGCTTCTTGAGGGGAAAGCTGTAACTCTGTGAGATGAATTAAGAGAACACAAAGCAATTTCTCAGAAAGCTTCTATCCAATTTTTAACTGAAGATATTTCCTTTTTCACCATAGCCTTGTACGGGCTTCCAAATATCACCTTGCAAATTCCACAAGAACACTCTTAGCGAAAGGATTCTTTCAGGGAAAGCTGTAACTCTGTGAGATGAATTAACAGAACACAAAGCAGTTCCTCAGAAAGCTTCTTTCCAGTTTTTAACGGAAGAAATTTCCTTTATCACCTTAGAGCTATATGTGCTTCCAAACATGACTTTGCAGATTCCACAAGAACAGTCTTAGCGAAACGTTTCTTGAGGGGAAAGCTGTAACTCTGTGAGATGAATTAACAGAACACAAAGCAGTTTCTCAGAAAGTTTCTTTCAAGTTTTTAACTGAAGATATTTCCTTTTCACCACAGCACTCTATGGGCTTCCAAATATCACTTTGCAAATCCCACAAGAACAGTCTCAGCGAAGGGCTATTTGAGAGGAAAGCAGTATCTCGGTGAGATGTATAACCAGAACACACGGCAGTTTCTTAGAAAGCTTCTTTCCAGTTTTTAACGGAAGATATTTCTTTTTCACCATAACCCTCTATGGGATTCCAAATATCACTTTGGAAATAACAAAAAACAGTCTTACCGAAAGGCTTCTAGAGGGGAAACCTGTAACTCTGTGAGATGAATTAACAGAACACAAAGTAGTTTCTCAGAAATATTCCTTCCAGTTTTTAACGGAAGATATTTCCTTTTTCACCATAGCCTTCTATGGGCTTCAAAATATCACATTGCAAATTACACAAGAACAGGCTTACCGAAAGCCTTTTTGAGGGGAAAGCTGTAACTCTGTGAGATGAATTAACAGAACACAAAGCAGATTTTCAGAAAGCTTATTTTCAGATTCTATCTTAGGATAATTCCTTTTTCAAAATAGCCTTCTATGGGCTTCCAAATATCACTTTGCAAATTCCCCAAGAACAGTCTTAGCGAAAGGCTTCTGGAGGAGAAGCTGTAACTCTGTGAGATGAATTAACAGAACAAATAGCAATTTCTCAGAAATCTTCTTTCCAGTTTTTAACGGAAGAAATTTCCTTTTTCACAATAGACCTCTATGGACTTCCAAATATCACTTCGCAAATCCCACAACAACAGTCTTAGCGAAAGTCTTCTTGAGGGGAAAGCTGTAACTCGGTGAGGTGCATTAAGAGAACACATGGCAGTTTCTCAGAAAGCTTATTTCCAGTTTTTAAGGGAATATATTTCCTTTTTCACCATAGCTCTCTAAGGGATTACAAATATCAGTTTGCAAATTTCACAAGAACAGTCTTAGTGAAGGGCTTCTTGAGGGGAAAGCTGTAACACAGTGAGATGAACTAACACAACACAAAGCAGTTTCTCTGACAGCTTCTTTTCGGTTTTTATCTTAGGGTATTTCCATTTTCAAAATAGCCCTCTATGGGCTTCCAAGTATCACATTGCAAATTCCACAAGAACATTTTTATAGAAAGGCTTCTTGAGGGTAGAGCTGTAACTCGGTGAGATATATTAACAGAACACACGGCAGTTTCTTAGAAAGCTTCTTTCCAGTTCTTAACGGAAGTTATTACCCTTTTCACCATAGCCCTCTAAGGGCTTCCAAATATCACTTTGCAAATTCCACAAGAACAGTCTTAGCGAGAGGGTTCTTGAGGGGAAAGCTGTAACTCGGTGAGATGTATTAACAGAACACACGGCAGTTTCTCAGAATGCTTCTTTCCAGTTTTTAACGGAAGATATTTTCATTTTCACCATAGCCTTCTATGAGCTTCCAAATATCACTTTGCAAATTTCACAAGAACAGTCTTGGTGAACGACTTCTTGAGGGGAAAGCTGTAACTCTGTGAGATAAACTAACACAACACAAAGCAGTTTCTCAGACAGTTTCTTTTCGGTTTTTATCTTAGGATATTTCCATTTTCACAATAGCCCTCTATGGGCTTCCAAATATCATTTTGCAAGTTTCACAAGAACAGTCTTAGTGAACGACTTCCTGAGGGGAAATCTCTAACTCTGTGAGATGAATTTACAGAACACAATGCAGTTTCACAGAAAGCTTCATTTCAGTTTTTATCTTAGGATGTTTTCTTTTTCACCATAGCCTTCAATGGGACTCCAAATATCACTTTGCAAATTCCACAAGAAAAGTCTTAGTGAACGGCTTCTTAAGGGGAAAGTTGTAACTCTGTGAGATGAATTAACAGAACACAAAGCAGTTTCTCAGAAAGCTTATTTCCAGTTTTTACCCGAAGATTTTTCCTTTTTCACCATAGCCCACTATGGGCTTCCAAATATCACTTTGCAAATTCCACAAGAACAGCCTTAGAGAAAGGTTTCTTGAGAGGAAAGCTGTAACTCGGTGAGATGTATGAACAGAACTCACGGCAGTTTCTCGGAAAGCTTCTTTCCAGTTTTTAACGGAAGATATTTCCTTTTTCACCATATCTCTGTAAGGGTTTCCAAATATCAGTTTGAAAATTTCACAAGAATAGTCCTAGTGAACGGCTTCTTGAGGGGAAAGCTGTAACTCTGTGAGATGAATTAAGAGAACACAAAGCAATTTCTCAGAAAGCTTCTATCCAATTTTTAACTGAAGATATTTCCTTTTTCACCATAGCCTTGTACGGGCTTCCAAATATCACTTTGCAAATTCCACAAGAACACTCTTAGCGAAAGGATTTTTTCAGGGAAAGCTGTAACTCTGTGAGATGAATTAACAGAACACAAAGCAGTTCCTCAGAAAGCTTCTTTCCAGTTTTTAACGGAAGATATTTCCGTTTTCCCCATATCTCTCTGGGATTCCAAATATCACGTTGCAAATTACACAAGAACAGTCTTAGGGAACGGCTTCTTGAGGGGAAAGCTGTCACACAGTGAGATGAATTAATAGAACACAAAGCAGTTTCACAGAAAGCTTCTTTCCAGTTTTTATCTGAGGACATTTCCTTTTTCACCGTAGTCCACTATGGGCTTCCAAATATCACTTTGCAAATTCCACAAGAACAGTCTTAGCGAAAGGCTTTTAGAGGGAAATGTTGTAACTCTGTCAGATGAATTAACAGAACACAAAGCAGTTTCTCAGAAAGCGTCTTTCCAGTTTTTAACGGAAAATAATTCCTTTTTCACCATAGCCCTCTATGGGATTCTAAATATCACTTTCAAATTTGAGAAGAACAGTCTTAGTGAACGGCCTCTTGAGTGGAAATCTGTAACTCTCTGAGATGAATTATCAGAACACAAAGCAGTTTCTCAAAAAGTTTCTTTTCGGATTTAATCTTACTATTTTTCCTTTTTCAACATAGCCCTCTGTGGCCTTCCAAATATCACTTTGCAAATTACACAAGAACAGTCTTTGTGAAAGACTTCTTGAAGGGAAAGCCGTAACTCCCTGAGATGAATTATCAGAACACAAAGCAGTTTCTCAGAAAGCTTCTTTTCAGTTTTTATCTTAGGATATTTCCTTTTTCAGCATAGCCCTCTATGAGCTTACAAAAATTTTTGCAAATTCCACAAGAACAGTCTTAGCGAAAGGATTCTCGATGGGAAAGCTGTAACTCTGTGAGATGAACTAACAGAACACAAAGCGGTTTCTCAGAAACCTTCTTTTCGTTTTTTATCTTAGGATATTTCCTTTTACAGCAAAGCCCACTATGGGCTTCCAAATATCACTTTGCAAATTCCAGAAGAACAGTCTTAGAGAAAGGCTTCTTGAGGGTAAAACTGTAACTCTGTAAGATGAATTAACATAACACAAAACATTTTCTCAGAAACCTACTTTTCAGTTTTTACCTTAGGATATTTCCTTTTTCACCATAGTCCTCTATGGGATTCCAAATATCACTTTGCAAATTCCACATGAACAGTCTTAGCGAAAGCCTTCTTGAGGGGAAAGCTGTAACTCTGTGAGATGAATTAAGAGAACACAAAGCAGTTTCCTAGAAAGATTCTTTCCAGTATTTAACGCAACATATTTCCATTTTCTACGTAGCCCTGTATGGGCTTTCAACTATCACCTTGCAAATTCCACAGGAACAGTCTTAGTGAATGGCTTCTTGAGGGGAAAGCTGTAACTCTGTGAGATGAATTAAGAGGACACAATGCATTTTCTCAGAAAGCTTCTTTTCGGTTTTTATCTTAGGATATATCCTTTTTCGCCATAACCCTCTATGGGCTTCCAATATCGCATTGCAAATTCCACAAGAACAGGCTCAGTGAACGGCTGCTGGAGGGTAAACTGTAATTCTGTGAGATGAATTAACAGAACATAAAGCAGTTTCTCAGAAAGCTTCTTTTCGGTTTTTATCTTAGGATATATCCTTTTTCGCCATAACCCTCTATGGGCTTCCAATATCGCATTGCAAATTCCACAAGAACAGGCTCAGTGAACGGCTGCTGGAGGGTAAACTGTAATTCTGTGAGATGAATTAACAGAACATAAAGCAGTTTCTCAGAAAGCTTCTTTTCGGTTTTTATCTTAGGATATATCCTTTTTCACCATAACCCTCTATGGGCTTCCAATATCGCATTGCAAATTCCACAAGAACAGGCTCAGTGAACGGCTGCTGGAGGGTAAACTGTAATTCTGTGAGATGAATTAACAGAACATAAAGCAGTTTCTCAGAAAGCTTCTTTGCAGTTTTTAACGGAGGATATTTCCTTTTTCACCATAGCCCTATATGGGCTTCCAAATATCACTTTGCAAGTTCTACAAGAACAATCTTAGCGAAAGGCTTCTGAGGGAAAAGCTGTAATTCTGTGAGATGAATTAACAGAACACAAAGCAGTTTCTCAGCAATCTTCTTTCCAGTTTTTAACGGTGGATATTTCCTTTTTAACCATAGCCCTCTAAGGGCTTCCAAATATCACTTTGCAAATTCCACAAGAACAGTCTTAGCGAGAGGGTTCTTGAGGGGAAAGCTGTAACTCGGTGAGATGTATTAACAGAACACACGGCAGTTTCTCAGAATGCTTCTTTCCAGTTTTTAACGGAAGATATTTTCATTTTCACCATAGCCTTCTATGAGCTTCCAAATATCACTTTGCAAATTTCACAAGAACAGTCTTGGTGAACGACTTCTTGAGGGGAAAGCTGTAACTCTGTGAGATAAACTAACACAACACAAAGCAGTTTCTCAGACAGTTTCTTTTCGGTTTTTATCTTAGGATATTTCCATTTTCACAATAGCCCTCTATGGGCTTCCAAATATCATTTTGCAAGTTTCACAAGAACAGTCTTAGTGAACGACTTCTTGAGGGGAAATCTCTAACTCTGTGAGATGAATTTACAGAACACAATGCAGTTTCACAGAAAGCTTCATTTCAGTTTTTATCTTAGGATGTTTTCTTTTTCACCATAGCCTTCAATGGGACTCCAAATATCACTTTGCAAATTCCACAAGAAAAGTCTTAGTGAACGGCTTCTTGAGGGGAAAGTTGTAACTCTGTGAGATGAATTAACAGAACACAAAGCAGTTTCTCAGAAAGCTTATTTCCAGTTTTTACCCGAAGATTTTTCCTTTTTCACCATAGCCCACTATGGGCTTCCAAATATCACTTTGCAAATTCCACAAGAACAGCCTTAGAGAAAGGTTTCTTGAGAGGAAAGCTGTAACTCGGTGAGATGTATGAACAGAACTCACGGCAGTTTCTCGGAAAGCTTCTTTCCAGTTTTTAACGGAAGATATTTCCTTTTTCACCATATCTCTGTAAGGGTTTCCAAATATCAGTTTGAAAATTTCACAAGAATAGTCCTAGTGAACGGCTTCTTGAGGGGAAAGCTGTAACTCTGTGAGATGAATTAAGAGAACACAAAGCAATTTCTCAGAAAGCTTCTATCCAATTTTTAACTGAAGATATTTCCTTTTTCACCATAGCCTTGTACGGGCTTCCAAATATCACCTTGCAAATTCCACAAGAACACTCTTAGCGAAAGGATTCTTTCAGGGAAAGCTGTAACTCTGTGAGATGAATTAACAGAACACAAAGCAGTTCCTCAGAAAGCTTCTTTCCAGTTTTTAACGGAAGAAATTTCCTTTATCACCTTAGAGCTATATGTGCTTCCAAACATGACTTTGCAGATTCCACAAGAACAGTCTTAGCGAAACGTTTCTTGAGGGGAAAGCTGTAACTCTGTGAGATGAATTAACAGAACACAAAGCAGTTTCTCAGAAAGTTTCTTTCAAGTTTTTAACTGAAGATATTTCCTTTTCACCACAGCACTCTATGGGCTTCCAAATATCACTTTGTAAATCCCACAAGAACAGTCTCACCGAAGGGCTATTTGAGAGGAAAGCAGTATCTCGGTGAGATGTATAACCAGAACACACGGCAGTTTCTTAGAAAGCTTCTTTCCAGTTTTTAACGGAAGATATTTCTTTTTCACCATAACCCTCTATGGGATTCCAAATATCACTTTGGAAATAACAAAAAACAGTCTTACCAAAAGGCTTCTAGAGGGGAAACCTGTAACTCTGTGAGATGAATTAACAGAACACAAAGTAGTTTCTCAGAAATATTCCTTCCAGTTTTTAACGGAAGATATTTCCTTTTTCACCATAGCCTTCTATGGGCTTCAAAATATCACATTGCAAATTACACAAGAACAGGCTTACCGAAAGCCTTTTTGAGGGGAAAGCTGTAACTCTGTGAGATGAATTAACAGAACACAAAGCAGATTTTCAGAAAGCTTATTTTCAGATTCTATCTTAGGATAATTCCTTTTTCAAAATAGCCTTCTATGGGCTTCCAAATATCACTTTGCAAATTCCCCAAGAACAGTCTTAGCGAAAGGCTTCTGGAGGAGAAGCTGTAACTCTGTGAGATGAATTAACAGAACAAATAGCAATTTCTCAGAAATCTTCTTTCCAGTTTTTAACGGAAGAAATTTCCTTTTTCACAATAGACCTCTATGGACTTCCAAATATCACTTTGCAAATCCCACAACAACAGTCTTAGCGAAAGTCTTCTTGAGGGGAAAGCTGTAACTCGGTGAGGTGCATTAAGAGAACACATGGCAGTTTCTCAGAAAGCTTATTTCCAGTTTTTAAGGGAATATATTTCCTTTTTCACCATAGCTCTCTAAGGGATTACAAATATCAGTTTGCAAATTTCACAAGAACAGTCTTAGTGAAGGGCTTCTTGAGGGGAAAGCTGTAACACAGTGAGATGAACTAACACAACACAAAGCAGTTTCTCTGACAGCTTCTTTTCGGTTTTTATCTTAGGGTATTTCCATTTTCAAAATAGCCCTCTATGGGCTTCCAAGTATCACATTGCAAATTCCACAAGAACATTTTTATAGAAAGGCTTCTTGAGGGTAGAGCTGTAACTCGGTGAGATACATTAACAGAACACACGGCAGCTTCTTAGAAAGCTTCTTTCCAGTTCTTAACGGAAGTTATTACCCTTTTCACCATAGCCCTCTAAGGGCTTCCAAATATCACTTTGCAAATTCCACAAGAACAGTCTTAGCGAGAGGGTTCTTGAGGGGAAAGCTGTAACTCGGTGAGATGTATTAACAGAACACACGGCAGTTTCTCAGAATGCTTCTTTCCAGGTTTTAACGGAAGATATTTTCATTTTCACCATAGCCTTCTATGAGCTTCCAAATATCACTTTGCAAATTTCACAAGAACAGTCTTGGTGAACGACTTCTTGAGGGGAAAGCTGTAACTCTGTGAGATAAACTAACACAACACAAAGCAGTTTCTCAGACAGTTTCTTTTCGGTTTTTATCTTAGGATATTTCCATTTTCACAATAGCCCTCTATGGGCTTCCAAATATCATTTTGCAAGTTTCACAAGAACAGTCTTAGTGAACGACTTCCTGAGGGGAAATCTCTAACTCTGTGAGATGAATTTACAGAACACAATGCAGTTTCACAGAAAGCTTCATTTCAGTTTTTATCTTAGGATGTTTTCTTTTTCACCATAGCCTTCAATGGGACTCCAAATATCACTTTGCAAATTCCACAAGAAAAGTCTTAGTGAACGGCTTCTTAAGGGGAAAGTTGTAACTCTGTGAGATGAATTAACAGAACACAAAGCAGTTTCTCAGAAAGCTTATTTCCAGTTTTTACCCGAAGATTTTTCCTTTTTCACCATAGCCCACTATGGGCTTCCAAATATCACTTTGCAAATTCCACAAGAACAGCCTTAGAGAAAGGTTTCTTGAGAGGAAAGCTGTAACTCGGTGAGATGTATGAACAGAACTCACGGCAGTTTCTCGGAAAGCTTCTTTCCAGTTTTTAACGGAAGATATTTCCTTTTTCACCATATCTCTGTAAGGGTTTCCAAATATCAGTTTGAAAATTTCACAAGAATAGTCCTAGTGAACGGCTTCTTGAGGGGAAAGCTGTAACTCTGTGAGATGAATTAAGAGAACACAAAGCAATTTCTCAGAAAGCTTCTATCCAATTTTTAACTGAAGATATTTCCTTTTTCACCATAGCCTTGTACGGGCTTCCAAATATCACTTTGCAAATTCCACAAGAACACTCTTAGCGAAAGGATTTTTTCAGGGAAAGCTGTAACTCTGTGAGATGAATTAACAGAACACAAAGCAGTTCCTCAGAAAGCTTCTTTCCAGTTTTTAACGGAAGATATTTCCGTTTTCCCCATATCTCTCTGGGATTCCAAATATCACGTTGCAAATTACACAAGAACAGTCTTAGGGAACGGCTTCTTGAGGGGAAAGCTGTCACACAGTGAGATGAATTAATAGAACACAAAGCAGTTTCACAGAAAGCTTCTTTCCAGTTTTTATCTGAGGACATTTCCTTTTTCACCGTAGTCCACTATGGGCTTCCAAATATCACTTTGCAAATTCCACAAGAACAGTCTTAGCGAAAGGCTTTTAGAGGGAAATGTTGTAACTCTGTCAGATGAATTAACAGAACACAAAGCAGTTTCTCAGAAAGCGTCTTTCCAGTTTTTAACGGAAAATAATTCCTTTTTCACCATAGCCCTCTATGGGATTCTAAATATCACTTTCAAATTTGAGAAGAACAGTCTTAGTGAACGGCCTCTTGAGTGGAAATCTGTAACTCTCTGAGATGAATTATCAGAACACAAAGCAGTTTCTCAAAAAGTTTCTTTTCGGATTTAATCTTACTATTTTTCCTTTTTCAACATAGCCCTCTGTGGCCTTCCAAATATCACTTTGCAAATTACACAAGAACAGTCTTTGTGAAAGACTTCTTGAAGGGAAAGCCGTAACTCCCTGAGATGAATTATCAGAACACAAAGCAGTTTCTCAGAAAGCTTCTTTTCAGTTTTTATCTTAGGATATTTCCTTTTTCAGCATAGCCCTCTATGAGCTTACAAAAATTTTTGCAAATTCCACAAGAACAGTCTTAGCGAAAGGATTCTCGATGGGAAAGCTGTAACTCTGTGAGATGAACTAACAGAACACAAAGCGGTTTCTCAGAAACCTTCTTTTCGTTTTTTATCTTAGGATATTTCCTTTTACAGCAAAGCCCACTATGGGCTTCCAAATATCACTTTGCAAATTCCAGAAGAACAGTCTTAGAGAAAGGCTTCTTGAGGGTAAAACTGTAACTCTGTAAGATGAATTAACATAACACAAAACATTTTCTCAGAAACCTACTTTTCAGTTTTTACCTTAGGATATTTCCTTTTTCACCATAGTCCTCTATGGGATTCCAAATATCACTTTGCAAATTCCACATGAACAGTCTTAGCGAAAGCCTTCTTGAGGGGAAAGCTGTAACTCTGTGAGATGAATTAAGAGAACACAAAGCAGTTTCCTAGAAAGATTCTTTCCAGTATTTAACGCAACATATTTCCATTTTCTACGTAGCCCTGTATGGGCTTTCAACTATCACCTTGCAAATTCCACAGGAACAGTCTTAGTGAATGGCTTCTTGAGGGGAAAGCTGTAACTCTGTGAGATGAATTAAGAGGACACAATGCATTTTCTCAGAAAGCTTCTTTTCGGTTTTTATCTTAGGATATATCCTTTTTCGCCATAACCCTCTATGGGCTTCCAATATCGCATTGCAAATTCCACAAGAACAGGCTCAGTGAACGGCTGCTGGAGGGTAAACTGTAATTCTGTGAGATGAATTAACAGAACATAAAGCAGTTTCTCAGAAAGCTTCTTTTCGGTTTTTATCTTAGGATATATCCTTTTTCGCCATAACCCTCTATGGGCTTCCAATATCGCATTGCAAATTCCACAAGAACAGGCTCAGTGAACGGCTGCTGGAGGGTAAACTGTAATTCTGTGAGATGAATTAACAGAACATAAAGCAGTTTCTCAGAAAGCTTCTTTTCGGTTTTTATCTTAGGATATATCCTTTTTCACCATAACCCTCTATGGGCTTCCAATATCGCATTGCAAATTCCACAAGAACAGGCTCAGTGAACGGCTGCTGGAGGGTAAACTGTAATTCTGTGAGATGAATTAACAGAACATAAAGCAGTTTCTCAGAAAGCTTCTTTGCAGTTTTTAACGGAGGATATTTCCTTTTTCACCATAGCCCTATATGGGCTTCCAAATATCACTTTGCAAGTTCTACAAGAACAATCTTAGCGAAAGGCTTCTGAGGGAAAAGCTGTAATTCTGTGAGATGAATTAACAGAACACAAAGCAGTTTCTCAGCAATCTTCTTTCCAGTTTTTAACGGTGGATATTTCCTTTTTAACCATAGCCCTCTAAGGGCTTCCAAATATCACTTTGCAAATTCCACAAGAACAGTCTTAGCGAGAGGGTTCTTGAGGGGAAAGCTGTAACTCGGTGAGATGTATTAACAGAACACACGGCAGTTTCTCAGAATGCTTCTTTCCAGTTTTTAACGGAAGATATTTTCATTTTCACCATAGCCTTCTATGAGCTTCCAAATATCACTTTGCAAATTTCACAAGAACAGTCTTGGTGAACGACTTCTTGAGGGGAAAGCTGTAACTCTGTGAGATAAACTAACACAACACAAAGCAGTTTCTCAGACAGTTTCTTTTCGGTTTTTATCTTAGGATATTTCCATTTTCACAATAGCCCTCTATGGGCTTCCAAATATCATTTTGCAAGTTTCACAAGAACAGTCTTAGTGAACGACTTCTTGAGGGGAAATCTCTAACTCTGTGAGATGAATTTACAGAACACAATGCAGTTTCACAGAAAGCTTCATTTCAGTTTTTATCTTAGGATGTTTTCTTTTTCACCATAGCCTTCAATGGGACTCCAAATATCACTTTGCAAATTCCACAAGAAAAGTCTTAGTGAACGGCTTCTTGAGGGGAAAGTTGTAACTCTGTGAGATGAATTAACAGAACACAAAGCAGTTTCTCAGAAAGCTTATTTCCAGTTTTTACCCGAAGATTTTTCCTTTTTCACCATAGCCCACTATGGGCTTCCAAATATCACTTTGCAAATTCCACAAGAACAGCCTTAGAGAAAGGTTTCTTGAGAGGAAAGCTGTAACTCGGTGAGATGTATGAACAGAACTCACGGCAGTTTCTCAGAAAGCTTCTTTCCAGTTTTTAACGGAAGATATTTCCTTTTTCACCATATCTCTGTAAGGGTTTCCAAATATCAGTTTGAAAATTTCACAAGAATAGTCCTAGTGAACGGCTTCTTGAGGGGAAAGCTGTAACTCTGTGAGATGAATTAAGAGAACACAAAGCAATTTCTCAGAAAGCTTCTATCCAATTTTTAACTGAAGATATTTCCTTTTTCACCATAGCCTTGTACGGGCTTCCAAATATCACTTTACATATTCCACAAGAACAGTCTTCGCGAAAGGCTTCTTGAGGGAAAAGATGTAAATCTGTGAGATGTATTAACAGAACACAAAACAGTTTCTCAGAAACCTTCTTTTCAGTTTCTGTCTTAGGATATTTCCTTTTTCACCATAGCCCTCTATGGCTTTATAAATATCACTTTGAATATTTCACAAGAATAGTCTTAGTGAACGACTTCTTGAGGGGAAAGCTGTAACTCTGTGATATGAACTAACAAAACAGAAAGAAGTTTCTCAGAAAGCTTCTTTTCGGTTTTTAACGGAAGATATTTCCTTTTTCAACATGGCCCTCTAAGGGCTTGCAAAAGGCTTCTGGAGAGGAAAGCTGTAACTCTGTGTGATAAATTAACAGAACACAAAGCAGTTTCTCAGAAATCTTCTTTCCAGTTTTTAACGGAAGAAATTTCCTTTATCACCTTAGAGCTATATGTGCTTCCAAACATGACTTTGCAGATTCCACAAGAACAGTCTTAGCGAAACGTTTCTTGAGGGGAAAGCTGTAACTCTGTGAGATGAATTAACAGAACACAAAGCAGTTTCTCAGAAAGTTTCTTTCAAGTTTTTAACTGAGGATATTTCCTTTTCACCACAGCACTCTATGGGCTTCCAAATATCACTTTGCAAATCCCACAAGAACAGTCTCAGCGAAGGGCTATTTGAGAGGAAAGCAGTATCTCGGTGAGATGTATAACCAGAACACACGGCAGTTTCTTAGAAAGCTTCTTTCCAGTTTTTAACGGAAGATATTTCTTTTTCACCATAACCCTCTATGGGATTCCAAATATCACTTTGGAAATAACAAAAAACAGTCTTACCGAAAGGCTTCTAGAGGGGAAACCTGTAACTCTGTGAGATGAATTAACAGAACACAAAGTAGTTTCTCAGAAATATTCCTTCCAGTTTTTAACGGAAGATATTTCCTTTTTCACCATAGCCTTCTATGGGCTTCAAATATCACATTGCAAATTACACAAGAACAGGCTTACCGAAAGCCTTTTTGAGGGGAAAGCTGTAACTCTGTGAGATGAATTAACAGAACACAAAGCAGATTTTCAGAAAGCTTATTTTTCAGATTCTATCTTAGGATAATTCCTTTTTCAAAATAGCCTTCTATGGGCTTCCAAATATCACTTTGCAAATTCCACAAGAACAGTCTTAGCGAAAGGCTTCTGGAGGAGAAGCTGTAACTCTGTGAGATGAATTAACAGAACAAATAGCAATTTCTCAGAAATCTTCTTTCCAGTTTTTAACGGAAGAAATTTCCTTTTTCACAATAGACCTCTATGGACTTCCAAATATCACTTTGCAAATCCCACAACAACAGTCTTAGCGAAAGTCTTCTTGAGGGGAAAGCTGTAACTCGGTGAGGTGCATTAAGAGAACACATGGCAGTTTCTCAGAAAGCTTATTTCCAGTTTTTAAGGGAATATATTTCCTTTTTCACCATAGCTCTCTAAGGGATTACAAATATCAGTTTGCAAATTTCACAAGAACAGTCTTAGTGAAGGGCTTCTTGAGGGGAAAGCTGTAACACAGTGAGATGAACTAACACAACACAAAGCAGTTTCTCTGACAGCTTCTTTTCGGTTTTTATCTTAGGGTATTTCCATTTTCAAAATAGCCCTCTATGGGCTTCCAAGTATCACATTGCAAATTCCACAAGAACATTTTTATAGAAAGGCTTCTTGAGGGTAGAGCTGTAACTCGGTGAGATGTATTAACAGAACACACGGCAGTTTCTTAGAAAGCTTCTTTCCAGTTCTTAACGGAAGTTATTACCCTTTTCACCATAGCCCTCCATGGGCTTCCAAATATCACTTTGCAAATTCCACTAGAACAGTCTTAGCGAAAGGCTTCTGGAGGGGAAATCTGTAACTCTGTGAGATGAATTAACAGAATAAAAAGCAGTTTCTCACAAATCTTCTTTCCAGTTTTTAACGGAAGATGTTTCGTTTTTCACCATAGTCCTCTATGGGCTTCCAAATATCACTTTGAAAATTCCACAAGAACAGTCTTAGCGAAAGGTTTCTTGAGGGGGAAGCTGTAACTCTGTGAGATGAATTAACAGAACACAAAGCAGTCTCTCAGAAAGCTTCTTTCCAGTATTTAACTGAAGATAATTCCTTTTTCACTATAGCCCTCTATGGGCTTCCAAATATCACTTTGGAAATCCCACAAGAACAGTCTTAGCGAAAGGCTTCTTGAGAGGAAAGCTGTAACTCGGTCATATGTACTAACAGAACACACCGCATTTTCTCAGAATGGTTCTTTCCAGTTTTTAACGGAAGATATTTCCTTTTTCACCATAGTCCACTATGGGTATCCAAATATCACTTTCCAAATTTCACAAAACTGTCTTAGTGAACGTCTTCTTGAGAGGAAATCTGTAGCTCTGTGCGATGAACTAACAGAACACAAAGCAGTTTTTTAGACAGCTTCTTTTCGGTTAGTATCTTAGGATATTTCCGTTTTCACAATAGCCTTCTATGGGCTTCCACATATCACTTTGGAAATTCCTCAAAAACAGTCTTAGTGGAAGGCTTCTTGAGGGGAAAGCTGTAACTCTTTGAGATGAATTAACAGAACACAAAGCAGTTTCTCGGAAAGCTTGTTTTCATTTTTAAACTGAAGGTATTTCCTTTTTCACCATAATTCTCTCTGGGCTTCCAAATATCACTTTGCAAATTTCACAATTACAGTGTTAGCGAAAGGTGTCTGGAGGGGAAAGCTGTAACTCTTTGAGATGAATTAACAGAACACAAAGCAGTTTCTCGGAAAGCTTCTTTTCATTTTTTAACTGAAGATATTTCCTTTTTCACCATAGTTCTCTCTGGGCTTCCAAATATCACTTTGCAAATTCCACAAGAACAGTGTTAGCGAAAGGTGTCTGGAGGGGAAAGCTGTAACCCTGTGAGATGCATTAACAGAACACAAAGCAGTTTCTCAGAAATCTTCTTTCCAGTTTTTAACGGAAGATATTTCCTTTTTCACCTTAGCCCTCTATAGGTTTCCAAATATCGCTTTGCAAATTCCCCAAGAACAGTCTTAGCGAAAGGCTTCTTGAGGGGAAAGCTGTAACTTTGTGAGACGAATTAACAGAACACAAAGCAATTTCTCACAAAGCTTCTTTTCAGTTTTTATCTTACGATGTTTCCTTTTTCAACATAGCCCTCTATGGGTTTCCAAATATCACTTTGCAAATTCCACAAGAACAGTCTTAGTGAACGATTTCTTGAGGGGAAAGCTGTAACTCTGTGAGATAAACTAACACAACACAGAGCAGTTTCTCAGACAGCTTCTTTTCGGTTTTTATCTTAGGATATTTCCATTTTCACCATAGCCTTCTATGGGCTTCCAAATATCGCTTTGCAAATTCCACAAGAAAAGTCTTAGTGAACGACTTCTTGAGGGGAAAGCTGTAACTCTGTGAGATAAACTAACACAACACAAAGCAGTTTCTCAGAAAGCTTCTTTCCAGTTTTTAACGGAGGATATTTCCTATTATTCCATAGCCCTCTGTGGGATTCCAAATATCACTTTGCAAATTTCACAAGAACAGTGTAAGCGAAAGATTTCCTGAGGGGAAAGTTGTAACTCTGTGAGATGAATTAACAGAACACAAAGCAGTTTTTCAACAAGCTTCTTTTCAGTTTCTAACGGAAGATATTTCCTTTTTCAACATATTCTTCTATGGGCTTCCAAATATCGCTTTGCAAATTCAACAAGAACAGTCTTAGCGAAAGGGTTTTAGAGGGAAATGTTGTAACTATGTGAGATGAATTCACAGAACACAAAGCAGTTTCTCAGTAAGCTTCTTTTCAGTTTTTATCTTACGATATTTCCTTTTTCACCATAGCCCTCTATGGGCTTCCAAATCTCACTTTGCAAATTCCACAAGAACAGTCTTAGCGAAAGAATTATTGAGGGGAAAGCTGTAACTCTGTGAGGTGAATTAACAGAACAAAAGGGAGTTTCTCAGAAAGATTCTTTCCGCTTTTTAACTCAAGATATTTCCTTTTTCACCATAGTCCTCTATGGGCTTCCAAATATCACTTTGCACATTCGACAACAACAGCCTTAGCGAAAGGCTTCCTGAGGGAAATGTTGTAACTCTGTCAGATGAATTAACAGAACACAAAGCAGTTTCTCAGAAAGCGTCTTTCCAGTTTTTAACGGAAAATAATTCCTTTTTCACCATAGCCCTCTATGGGATTCTAAATATCACTTTCAAATTTGAGAAGAACAGTCTTAGTGAACGGCCTCTTGAGTGGAAATCTGTAACTCTCTGAGATGAATTATCAGAACACAAAGCAGTTTCTTTTCGGATTTAATCTTACTATTTTTCCTTTTTCAACATAGCCCTCTGTAGCCTTCCAAAAATCACTTTGCAAATTACACAAGAACAGTCTTTGTGAAAGACTTCTTGAAGGGAAAGCCGTAACTCCCTGAGATGAATTAACAGAACACAAAGCAGTTTCTCAGAAAGCTTCTTTTCAGTTTTTATCTTAGGATATTTCCTTTTTCAGCATAGCCCTCTATGAGCTTCCAAAAATATTTGCAAATTCCACAAGAACAGTCTTAGCGAAAGGATTCTCGATGGGAAAGCTGTAACTCTGTGAGATGAACTAACAGAACACAAAGCGGTTTCTCAGAAACCTTCTTTTCGTTTTTTATCTTAGGATATTTCCTTTTACAGCAAAGCCCACTATGGGCTTCCAAATATCACTTTGCAAATTCCAGAAGAACAGTCTTAGAGAAAGGCTTCTTGAGGGTAAAACTGTAACTCTGTAAGATGAATTAACATAACACAAAACATTTTCTCAGAAACCTACTTTTCAGTTTTTACCTTAGGATATTTCCTTTTTCACCATAGTCCTCTATGGGATTCCAAATATCACTTTGCAAATTCCACATGAACAGTCTTAGCGAAAGGCTTCTTGAGGGGAAAGCTGTAACTCTGTGAGATGAATTAAGAGAACACAAAGCAGTTTCCTAGAAAGATTCTTTCCAGTATTTAACGCAACATATTTCCATTTTCTCCGTAGCCCTGTATGGGCTTTCAACTATCACCTTGCAAATTCCACAGGAACAGTCTTAGTGAATGGCTTCTTGAGGGGAAAGCTGTAACTCTGTGAGATGAATTAAGAGGACACAATGCATTTTCTCAGAAAGCTTCTTTTCGGTTTTTATCTTAGGATATATCCTTTTTCGCCATAACCCTCTATGGGCTTCCAATATCGCATTGCAAATTCCACAAGAACAGGCTCAGTGAACGGCTGCTGGAGGGTAAACTGTAATTCTGTGAGATGAATTAACAGAACATAAAGCAGTTTCTCAGAAAGCTTCTTTGCAGTTTTTAACGGAGGATATTTCCTTTTTCACCATAGCCCTATATGGGCTTCCAAATATCACTTTGCAAGTTCTACAAGAACAATCTTAGCGAAAGGCTTCTGAGGGAAAAGCTGTAATTCTGTGAGATGAATTAACAGAACACAAAGCAGTTTCTCAGCAATCTTCTTTCCAGTTTTTAACGGTGGATATTTCCTTTTTAACCATAGCCCTCTAAGGGCTTCCAAATATCACTTTGCAAATTCCACAAGAACAGTCTTAGCGAGAGGGTTCTTGAGGGGAAAGCTGTAACTCGGTGAGATGTATTAACAGAACACACGGCAGTTTCTCAGAATGCTTCTTTCCAGTTTTTAACGGAAGATATTTTCATTTTCACCATAGCCTTCTATGAGCTTCCAAATATCACTTTGCAAATTTCACAAGAACAGTCTTGGTGAACGACTTCTTGAGGGGAAAGCTGTAACTCTGTGAGATAAACTAACACAACACAAAGCAGTTTCTCAGACAGTTTCTTTTCGGTTTTTATCTTAGGATATTTCCATTTTCACAATAGCCCTCTATGGGCTTCCAAATATCATTTTGCAAGTTTCACAAGAACAGTCTTAGTGAACGACTTCTTGAGGGGAAATCTCTAACTCTGTGAGATGAATTTACAGAACACAATGCAGTTTCACAGAAAGCTTCATTTCAGTTTTTATCTTAGGATGTTTTCTTTTTCACCATAGCCTTCAATGGGACTCCAAATATCACTTTGCAAATTCCACAAGAAAAGTCTTAGTGAACGGCTTCTTGAGGGGAAAGTTGTAACTCTGTGAGATGAATTAACAGAACACAAAGCAGTTTCTCAGAAAGCTTATTTCCAGTTTTTACCCGAAGATTTTTCCTTTTTCACCATAGCCCACTATGGGCTTCCAAATATCACTTTGCAAATTCCACAAGAACAGCCTTAGAGAAAGGTTTCTTGAGAGGAAAGCTGTAACTCGGTGAGATGTATGAACAGAACTCACGGCAGTTTCTCGGAAAGCTTCTTTCCAGTTTTTAACGGAAGATATTTCCTTTTTCACCATATCTCTGTAAGGGTTTCCAAATATCAGTTTGAAAATTTCACAAGAATAGTCCTAGTGAACGGCTTCTTGAGGGGAAAGCTGTAACTCTGTGAGATGAATTAAGAGAACACAAAGCAATTTCTCAGAAAGCTTCTATCCAATTTTTAACTGAAGATATTTCCTTTTTCACCATAGCCTTGTACGGGCTTCCAAATATCACCTTGCAAATTCCACAAGAACACTCTTAGCGAAAGGATTCTTTCAGGGAAAGCTGTAACTCTGTGAGATGAATTAACAGAACACAAAGCAGTTCCTCAGAAAGCTTCTTTCCAGTTTTTAACGGAAGAAATTTCCTTTATCACCTTAGAGCTATATGTGCTTCCAAACATGACTTTGCAGATTCCACAAGAACAGTCTTAGCGAAACGTTTCTTGAGGGGAAAGCTGTAACTCTGTGAGATGAATTAACAGAACACAAAGCAGTTTCTCAGAAAGTTTCTTTCAAGTTTTTAACTGAAGATATTTCCTTTTCACCACAGCACTCTATGGGCTTCCAAATATCACTTTGCAAATCCCACAAGAACAGTCTCAGCGAAGGGCTATTTGAGAGGAAAGCAGTATCTCGGTGAGATGTATAACCAGAACACACGGCAGTTTCTTAGAAAGCTTCTTTCCAGTTTTTAACGGAAGATATTTCTTTTTCACCATAACCCTCTATGGGATTCCAAATATCACTTTGGAAATAACAAAAAACAGTCTTACCGAAAGGCTTCTAGAGGGGAAACCTGTAACTCTGTGAGATGAATTAACAGAACACAAAGTAGTTTCTCAGAAATATTCCTTCCAGTTTTTAACGGAAGATATTTCCTTTTTCACCATAGCCTTCTATGGGCTTCAAAATATCACATTGCAAATTACACAAGAACAGGCTTACCGAAAGCCTTTTTGAGGGGAAAGCTGTAACTCTGTGAGATGAATTAACAGAACACAAAGCAGATTTTCAGAAAGCTTATTTTCAGATTCTATCTTAGGATAATTCCTTTTTCAAAATAGCCTTCTATGGGCTTCCAAATATCACTTTGCAAATTCCACAAGAACAGTCTTAGCGAAAGGCTTCTGGAGGAGAAGCTGTAACTCTGTGAGATGAATTAACAGAACAAATAGCAATTTCTCAGAAATCTTCTTTCCAGTTTTTAACGGAAGAAATTTCCTTTTTCACAATAGACCTCTATGGACTTCCAAATATCACTTTGCAAATCCCACAACAACAGTCTTAGCGAAAGTCTTCTTGAGGGGAAAGCTGTAACTCGGTGAGGTGCATTAAGAGAACACATGGCAGTTTCTCAGAAAGCTTATTTCCAGTTTTTAAGGGAATATATTTCCTTTTTCACCATAGCTCTCTAAGGGATTACAAATATCAGTTTGCAAATTTCACAAGAACAGTCTTAGTGAAGGGCTTCTTGAGGGGAAAGCTGTAACACAGTGAGATGAACTAACACAACACAAAGCAGTTTCTCTGACAGCTTCTTTTCGGTTTTTATCTTAGGGTATTTCCATTTTCAAAATAGCCCTCTATGGGCTTCCAAGTATCACATTGCAAATTCCACAAGAACATTTTTATAGAAAGGCTTCTTGAGGGTAGAGCTGTAACTCGGTGAGATGTATTAACAGAACACACGGCAGTTTCTTAGAAAGCTTCTTTCCAGTTCTTAACGGAAGTTATTACCCTTTTCACCATAGCCCTCCATGGGCTTCCAAATATCACTTTGCAAATTCCACTAGAACAGTCTTAGCGAAAGGCTTCTGGAGGGGAAATCTGTAACTCTGTGAGATGAATTAACAGAATAAAAAGCAGTTTCTCACAAATCTTCTTTCCAGTTTTTAACGGAAGATGTTTCGTTTTTCACCATAGTCCTCTATGGGCTTCCAAATATCACTTTGAAAATTCCACAAGAACAGTCTTAGCGAAAGGTTTCTTGAGGGGGAAGCTGTAACTCTGTGAGATGAATTAACAGAACACAAAGCAGTCTCTCAGAAAGCTTCTTTCCAGTATTTAACTGAAGATAATTCCTTTTTCACTATAGCCCTCTATGGGCTTCCAAATATCACTTTGGAAATCCCACAAGAACAGTCTTAGCGAAAGGCTTCTTGAGAGGAAAGCTGTAACTCGGTCATATGTACTAACAGAACACACCGCATTTTCTCAGAATGGTTCTTTCCAGTTTTTAACGGAAGATATTTCCTTTTTCACCATAGTCCACTATGGGTATCCAAATATCACTTTCCAAATTTCACAAAACTGTCTTAGTGAACGTCTTCTTGAGAGGAAATCTGTAGCTCTGTGCGATGAACTAACAGAACACAAAGCAGTTTTTTAGACAGCTTCTTTTCGGTTAGTATCTTAGGATATTTCCGTTTTCACAATAGCCTTCTATGGGCTTCCACATATCACTTTGGAAATTCCTCAAAAACAGTCTTAGTGGAAGGCTTCTTGAGGGGAAACCTGTAACTCTTTGAGATGAATTAACAGAACACAAAGCAGTTTCTCGGAAAGCTTCTTTTCATTTTTAAACTGAAGGTATTTCCTTTTTCACCATAATTCTCTCTGGGCTTCCAAATATCACTTTGCAAATTCCACAAGAACAGTGTTAGCGAAAGGTGTCTGGAGGGGAAAGCTGTAACCCTGTGAGATGTATTAACAGAACACAAAGCAGTTTCTCAGAAATCTTCTTTCCAGTTTTTAACTGAAGATATTTCCTTTCTCACCATAGACCTCTATGGGCTTCAAAATATCATCTTGTAAATTCCACAAGTAGAGTCTTATGGAAAGGAATCTTGAGGGGAAAGCTGTAACTCTGTAAGATTAATTAATGGAACACAAAGCTGTCTCTCAGAAAGCTTCTTTCCAGTTTCTTAAGGAAGATATTTTCTCTTTCACCATAGCCATCTATGGGCTTCCAAATATCACTTTGCAAATTCCACAAGAACAGTCTTAGGGAAAGGCTTCTTAAGTGGAAAGCTGTAACTCTGTGACATGAATTAACAGAACACAAGTCAGTTTCTCAGAAAGATTCTTTACAGTTTTTCATGGAAGATATTTTCTTTTTCATCATTGCCCTCTATGGGCTTCCTAATATTACTTTCCAAATTTCACAAGAACAGTCTTAGTGAACGGCTTCCTGAGGGGAAAGCTGTAACTCTGTGAGATGAACTAACAGAACACTAAGCAGTTTTTCAGAAAGTTTCTTTTCGGTTTTTATCTTAGTGTATTTCCTTTTTCACCATAGCCCCTTTGAGCTTCCAAACATCACTTTGCAGTTTCCACAAGAACAGTCTCAGTGAAAGACTTCTTGAGGGGAAAGCTGTAACTCTGTGACATGAATTAACAGAACACAAAGCAGTTTGTCAGAAAGCTTCTTTCCAGTTTTTAACTGAAGATATTTCCTTTTTCACCATAGTCCTCTATGGGCTTCCAAATATCACTCTGCAAATTCCACAAGAGCAGTCTTAGCGAAAGGATTCTTGAGGGGAAAGCGGTAATTGTGTGAGATGAATTAAGAGAATACAAAGCAGTCTCTCAGAAAGCTTCTTTCCAGTTTTTAACTGAAGATATTTCCTTTTTCACCATGGCCCTTTATGGGCTTCCAAATATCACTTTGCAAATTCCACAAGATGAGTCTTCGCGAAAGGCTTCTTTTTTATTTATTTATTTATTTATTTATTTATTTATTTAAATTTATTTATCATTATTAAACTTCAACTTGTAGGGTACATGTGCACAACGTGCAGGTTTGCTACATATGTATACTTGTGCCATGTTGGTGTGCTGCACCCATCAACTCGTCATTTACATCAGGTATAACTCCCAATGCAATCCCTCCCCGCTCCCCCCTCCCCATGATAGGCCCCGGTGTGTGATGTTCCCCTTCCCGAGTCCAAGTGATCTCATTGTTCAGTTCCCGCCTATGAGTGAGAACATGCGGTGTTTGGTTTTCTGTTCTTGTGATAGTTTGCTGAGAATGATGGTTTCCAGCTGCATCCATGTCCCTACAAAGGACACAAACTCATCCTTTCTTATGGCTGCATAGTATTCCATGGTGTATATGTGCCACATTTTCTTAATCCAATCTCTCACTGATGGACATTTGGGTTGATTCCAAGTCTTTGCTATTGTGAATAGTGCTGCAATAAACATACGTGTGCATGTGTCTTTATAGCAGCATAATTTATAATCCTTTGGGTATATACCTAGTAATGGGATGGCTGGGTCATATGGTACATCTAGTTCTAGATCCTTGAGGAATCGCCATACTATTTTCCATAATGGTTGAACTAGTTTACAATCCCACCAACAGTGTAAAAGTGTTCCTATTTCTCCACATCCTCTCCAGCACCTGTTGTTTCCTGACATTTTAATGATCGCCATTCTAACTGGTGTGAGATGGTATCTCATTGTGCTTTTGATTTGCATTTCTCTGATGGCCAGTGATGATGAGCATTTTTTCATGTGTCTGTTGGCTGTATGAATGTCTTCTTTTGAGAAATGTCTGCTCATATCCTTTGCCCACTTTTTGATGGGGTTGTTTGTTTTTTTCTTGTAAATTTGTTTGAGTTCTTTGTAGGTTCTGGATATTAGCCCTTTGTCAGATGAGTAGATTGCAAATATTTTCTCCCATTCTGTAGGTTGCCTGTTCACTCTGATGGTAGTTTCTTTTGCTGTGCAGAAGCTCTTTAGTTTAATGAGATCCCATTTGTCAATTTTGGCTTTTGCTGCCGTTGCTTTTGGTGTTTTAGACATGAAGTCTTTGCCCATGCCTATGTCCTGAATGGTACTACCTAGGTTTTCCTCTAGGATTTTTATGGTATTCGGTCTAACATTTAAGTCTCTAATCCATCTTGAATTAATTTTCATATAAGGAGTAAGGAAAGGATCCAGTTTCAGTTTTCTACTTATGGCTAGCCAATTTTCCCAGCACCATTTATTAAATAGGGAATCCTTTCCCCATTTCTTGTTTCTCTCAGGCTTGTCAAAGATCAGATGGCTGTAGATGTGTGGTATTATTTCTGAGGACTCTGTTCTGTTCCATTGGTCTATATCTCTGTTTTGGTACCAGTACCATGCTGTTTTGGTTACTGTAGCCTTGTAGTATAGTTTGAAGTCAGGTAGCGTGATGCCTCCAGCTTTGTTCTTTTGACTTAGGATTGTCTTGGAGATGCGGGCTCTTTTTTGGTTCCATATGAACTTTAAAGCAGTTTTTTCCAATTCTGTGAAGAAGCTCATTGGTAGCTTGATGGGGATGGCATTGAATCTATAAATTACCTTGGGCAGTATGGCCATTTTCACGATATTGATTCTTCCTATCCATGAGCATGGTATGTTCTTCCATTTGTTTGTGTCCTCTTTTATTTCACTGAGCAGTGGTTTGTAGTTCTCCTTGAAGAGGTCCTTTACATCCCTTGTAAGTTGGATTCCTAGGTATTTTATTCTCTTTGAAGCAATTGTGAATGGAAGTTCATTCCTGATTTGGCTCTCTGTTTGACTGTCACTGGTGTATAAGAATGCTTGTGATTTTTGCACATTAATTTTGTATCCTGAGACTTTGCTGAAGTTGCTGATCAGCTTAAGGAGATTTTGGGCTGAGACAATGGGGTTTTCTAAATATACAATCATGTCGTCTGCAAACAGGGACAATTTGACTTCTTCTTTTCCTAACTGAATCCCCTTGATTTCTTTCTCTTGCCTGATTGCCCTAGCCAGAACTTCCAACACTATGTTGAATAGGAGTGGTGAGAGAGGGCATCCCTGTCTTGTGCCAGTTTTCAAAGGGAATTTTTCCAGTTTTTGCCCATTCAGTATGATATTGGCTGTGGGTTTGTCATAAATAGCTCTTATGATTTTGAGGTACGTTCCATCAATACCGAATTTATTGAGCGTTTTTAGCATGAAGGGCTGTTGAATTTTGTCAAAAGCCTTTTCTGCATCGATTGAGATAATCATGTGGTTCTTGTCTTTGGTTCAGTTTATATGCTGGATTACGTTTATTGATTTGCGAATGTTGAACCAGCCTTGCATCCCAGGGATGAAGCCCACTTGATCATGGTGGATAAGCTTTTTGATGTGCTGCTGAATCCGGTTTGCCAGTATTTTATTGAGGATTTTTGCATCGATGTTCATCAGGGATATTGGTCTAAAATTCCCTTTTTTTGTTGTGTCTCTGCCAGGCTTTGGTATCAGGATGATGTTGGCCTCATAAAATGAGTTAGGGAGGATTCCCTCTTTTTCTATTGATTGGAATAGTTTCAGAAGGAATGGTACCAGCTCCTCCTTGTACCTCTGGTAGAAATCAGCTGTGAATCCATCTGGTCCTGGACTTTTTTTGGTTGGTAGGCTATTAATTATTGCCTCAATTTCAGAGCCTACTATTGGTCTATTCAGGGATTCAACTTCTTCCTGGTTTAGTCTTGGAAGAGTGTAAGTGTCCAGGAAATTATCCATTTCTTCTGGATTTTCCAGTTTATTTGCATACAGGTGTTTATAGTATTCTCTGATGGTAGTTTGTATTTCTGTGGGGTCAGTGGTGATATCCCCTTTATCGTTTTTAATTGCGTCAATTTGATTCTTCTCTCTTTTCTTCTTTATTAGTCTTGCTAGTGGTCTGTCAATTTTGTTGATCTTTTCAAAAAACCAACTCCTGGATTCATTGATTTTTTGGAGGGTTTTTTGTGTCTCTATCTCCTTCAGTTCTGCTCTGATCTTAGTTATTTCTTGCCTTCTGCTAGCTTTCGAATGTGTTTGCTCTTGCTTCTCTAGTTCTTTTAATTGCGATGTTAGAGTGTCAATTTTAGATCTTTCCGGCTTTCTCTTGTGGGCATTTAGTGCTATAAATTTCCCTCTACACACTGCTTTAAATGTGTCCCAGAGATTCTGGTATGTTGTATCTTTGTTCTCATTGGTTTCAAAGAACATCTTTATTTCTGCCTTCATTTCGTTATGTACCCAGTAGTCATTCAGGAGCAGGTTGTTCAGTTTCCATGTAGTTGAGCGGTTTTGATTGAGTTTCTTAGTCCTGAGTTCTAATTTGATTGCACTGTGGTCTGAGAGACAGTTTGTTATAATTTCTGTTCTCGTACATTTGCTGAGGAGTGCTTTACTTCCAATTACGTGGTCAATTTTGGAGTAAGTACGATGTGGTGCTGAGAAGAATGTATATTCTGTTGATTTGGGGTGGAGAGTTCTATAGATGTCTATTAGGTCTGCTTGCTGCAGAGTTGAGGTCATTTCCTGGATATCCTTGTTAACTTTCTGTCTCGTTGATCTGTCTAATGTTGACAGTGGAGTGTTGAAGTCTCCCATTATTATTGCACGGGAGTCTAAGTCTCTTTGTAAGTCTCTAAGGACTTGCTTTATGAATCTGGGTGCTCCCGTATTGGGTGCATATATATTTAGGATAGTTAGCTCTTCCTGTTGAATTGATCCCTTTACCATTATGTAATGGCCTTCTTTGTCTCTTTTGATCTTTGATGGTTTAAAGTCTGTTTTATGAGAGACTAGTATTGCAACCCCCGCTTTTTCTTGTTCTCCATTTGCTTGGTAAATCTTCCTCCATCCCTTTATTTTGAGCCTATGTATGTCTCTGCGTGTGAGATGGGTCTCCTGAATACAGCAGACTGATGGATCTTGACTCTTTATCCAGTTTGCCAGTCTGTGTCTTTTAATTGGAGCATTTAGTCCATTTAAATTTAAGGTTAAGATTGTTATGTGTGAACTTGATCCTGCCATTATGATATTAACTGGTTATTTTGCTCAATCGTTGATGCAGTTTCTTCCTAGCCTTGATTGTCTTTACATTTTGGCATGTTTTTGCAATGGCTGGTACCGGTTGTTCCTTTCCATGTTTAGTGCTTCCTTCAGGGTCTCTTGTAAGGCAGGCCTAGTGGTGACAAAATCTCTAAGCATTTGCTTATCTGTAAAGGATTTTATTTCTCCTTCACTTATGAAACTTAGTTTGGCTGGATATAAAATTCTGGGTTTAAAATTCTTTTCTTTAAGAATGTTGAATATTGGCCCCCACTCTCTTCTGGCTTGAAGAGTTTCTGCCGAGAGATCTGCTGTTAGTCTGATGGGCTTCCCTTTGTGGGTAACCCGACCTTTCTCTCTGGCTGCCCTTAAGATTTTTTCCTTCATTTCAACTTTGGTGAATCTGGCAATTATGTGTCTTGGAGTTGCTCTTCTCGAGGAGTATCTTTGTGGCGTTCTCTGTATTTCCTGGATTTGAATGTTGGCCTGCCCTACTAGGTTGGGGAAGTTCTCCTGGATGATATCCTGAAGAGTGTTTTCCAACTTGGTTCCATTTTCCCCCTCACTTTCAGGCACCCCAATCAGACGTAGATTTGGTCTTTTTACATAATCCCATACTTCTTGCAGGCTTTGTTCATTTCTTTTTCTTCTTTTTTCTTTTGGTTTCTCTTCTCGCTTCATTTCATTCATTTGATCCTCCATCGCTGACATTCTTTCTTCCAGTTGATCGAGTCGGTTACTGAAGCTTGTGCATTTGTCACGTATTTCTCGTGCCATGGTTTTCGTCTCTTTCATTTCATTTGTGAGCATCTCTGCATTAATGACTCTAGCCATCAATTCTTCCACTTTTTTTTCAAGATTTTTAGTTTCTTTGCGCTGGGTACGTAATTCCTCCTTTAGCTCTGAGAAATTTGATGGACTGAAGCCTTCTTCTCTCATGTCGTCAAAGTCATTCTCCGTCCAGCTTTGATCTGTTGCTGGCGATGAGCTGCGCTCCTTTGCCGGGGGAGATGCGCTCTTATTTTTTGAATTTCCAGCTTTTCTGCCCTGCTTTTCCCCCATCTTTGTGGTTTTATCTGCCTCTGGTCTTTGATGATGGTGATGTACTGATGGGGTTTTGGTGTAGGTGTCCTTCCTGCTTGATAGCTTTCCTACTAACAGTCAGGATCCTCAGCTGTAGGTTGTAGCTGTAGGAGATTGCTTGAGGTCCACTCCAGACCCTGTTTGCCTGGGTATCAGCAGCAGAGGCTGCAGAAGATAGAATATTTCTGAACAGCGAGTGTACCTGTCTGATTCTTGCTTTGAAAGCTTCCTCTCAGGGGTGTACTCCACCCTGTGAGGTGTGGGGTGTCAGACTGCCCCTAGTGGGGGATGTCTCCCAGTTAGGCTACTCAGGGGTCAGGGACCCACTTGAGCAGGGAGTCTGTCCCTTCTCAGATCTCAACCTCCATGTTGGGAGATCCACTGCTCTCTTCAAAGCTGTCAGACAGAGTCGTTTGCGTCTGCAGAGCTGCTGCGTTTGTTATTGTTTATTGTGCCCTGTCCCCAGAGGTGGAGTCTACAGAGACAGGCAGGTTTCCTTGAGCTGCTGTGAGCTCCACCCAGTTCGAGCTTCCCAGCAGCTTTGTTTACCTACTTAAGCCTCAGCAATGGCGGGCGCCCCTCCCCCAGCCTCGCTGCTGCCTTGCCGGTAGATCACAGACTGCTGTGCTAGCAATGAGGGAGGCTCCGTGGGTGTGGGACCCTCCCGGCCAGGTGTGCCCTGGCTAGGAAAAGGGATTCCCTTCCCCCTTGCGCTTTCCAGGTGAGGCAATGCCTCGCCCTGCTTCAGATCTCGCTGGTCAGGCTGCAGCAGCTGACCAGCACCAATCGTCTGGCACTCCCCAGTGAGATGAACCCAGTACCTCAGTTGAAAATGCAGAAATCACCGGTCTTCTGTGTCGCTCGCGCTGGGAGTTGGAGACTGGAGCTGTTCCTATTTGGCCATCTTGCTCCGCCCCTCCTCAGTTGAAAATGCAGAAATCACCGGTCTTCTGTGTCGCTCGCGCTGGGAGTTGGAGACTGGAGCTGTTCCTATTCAGCCATCCGCGAAAGGCTTCTTGAGGGGAAAGCTGTAACTCTGTGAGATTAATTAATGGAACACAAAGCAGTCTCTCAGAAAGCTTCTTTCCACCTTTTTAGGAAGATATTTCCTTTTTCACCACAGCTCTCTATGGGCTTCCAAATATCTCTTTGCAAATTACACAAGAACAGTCTTAGGGTAAGGCTTCTTGAGTGGAAAGTTGTAACTCTGTGACACGAATTAACAGAACACAAGGTAGTTTCTCAGAAAGATTCTTTACAGTTTTTAATGGAAGATATTTTCTTTTTCACCATAGCCCTCTATGGGCTTCCAAATATTACTTTCCAAATTTCCCAAGAACAGTCTTATTGAACGGCTTCCTGAGGGGAAAGCTGTAACCCTGTGAGATGAACTAACAGAACACTAAGCAGTTTCTCAGAAAGCTTCTTTTCAGTTTATATCTTAGGATATTACCTTTTTCACCATAGCCTTCTAAGGTCTTCCAAATATCCCTTTGCAAATTCCACAAGAACATTCTTAGGGAAAGGCTTCTTGTGGGGAAAGCTGTAACTCTGTGAAATGAATTAACAGAACACAAAGCAGTTTCTCAGAAAGCTTCTTTCCAGTTTTTAACTGAAAATGTTTCCTTTTTCACCGTAATCCTCCATGGCCTTCCAAATGTGACTTTGCAAATTCCAAAAGAACCGCCATCGCGAAAGTCTTCTTGAGGGGAAAGCTGTAACTCTGTGAGATAAATTGACAGAACACAAAGCAGTTTCTCAGAAAGCTTCCTTTCAGTTTTTATCTTAGGATACCTCCTTTTTCACCATAGCCCTCTGTGGGCTCCCAAATATCACTTTGCAAATTCCACAAGAACAGTCTTAGGGAAAGGCTTCATGAGGGGAAAGCTGTAAGTCTCTGAGATGAATTAACAGAACACAAAGTAGTTTCTCAGAAATCTTCTTTCCAGATTATAACGTAAGATACTTCCTTTTTCACCCTAGCCCCCTATGGGCTTCCAAATATCCCTTTTCAAATTCCACAAGATCAGCGTTAGCTAGAAGTTTATTGAGGTGAAATTTTTAACACTGTGAGATGAATTAACAGAACACAGAGCAGTTTCTCAGAAAGCTTCTTTACACTTTTTAACAGAAGATATTTTCTTTTTCACCATAGCCCTCTATGGGCTTCCAAATATCACTTTGCAAATTCCACAAGAACAGTCTTAGCGAAAAGCTTCTTGAGGTGAAAGATGTAACTCTGTGAGATGAATTAACAGAACACAAAGCAGTTTCTCAGAAAGCTTCTTTCCTGTTTCTAACGGAAGTTATTTCCTTTTTCACCGTAGCCCTCTATGGGCTTCCAAATATCACTTTGCAAATTCCAGAAGAACAGTCTTAGCGAAAAGCTTCTTGAGGAGAAAGCTGTATCTCTGTGAGATGAATTAACAGAACACAATGCAGTTTCTTAGAAGGGTTCTTTTCAGTTTTTATCTTAGGATATTTCCTATTTCACCATAGCCCTCTATGGGCTTCCAAATATCACTTTGCAAATTCCACAAGAACAGCTTTAGCAAAAGGCTTCCTGAGGGGAAAGCTGTAACTCTCTGAGATGAATTAACAGAACACAAAGCAGTTTCTCAGAAAGCTTCTTTCCAGTTTTTAACAGAAGATATTTCCTTTTTCACCATATCCTTCTATGGCTTTCCAAATATCACTTTGAATTTCCACAAGAACAGTCTTAGCGAAAGGCTTCTTGAGGGGAAAGCTGTAACTCTCTGAGATGAATTAACAGAACACAAAGCAGTTTCTCAGAAAGCTTCTTTCCACTTTTTTTTTTTAATATTACATGCTTAATTTCTTTTTTATTTATATAATTTTGTGTAACAATCACTCATGAAATATCAGAATTCTTATTACTTAGTACATAAAGAATATTCAACAACTATTGTTGCCGTAGAAAGCTAGTCAAGTACGAGCAGGGCAGGAGAGGGCTCCCCTCTTCCACACACCAAATGTGTTGGGAGACCCTCAGTTGATGGTCAAGGGGTTGTTAACTGTTTCTCTAAAGTAGTAATTGGTCATACCTGGCGTCAAGGAAAGGCAGGCTTCTAATAGAAAACACCTGAAACTGATCAGCAAATTCCCAATGAGATCTCAGGAGTGAGGAGAAGTAAGGCAAGATCCCGGAAGTATGCCAATGTATAAAACCCCAAGTCAAGAAGTCAAGCTGTGCACTTGGCTTCTCAAGTCTCCCACTTGGTCCTCTTCCAGGTTGTACTTCCCTTCTTTTCCTTTCTGTTTTAAAGCCTTTTAATAAACCTTCACTCCTGCTCTGAGAATTACCTCTGTCTCACTTTCTGCCTTATGCCCCTTAGTGGAATTCCTTCTGAGGAAGCAAGAATGGAGGGAGCTGCAAACCTATACAGATTCGTCGCCAATGTCTCCAGAACTCGGATGTCTTCCACAGGTAATAACATTGCTTTAAATATTTTTCATAATTATATCATGCTAAAAAACTAAGTATAACAGTGTCAAATACAAATACAATTAAAGCTTTTTGAATTCTATTTTACTTTACAAGGTTTTTTAAATCAAGTATGATTTTTCCTGGTGCAATTAAATTATAATTCTTTTCATATTTATATTTAATCATTTTATATAGAATTATTTTATATTTCTAGTACTTATTATTCTAGTATATCTCTTTTAGGCTTACTTTATGTCTCCCTTTTATAAAAATAAGTAAAATATATATTTGATACATTACAATAACTTAGCAAAATGCTCAGGTATAATGCTATTTAAAAATTAATATACCATATTTATATAATAATGCTATAATTTTCTCATAAAATAATAAATCTTTTTAATGTTTGAAATTATAGGATGATAAGTGGTCTTTAATTTATTCCCCTTGTTTGAATTTTCAGTAGTGAATATGTTCTTTCAAAAATATTTTTATGATAAATTCCAAATGCATACAATAGTGGATTACCTCTAGGTACTCATCATTCATTTCACCAACATCAACACTTGTCCAATTCCTTTTGTCTTCACTCACTTCTCCCCTTTTCCCCCAACCGCATTCCTGCCACAACTGCTGACTCAAACCGTTCAAAGGATTGTTTGGTCAATCCTTTTGTAACAATTTAGTTATGTGCTTTTCCTAAAAAATAAGTGGTAGATTATTTTTTATTTTTTATTTTTTAAAATTATTTATTTCAATTTTGTGGGTATATAGTAGATATATGTATTTATGGGGTGCATGAGATGTTCTGATTCAGGCATGCAATGAATAATAATCACATCATGTAAAATGGGGTATCCATTCTCTCAAGCATTTATCCTTTGTGTTACAAGCAATCCAATTAGACTCTTTTAGTTATTTTAAAATGCACAGTTAAATTATTACTGACTATAGTCGCCTTGTTGTGATATCAAATACTAGATCTTATTTATTCTTTCTGTTTTTTTGTACCCATTAACCATCTCCAGCTTTGCCTCAAACCCCCACTACCCTTCCCAGCCTCTGGTAACCACGCTTCTACTCTCTATCTCCATGAGTTCAATTGTTCTGATTTTTAGATCTCACAAATAAGTGAGAACATGAAATTAGAATTATTATTAAACAGATCTCAAAATGTGACTTAGTTGCGTATCTTCTCCTCCTCTCCCTGTATCAACCTGTTTCAGCCTGGAAGCCTCTAGTGGGAAAGAGGGATGTGGTTGGTTGCTTCTTTTTTTTTTTTTTTTTTTTTTATTTATTTTAAGCTCTAGGGTACATGTGCATAACGTGCAGGTTTGTTACATATGTATACTTGTGCCCTGTTGCTGTGCTGCACCCATCAACTCGTCAGCACCCATCAACTCGTCATTTACATCAGGTATAACTCCCAATGCAATCCCTCCCCGCTCCCCCCTCCCCATGATAGGCCCCGGTGTGTGATGTTCCCCTTCCCGAGTCCAAGTGATCTCATTGTTCAGTTCCCGCCTATGAGTGAGAACATGCGGTGTTTGGTTTTCTGTTCTTGTGATAGTTTGCTGAGAATGATGGTTTCCAGCTGCATCCATGTCCCTACAAAGGACACAAACTCATCCTTTTTTATGGCTGCATAGTATTCCATGGTGTATATGTGCCACATTTTCTTAATCCAATCTGTCACTGATGGACATTTGGGTTGATTCCAAGTCTTTGCTATTGTGAATAGTGCTGCAATAAACATACGTGTGCATGTGTCTTTATAGCAGCATAATTTATAATCCTTTGGGTATATACCTAGTAATGGGATGGCTGGGTCATATGGTACATCTAGCTCTAGATCCTTGAGGAATCGCTGTACTATTTAGCGAAAGGCTTCTTGAGGGAAAAGCTGTAACTCTGTGAGATGAAGTAACAGAACACAAAGCAGTTTCTCAGAAAGCTTCTTTCCACTTTTTAATGGAAGGTATTTCCTTTTTCACCATGGCCCTCTAAGGGCTTTCAAATATCACTTTCCAAATTCCACAAGAACAGTCTTAGTGAAATATTTATTGAGGAGAGAGCTGTAACTCTATGAAATGAATAAACAGAACACAAAGCAGTTTCTCAGAAAGCTTCCTTCCAGTTTTTAACGGAAGATATTTCCTTTTCACCATATCCCTCTCTGGGCTTCCAAATATCACTTTGCAAATTCCACAAGAACAGTCACAGGGAAAGGCTTCTTGAGGGGAAAGCTGTAACTATGTTGGAAGAATTAACAGAACACAAGCAGTTTTTCAGAAAACTTCTTTCAAGTTTTTAACGGAAGATATTTCCTTTTTCACCGTAGCTTTCTATGGGCTTCCAAATATCACTTTGCAAATTCCACAAGAACAGTCTTAGCGAAAGGCTTCTTGAGGGGAAAGCTGTACTATGTGAGATGAATTAACAGAACACAAAGCAATTTCTCAGAAAGCTTCTTTCCAGTTTTTAAAGGAAGGTATTTCCTTTTTCACCGTAGCCCTCTATGAGCTACCAAATATCACTTTGCCAATTCCACATGAACAGTATTAGTGAAAGGCTTCTTGACGTGAAATCCGTAAGTCTGTGAGATGAATTAACAGAACAGAAAGCAGTTTCTCAGAAAGCTTCTTTGCAGTTTATAACACAAGATATTTCTTTTTTCACCATAGCCCTCTATGGGCTTCCAAATATCACTTTGCAAATTCCACAAGAACAGTCTTAGCGAAAGGCTTCTTGAGGGGAAAGCTGTAACTCTGTGAGATGAATTAACAGAACGCAAAGCAGTTTCTCAGAAAGCTTCTTTCCACTTTTTAACGGAAGATATTTCCTTTTTCAAAATTGCCCTCTAAGGGCTTCCAAATACCACTTTGCAATAGCACAAGAGCTGTATTAGCGAAAGGCTTCTTGATGGGAAAGCAGAAACACTGTGAGATGAACTAACACAACACAAAGCAGTTTCTCAGAAAGCTTCTTTCCTGTTTTTTAGGGAAGTTATTTCCTTTTTCACCATAGCCCTCTAAGGGTTTCCAAATATCTCTTTGCAAATTCCACAAGAACAGTCTTAGCGAAAGGCTTCTTGAGGGGAAACCTGTAACTCTGTGAGATGAATTAACAGAACACAAAGCAATTTCTCAGAAAGCTTCTCTCGGTTTTTAAAGGAAGATACTTCCTTTTAAATCATAGCCCTCTATGGGTTTCCAAATATCACTTTGCAACTTCCACAAGAACAGTCTTAGCAAAAGGTTTCTTGAGGGGAAAGCTGTAATTCTGTGAGATGAATTAACAGAACACAAAGCAGATTCTCAGAAAGCTTCTTTCCAGTTTTTAACTAAAGATATTTCCTTATTCAATAGCCTTCTATGGGCTTCCCAATATCACTTTGCCAATTCCACAAGAACAGACTTAGCGAAAGGCTTCTTGAGGTGAAATCCGTAAGTCTGTGAGATGAATTAACAGAACAGAAAGCAGTTTCTCAGAAAGCTTCTTTGCAGTTTTTCACGGAAGATATTTCCTTTTTCACCATAGCCCTCTATGGGCTTCCAAATATCACTTTGCAAATTCCACAAGAACAGTCTTAGCAAACGGCTTCTTGAGGGGAAAGCTGTAACTATGTTGGAAGAATTAACAGAACACAAGCAGTTTCTCAGAAAGCTTCGTTCAAGTTTTTAACGGAAGATATTTCCTTTTTCACCGTAGCCTTCTATGGGCTTCCAAATATCACTTTGCAAATTCCACAAGAACAGTCTTAGCGAAAGGATTCTTGAGGATCAATCTGTAACTCTGAGATGAATTAACAGTACAGAAAGCGGTTTCTCAGAAAGCTTCTTTCCACTGTTTAATGGAAGATATTTCTTTTTTCACCGTAGCCCTCTATGGGATTCTAAATATCACTTTCCAAAATCAACAAGAACAGCGTTAGCGAAAGACTTCTTGAGGGGAAAGCTGTAATTCTGTGAGATGAATTAAAAGAACACAAAGCAGTTTCTCAGACAGCTTCTCTCCAGTTTTTAACGGAGGATATTTCCTTTTCACCATAGCACTCTTTGGGCTTCCAAATATCACTTTGCAAATTCCACAAGAACAGTCTTAGTGAAAGGCTTCTTGAGGGGAAAGCTGTAACTCTGGTGGATGAATTAACAGAACACAGAGCAGTTTCTTAGAATTCTTCTATTCTGTTTTTATCTTAGGATATTTCCTTTTTCACCATAGCTCTCTATGCGCTTCCAAATATCACATTGCAAATTCCACAAGAACAATATTAGCGAAAGGCTTCTTGAGGGGAAAGCTGTAAGTCTGTCAGATGAATTAACAGAACACAAAGCAGTTTCCCAGAAAGATTCTTTCCAGTTTTTATCTTAGGATATTTGCTTTTTACCCTAGCCCTCTATGGGCTTCCAAATATCACTTTGCAAATACCACAAGAACAGTCTTAGCAAATGCCTTCTTGAGGGGAAATCTGTAACTCTGTGAGATGAATTAACAGAACACAAAGCAGTTTTTCAGAAAGCTTCTTTCCAGTTTTTAACTGAAGATATTTCCTTTTTCACCATAGACACCTATGGGCTTCCAAATATCACTTTGCAAATTCCACAAGAACAGTCTTAGCCAAAGACTTCTTGAGGGGAAAGGAGTAACTCTGTGAGATGAATTAACAGAACACAAAGCAGTTTCTCAGAAAGCTTCTTTCCAGTTTTTAACTCAAGATATTTCCTTTTTCACCATAGCCCTCTATGGGCTTCCAAATATCAATTTGCAAATTCCACAAGAACAGTCTTAGCGAAAGACTTCTTGAAGGAAAAGCTGTATCTCTGTGAGATGAATTAACAGAACACAATGCAGTTTCTCAGAAAACTTCTTTCCAGTTTTAAATGGAAGATATTCCCTTTTTCACCGTAGCCCTCAATGGGTTTCCAAATATCACCTTGCAAATTCCACAAGAACAGTCTTAACGAATGGCTTCTTGAGGGGAAAGCTTTAATCATGTGAGTTGAATTAACAGAACACAAAGCAGTTTCTCAGAAAGCTTCTTTTCAGTTTCTTACCGAAGATATTTCCCTTTTCACCATAGCCCTCTACGGGCTTCCAAATATCACTTTGCAAATTCCACAAGAACAGTCTTAGCGAAAGGTTTCTGGAGGGGAAAGCTGTAACTCTTTGAGATGAATTAACAGAACACAAAGCAGTTTGTCAGAAAGCTTCTTTTCAGTTTGTATCTTAGGATATTTACTTTTTCACTATAGCCCTCTCTGGGCTTCCAAATATCACTTTGCAAATTACACAAGAACAGTCTTAGCAAAAGTCTTCTTGAGGGGAAAGCTGTTACTCTGTGAAATGAATTAACAGAACACAAAGCACTTTCTCAGAAAGCTTCTTTCCAGTTTTTCTCTTAGGATATTTGCTTTTTCACCCTAGCCCTCTATGGGCTTCCAAATATCACTTTGCAAATTCCACAAGAACTGTCTTAGCAAATGGCGTCTTGAGGGATAAGCTGGACTCTGTGAGATGATTTAACAGAACACAAAGCAGTTTCTCAGAAAGCTGCTTTCAAGTTTTTAACGGAAGATATTTCATTATCACCATAGCCCTCTATGGGCTTACTAATATCACTTTGAAAATTCCACTTGAAAAGTCTTAGCAAAATGCTTATTGAGAGGAAAGCTGTAACTCTGTGAGTTGAGTTAACAGAACATAAACCAGTTTCTCAGAAAGCTTCTTTCTAGTTTTTAACGGAAGATATTACCTTTTTCAGCATAAGCCTCGATGGGCTTCCAAATATCACATTGCAAATTACACAAGAACAGTCTTAGCGAAACGCTTCTAGGGGAAAAGCTGTAACTCTGAGATGATTTAACAGAACAAAAAGCAGTCTCTCAGAAAGCTTCTTTCAAGTTTTTAACTGAGGATATTTCCTTTTTTCACCACAGACCTCTATGGGCTGCCAAATATCACTTTGTAAATTCCACAAGAACACTCTTAGCGAAAGTCTTCTTTAGGGGAAAGCTCTAACTCTGTGAGATGAATTAACAGAACACAAAGCAGTTTGTCAGAAAGCTTCTTTTCGCTTTTTATGTTAGGATATTTCCTTTTTCACCATAGCTCTATGGGCTTCCAAATATCACTTTGCAAAATCACCAAGAACAGTCTTAGCGAAAGGCTGCTTGTGGGGAAAGATATAACTCTGTGAGATGAATTAACAGGACACAAAGCACTTTCTAAGAAAGCTTCTTTCCAGGATTTAACGGAAGATATTTCCTTTTTCACCATAGACCTCTATGGGCTTCAAAATATCATCTTGTAAATTCCACAAGTAGAGTCTTATGGAAAGGCATCTTGAGGGGAAAGCTGTAACTCTGTGAGATTAATTAATGGAACACAAAGCTGTCTCTCAGAAAGCTTCTTTCCAGTTTCTTAAGGAAGATATTTTCTCTTTCACCATAGCCATCTATGGGCTTCCAAATATCACTTTGCAAATTCCACAAGAACAGTCTTAGGGAAAGGCTTCTTAAGTGGAAAGCTGTAACTCTGTGACATGAATTAACAGAACACAAGTCAGTTTCTCAGAAAGATTCTTTACAGTTTTTCATGGAAGATATTTTCTTTTTCATCATTGCCCTCTATGGGCTTCCTAATATTACTTTCCAAATTTCACAAGAACAGTCTTAGTGAACGGCTTCCTGAGGGGAAAGCTGTAACTCTGTGAGATGAACTAACAGAACACTAAGCAGTTTTTCAGAAAGTTTCTTTTCGGTTTTTATCTTAGTGTATTTCCTTTTTCACCATAGCCCCTTTGAGCTTCCAAACATCACTTTGCAGTTTCCACAAGAACAGTCTCAGTGAAAGACTTCTTGAGGGGAAAGCTGTAACTCTGTGACATGAATTAACAGAACACAAAGCAGTTTGTCAGAAAGCTTCTTTCCAGTTTTTAACTGAAGATATTTCCTTTTTCACCATAGTCCTCTATGGGCTTCCAAATATCACTCTGCAAATTCCACAAGAGCAGTCTTAGCGAAAGGATTCTTGAGGGGAAAGCGGTAATTGTGTGAGATGAATTAAGAGAATACAAAGCAGTCTCTCAGAAAGCTTCTTTCCAGTTTTTAACTGAAGATATTTCCTTTTTCACCATGGCCCTTTATGGGCTTCCAAATATCACTTTGCAAATTCCACAAGATGAGTCTTCGCGAAAGGCTTCTTTTTTATTTATTTATTTATTTATTTATTTATTTAAATTTATTTATCATTATTAAACTTCAACTTGTAGGGTACATGTGCACAACGTGCAGGTTTGCTACATATGTATACTTGTGCCATGTTGGTGTGCTGCACCCATCAACTCGTCATTTACATCAGGTATAACTCCCAATGCAATCCCTCCCCGCTCCCCCCTCCCCATGATAGGCCCCGGTGTGTGATGTTCCCCTTCCCGAGTCCAAGTGATCTCATTGTTCAGTTCCCGCCTATGAGTGAGAACATGCGGTGTTTGGTTTTCTGTTCTTGTGATAGTTTGCTGAGAATGATGGTTTCCAGCTGCATCCATGTCCCTACAAAGGACACAAACTCATCCTTTCTTATGGCTGCATAGTATTCCATGGTGTATATGTGCCACATTTTCTTAATCCAATCTCTCACTGATGGACATTTGGGTTGATTCCAAGTCTTTGCTATTGTGAATAGTGCTGCAATAAACATACGTGTGCATGTGTCTTTATAGCAGCATAATTTATAATCCTTTGGGTATATACCTAGTAATGGGATGGCTGGGTCATATGGTACATCTAGTTCTAGATCCTTGAGGAATCGCCATACTATTTTCCATAATGGTTGAACTAGTTTACAATCCCACCAACAGTGTAAAAGTGTTCCTATTTCTCCACATCCTCTCCAGCACCTGTTGTTTCCTGACATTTTAATGATCGCCATTCTAACTGGTGTGAGATGGTATCTCATTGTGCTTTTGATTTGCATTTCTCTGATGGCCAGTGATGATGAGCATTTTTTCATGTGTCTGTTGGCTGTATGAATGTCTTCTTTTGAGAAATGTCTGCTCATATCCTTTGCCCACTTTTTGATGGGGTTGTTTGTTTTTTTCTTGTAAATTTGTTTGAGTTCTTTGTAGGTTCTGGATATTAGCCCTTTGTCAGATGAGTAGATTGCAAATATTTTCTCCCATTCTGTAGGTTGCCTGTTCACTCTGATGGTAGTTTCTTTTGCTGTGCAGAAGCTCTTTAGTTTAATGAGATCCCATTTGTCAATTTTGGCTTTTGCTGCCGTTGCTTTTGGTGTTTTAGACATGAAGTCTTTGCCCATGCCTATGTCCTGAATGGTACTACCTAGGTTTTCCTCTAGGATTTTTATGGTATTCGGTCTAACATTTAAGTCTCTAATCCATCTTGAATTAATTTTCATATAAGGAGTAAGGAAAGGATCCAGTTTCAGCTTTCTACTTATGGCTAGCCAATTTTCCCAGCACCATTTATTAAATAGGGAATCCTTTCCCCATTTCTTGTTTCTCTCAGGCTTGTCAAAGATCAGATGGCTGTAGATGTGTGGTATTATTTCTGAGGACTCTGTTCTGTTCCATTGGTCTATATCTCTGTTTTGGTACCAGTACCATGCTGTTTTGGTTACTGTAGCCTTGTAGTATAGTTTGAAGTCAGGTAGCGTGATGCCTCCAGCTTTGTTCTTTTGACTTAGGATTGTCTTGGAGATGCGGGCTCTTTTTTGGTTCCATATGAACTTTAAAGCAGTTTTTTCCAATTCTGTGAAGAAGCTCATTGGTAGCTTGATGGGGATGGCATTGAATCTATAAATTACCTTGGGCAGTATGGCCATTTTCACGATATTGATTCTTCCTATCCATGAGCATGGTATGTTCTTCCATTTGTTTGTGTCCTCTTTTATTTCACTGAGCAGTGGTTTGTAGTTCTCCTTGAAGAGGTCCTTTACATCCCTTGTAAGTTGGATTCCTAGGTATTTTATTCTCTTTGAAGCAATTGTGAATGGAAGTTCATTCCTGATTTGGCTCTCTGTTTGACTGTCACTGGTGTATAAGAATGCTTGTGATTTTTGCACATTAATTTTGTATCCTGAGACTTTGCTGAAGTTGCTGATCAGCTTAAGGAGATTTTGGGCTGAGACAATGGGGTTTTCTAAATATACAATCATGTCGTCTGCAAACAGGGACAATTTGACTTCTTCTTTTCCTAACTGAATCCCCTTGATTTCTTTCTCTTGCCTGATTGCCCTAGCCAGAACTTCCAACACTATGTTGAATAGGAGTGGTGAGAGAGGGCATCCCTGTCTTGTGCCAGTTTTCAAAGGGAATTTTTCCAGTTTTTGCCCATTCAGTATGATATTGGCTGTGGGTTTGTCATAAATAGCTCTTATGATTTTGAGGTACGTTCCATCAATACCGAATTTATTGAGCGTTTTTAGCATGAAGGGCTGTTGAATTTTGTCAAAAGCCTTTTCTGCATCGATTGAGATAATCATGTGGTTCTTGTCTTTGGTTCAGTTTATATGCTGGATTACGTTTATTGATTTGCGAATGTTGAACCAGCCTTGCATCCCAGGGATGAAGCCCACTTGATCATGGTGGATAAGCTTTTTGATGTGCTGCTGAATCCGGTTTGCCAGTATTTTATTGAGGATTTTTGCATCGATGTTCATCAGGGATATTGGTCTAAAATTCCCTTTTTTTGTTGTGTCTCTGCCAGGCTTTGGTATCAGGATGATGTTGGCCTCATAAAATGAGTTAGGGAGGATTCCCTCTTTTTCTATTGATTGGAATAGTTTCAGAAGGAATGGTACCAGCTCCTCCTTGTACCTCTGGTAGAAATCAGCTGTGAATCCATCTGGTCCTGGACTTTTTTTGGTTGGTAGGCTATTAATTATTGCCTCAATTTCAGAGCCTACTATTGGTCTATTCAGGGATTCAACTTCTTCCTGGTTTAGTCTTGGAAGAGTGTAAGTGTCCAGGAAATTATCCATTTCTTCTGGATTTTCCAGTTTATTTGCATACAGGTGTTTATAGTATTCTCTGATGGTAGTTTGTATTTCTGTGGGGTCAGTGGTGATATCCCCTTTATCGTTTTTAATTGCGTCAATTTGATTCTTCTCTCTTTTCTTCTTTATTAGTCTTGCTAGTGGTCTGTCAATTTTGTTGATCTTTTCAAAAAACCAACTCCTGGATTCATTGATTTTTTGGAGGGTTTTTTGTGTCTCTATCTCCTTCAGTTCTGCTCTGATCTTAGTTATTTCTTGCCTTCTGCTAGCTTTCGAATGTGTTTGCTCTTGCTTCTCTAGTTCTTTTAATTGCGATGTTAGAGTGTCAATTTTAGATCTTTCCGGCTTTCTCTTGTGGGCATTTAGTGCTATAAATTTCCCTCTACACACTGCTTTAAATGTGTCCCAGAGATTCTGGTATGTTGTATCTTTGTTCTCATTGGTTTCAAAGAACATCTTTATTTCTGCCTTCATTTCGTTATGTACCCAGTAGTCATTCAGGAGCAGGTTGTTCAGTTTCCATGTAGTTGAGCGGTTTTGATTGAGTTTCTTAGTCCTGAGTTCTAATTTGATTGCACTGTGGTCTGAGAGACAGTTTGTTATAATTTCTGTTCTCGTACATTTGCTGAGGAGTGCTTTACTTCCAATTACGTGGTCAATTTTGGAGTAAGTACGATGTGGTGCTGAGAAGAATGTATATTCTGTTGATTTGGGGTGGAGAGTTCTATAGATGTCTATTAGGTCTGCTTGCTGCAGAGTTGAGGTCATTTCCTGGATATCCTTGTTAACTTTCTGTCTCGTTGATCTGTCTAATGTTGACAGTGGAGTGTTGAAGTCTCCCATTATTATTGCACGGGAGTCTAAGTCTCTTTGTAAGTCTCTAAGGACTTGCTTTATGAATCTGGGTGCTCCCGTATTGGGTGCATATATATTTAGGATAGTTAGCTCTTCCTGTTGAATTGATCCCTTTACCATTATGTAATGGCCTTCTTTGTCTCTTTTGATCTTTGATGGTTTAAAGTCTGTTTTATGAGAGACTAGTATTGCAACCCCCGCTTTTTCTTGTTCTCCATTTGCTTGGTAAATCTTCCTCCATCCCTTTATTTTGAGCCTATGTATGTCTCTGCGTGTGAGATGGGTCTCCTGAATACAGCAGACTGATGGATCTTGACTCTTTATCCAGTTTGCCAGTCTGTGTCTTTTAATTGGAGCATTTAGTCCATTTAAATTTAAGGTTAAGATTGTTATGTGTGAACTTGATCCTGCCATTATGATATTAACTGGTTATTTTGCTCAATCGTTGATGCAGTTTCTTCCTAGCCTTGATTGTCTTTACATTTTGGCATGTTTTTGCAATGGCTGGTACCGGTTGTTCCTTTCCATGTTTAGTGCTTCCTTCAGGGTCTCTTGTAAGGCAGGCCTAGTGGTGACAAAATCTCTAAGCATTTGCTTATCTGTAAAGGATTTTATTTCTCCTTCACTTATGAAACTTAGTTTGGCTGGATATAAAATTCTGGGTTTAAAATTCTTTTCTTTAAGAATGTTGAATATTGGCCCCCACTCTCTTCTGGCTTGAAGAGTTTCTGCCGAGAGATCTGCTGTTAGTCTGATGGGCTTCCCTTTGTGGGTAACCCGACCTTTCTCTCTGGCTGCCCTTAAGATTTTTTCCTTCATTTCAACTTTGGTGAATCTGGCAATTATGTGTCTTGGAGTTGCTCTTCTCGAGGAGTATCTTTGTGGCGTTCTCTGTATTTCCTGGATTTGAATGTTGGCCTGCCCTACTAGGTTGGGGAAGTTCTCCTGGATGATATCCTGAAGAGTGTTTTCCAACTTGGTTCCATTTTCCCCCTCACTTTCAGGCACCCCAATCAGACGTAGATTTGGTCTTTTTACATAATCCCATACTTCTTGCAGGCTTTGTTCATTTCTTTTTCTTCTTTTTTCTTTTGGTTTCTCTTCTCGCTTCATTTCATTCATTTGATCCTCCATCGCTGACATTCTTTCTTCCAGTTGATCGAGTCGGTTACTGAAGCTTGTGCATTTGTCACGTATTTCTCGTGCCATGGTTTTCGTCTCTTTCATTTCATTTGTGAGCATCTCTGCATTAATGACTCTAGCCATCAATTCTTCCACTTTTTTTTCAAGATTTTTAGTTTCTTTGCGCTGGGTACGTAATTCCTCCTTTAGCTCTGAGAAATTTGATGGACTGAAGCCTTCTTCTCTCATGTCGTCAAAGTCATTCTCCGTCCAGCTTTGATCTGTTGCTGGCGATGAGCTGCGCTCCTTTGCCGGGGGAGATGCGCTCTTATTTTTTGAATTTCCAGCTTTTCTGCCCTGCTTTTCCCCCATCTTTGTGGTTTTATCTGCCTCTGGTCTTTGATGATGGTGATGTACTGATGGGGTTTTGGTGTAGGTGTCCTTCCTGCTTGATAGCTTTCCTACTAACAGTCAGGATCCTCAGCTGTAGGTTGTAGCTGTAGGAGATTGCTTGAGGTCCACTCCAGACCCTGTTTGCCTGGGTATCAGCAGCAGAGGCTGCAGAAGATAGAATATTTCTGAACAGCGAGTGTACCTGTCTGATTCTTGCTTTGAAAGCTTCCTCTCAGGGGTGTACTCCACCCTGTGAGGTGTGGGGTGTCAGACTGCCCCTAGTGGGGGATGTCTCCCAGTTAGGCTACTCAGGGGTCAGGGACCCACTTGAGCAGGGAGTCTGTCCCTTCTCAGATCTCAACCTCCATGTTGGGAGATCCACTGCTCTCTTCAAAGCTGTCAGACAGAGTCGTTTGCGTCTGCAGAGCTGCTGCGTTTGTTATTGTTTATTGTGCCCTGTCCCCAGAGGTGGAGTCTACAGAGACAGGCAGGTTTCCTTGAGCTGCTGTGAGCTCCACCCAGTTCGAGCTTCCCAGCAGCTTTGTTTACCTACTTAAGCCTCAGCAATGGCGGGCGCCCCTCCCCCAGCCTCGCTGCTGCCTTGCCGGTAGATCACAGACTGCTGTGCTAGCAATGAGGGAGGCTCCGTGGGTGTGGGACCCTCCCGGCCAGGTGTGCCCTGGCTAGGAAAAGGGATTCCCTTCCCCCTTGCGCTTTCCAGGTGAGGCAATGCCTCGCCCTGCTTCAGATCTCGCTGGTCAGGCTGCAGCAGCTGACCAGCACCAATCGTCTGGCACTCCCCAGTGAGATGAACCCAGTACCTCAGTTGAAAATGCAGAAATCACCGGTCTTCTGTGTCGCTCGCGCTGGGAGTTGGAGACTGGAGCTGTTCCTATTTGGCCATCTTGCTCCGCCCCTCCTCAGTTGAAAATGCAGAAATCACCGGTCTTCTGTGTCGCTCGCGCTGGGAGTTGGAGACTGGAGCTGTTCCTATTCAGCCATCCGCGAAAGGCTTCTTGAGGGGAAAGCTGTAACTCTGTGAGATTAATTAATGGAACACAAAGCAGTCTCTCAGAAAGCTTCTTTCCACCTTTTTAGGAAGATATTTCCTTTTTCACCACAGCTCTCTATGGGCTTCCAAATATCTCTTTGCAAATTACACAAGAACAGTCTTAGGGTAAGGCTTCTTGAGTGGAAAGTTGTAACTCTGTGACACGAATTAACAGAACACAAGGTAGTTTCTCAGAAAGATTCTTTACAGTTTTTAATGGAAGATATTTTCTTTTTCACCATAGCCCTCTATGGGCTTCCAAATATTACTTTCCAAATTTCCCAAGAACAGTCTTATTGAACGGCTTCCTGAGGGGAAAGCTGTAACCCTGTGAGATGAACTAACAGAACACTAAGCAGTTTCTCAGAAAGCTTCTTTTCAGTTTATATCTTAGGATATTACCTTTTTCACCATAGCCTTCTAAGGTCTTCCAAATATCCCTTTGCAAATTCCACAAGAACATTCTTAGGGAAAGGCTTCTTGTGGGGAAAGCTGTAACTCTGTGAAATGAATTAACAGAACACAAAGCAGTTTCTCAGAAAGCTTCTTTCCAGTTTTTAACTGAAAATGTTTCCTTTTTCACCGTAATCCTCCATGGCCTTCCAAATGTGACTTTGCAAATTCCAAAAGAACCGCCATCGCGAAAGTCTTCTTGAGGGGAAAGCTGTAACTCTGTGAGATAAATTGACAGAACACAAAGCAGTTTCTCAGAAAGCTTCCTTTCAGTTTTTATCTTAGGATACCTCCTTTTTCACCATAGCCCTCTGTGGGCTCCCAAATATCACTTTGCAAATTCCACAAGAACAGTCTTAGGGAAAGGCTTCATGAGGGGAAAGCTGTAAGTCTCTGAGATGAATTAACAGAACACAAAGTAGTTTCTCAGAAATCTTCTTTCCAGATTATAACGTAAGATACTTCCTTTTTCACCCTAGCCCCCTATGGGCTTCCAAATATCCCTTTTCAAATTCCACAAGATCAGCGTTAGCTAGAAGTTTATTGAGGTGAAATTTTTAACACTGTGAGATGAATTAACAGAACACAGAGCAGTTTCTCAGAAAGCTTCTTTACACTTTTTAACAGAAGATATTTTCTTTTTCACCATAGCCCTCTATGGGCTTCCAAATATCACTTTGCAAATTCCACAAGAACAGTCTTAGCGAAAAGCTTCTTGAGGTGAAAGATGTAACTCTGTGAGATGAATTAACAGAACACAAAGCAGTTTCTCAGAAAGCTTCTTTCCTGTTTCTAACGGAAGTTATTTCCTTTTTCACCGTAGCCCTCTATGGGCTTCCAAATATCACTTTGCAAATTCCAGAAGAACAGTCTTAGCGAAAAGCTTCTTGAGGAGAAAGCTGTATCTCTGTGAGATGAATTAACAGAACACAATGCAGTTTCTTAGAAGGGTTCTTTTCAGTTTTTATCTTAGGATATTTCCTATTTCACCATAGCCCTCTATGGGCTTCCAAATATCACTTTGCAAATTCCACAAGAACAGCTTTAGCAAAAGGCTTCCTGAGGGGAAAGCTGTAACTCTCTGAGATGAATTAACAGAACACAAAGCAGTTTCTCAGAAAGCTTCTTTCCAGTTTTTAACAGAAGATATTTCCTTTTTCACCATATCCTTCTATGGCTTTCCAAATATCACTTTGAATTTCCACAAGAACAGTCTTAGCGAAAGGCTTCTTGAGGGGAAAGCTGTAACTCTCTGAGATGAATTAACAGAACACAAAGCAGTTTCTCAGAAAGCTTCTTTCCACTTTTTTTTTTTAATATTACATGCTTAATTTCTTTTTTATTTATATAATTTTGTGTAACAATCACTCATGAAATATCAGAATTCTTATTACTTAGTACATAAAGAATATTCAACAACTATTGTTGCCGTAGAAAGCTAGTCAAGTACGAGCAGGGCAGGAGAGGGCTCCCCTCTTCCACACACCAAATGTGTTGGGAGACCCTCAGTTGATGGTCAAGGGGTTGTTAACTGTTTCTCTAAAGTAGTAATTGGTCATACCTGGCGTCAAGGAAAGGCAGGCTTCTAATAGAAAACACCTGAAACTGATCAGCAAATTCCCAATGAGATCTCAGGAGTGAGGAGAAGTAAGGCAAGATCCCGGAAGTATGCCAATGTATAAAACCCCAAGTCAAGAAGTCAAGCTGTGCACTTGGCTTCTCAAGTCTCCCACTTGGTCCTCTTCCAGGTTGTACTTCCCTTCTTTTCCTTTCTGTTTTAAAGCCTTTTAATAAACCTTCACTCCTGCTCTGAGAATTACCTCTGTCTCACTTTCTGCCTTATGCCCCTTAGTGGAATTCCTTCTGAGGAAGCAAGAATGGAGGGAGCTGCAAACCTATACAGATTCGTCGCCAATGTCTCCAGAACTCGGATGTCTTCCACAGGTAATAACATTGCTTTAAATATTTTTCATAATTATATCATGCTAAAAAACTAAGTATAACAGTGTCAAATACAAATACAATTAAAGCTTTTTGAATTCTATTTTACTTTACAAGGTTTTTTAAATCAAGTATGATTTTTCCTGGTGCAATTAAATTATAATTCTTTTCATATTTATATTTAATCATTTTATATAGAATTATTTTATATTTCTAGTACTTATTATTCTAGTATATCTCTTTTAGGCTTACTTTATGTCTCCCTTTTATAAAAATAAGTAAAATATATATTTGATACATTACAATAACTTAGCAAAATGCTCAGGTATAATGCTATTTAAAAATTAATATACCATATTTATATAATAATGCTATAATTTTCTCATAAAATAATAAATCTTTTTAATGTTTGAAATTATAGGATGATAAGTGGTCTTTAATTTATTCCCCTTGTTTGAATTTTCAGTAGTGAATATGTTCTTTCAAAAATATTTTTATGATAAATTCCAAATGCATACAATAGTGGATTACCTCTAGGTACTCATCATTCATTTCACCAACATCAACACTTGTCCAATTCCTTTTGTCTTCACTCACTTCTCCCCTTTTCCCCCAACCGCATTCCTGCCACAACTGCTGACTCAAACCGTTCAAAGGATTGTTTGGTCAATCCTTTTGTAACAATTTAGTTATGTGCTTTTCCTAAAAAATAAGTGGTAGATTATTTTTTATTTTTTATTTTTTAAAATTATTTATTTCAATTTTGTGGGTATATAGTAGATATATGTATTTATGGGGTGCATGAGATGTTCTGATTCAGGCATGCAATGAATAATAATCACATCATGTAAAATGGGGTATCCATTCTCTCAAGCATTTATCCTTTGTGTTACAAGCAATCCAATTAGACTCTTTTAGTTATTTTAAAATGCACAGTTAAATTATTACTGACTATAGTCGCCTTGTTGTGATATCAAATACTAGATCTTATTTATTCTTTCTGTTTTTTTGTACCCATTAACCATCTCCAGCTTTGCCTCAAACCCCCACTACCCTTCCCAGCCTCTGGTAACCACGCTTCTACTCTCTATCTCCATGAGTTCAATTGTTCTGATTTTTAGATCTCACAAATAAGTGAGAACATGAAATTAGAATTATTATTAAACAGATCTCAAAATGTGACTTAGTTGCGTATCTTCTCCTCCTCTCCCTGTATCAACCTGTTTCAGCCTGGAAGCCTCTAGTGGGAAAGAGGGATGTGGTTGGTTGCTTCTTTTTTTTTTTTTTTTTTTTTTATTTATTTTAAGCTCTAGGGTACATGTGCATAACGTGCAGGTTTGTTACATATGTATACTTGTGCCCTGTTGCTGTGCTGCACCCATCAACTCGTCAGCACCCATCAACTCGTCATTTACATCAGGTATAACTCCCAATGCAATCCCTCCCCGCTCCCCCCTCCCCATGATAGGCCCCGGTGTGTGATGTTCCCCTTCCCGAGTCCAAGTGATCTCATTGTTCAGTTCCCGCCTATGAGTGAGAACATGCGGTGTTTGGTTTTCTGTTCTTGTGATAGTTTGCTGAGAATGATGGTTTCCAGCTGCATCCATGTCCCTACAAAGGACACAAACTCATCCTTTTTTATGGCTGCATAGTATTCCATGGTGTATATGTGCCACATTTTCTTAATCCAATCTGTCACTGATGGACATTTGGGTTGATTCCAAGTCTTTGCTATTGTGAATAGTGCTGCAATAAACATACGTGTGCATGTGTCTTTATAGCAGCATAATTTATAATCCTTTGGGTATATACCTAGTAATGGGATGGCTGGGTCATATGGTACATCTAGCTCTAGATCCTTGAGGAATCGCTGTACTATTTAGCGAAAGGCTTCTTGAGGGAAAAGCTGTAACTCTGTGAGATGAAGTAACAGAACACAAAGCAGTTTCTCAGAAAGCTTCTTTCCACTTTTTAATGGAAGGTATTTCCTTTTTCACCATGGCCCTCTAAGGGCTTTCAAATATCACTTTCCAAATTCCACAAGAACAGTCTTAGTGAAATATTTATTGAGGAGAGAGCTGTAACTCTATGAAATGAATAAACAGAACACAAAGCAGTTTCTCAGAAAGCTTCCTTCCAGTTTTTAACGGAAGATATTTCCTTTTCACCATATCCCTCTCTGGGCTTCCAAATATCACTTTGCAAATTCCACAAGAACAGTCACAGGGAAAGGCTTCTTGAGGGGAAAGCTGTAACTATGTTGGAAGAATTAACAGAACACAAGCAGTTTTTCAGAAAACTTCTTTCAAGTTTTTAACGGAAGATATTTCCTTTTTCACCGTAGCCTTCTATGGGCTTCCAAATATCACTTTGCAAATTCCACAAGAACAGTCTTAGCGAAAGGCTTCTTGAGGGGAAAGCTGTACTATGTGAGATGAATTAACAGAACACAAAGCAATTTCTCAGAAAGCTTCTTTCCAGTTTTTAAAGGAAGGTATTTCCTTTTTCACCGTAGCCCTCTATGAGCTACCAAATATCACTTTGCCAATTCCACATGAACAGTATTAGTGAAAGGCTTCTTGACGTGAAATCCGTAAGTCTGTGAGATGAATTAACAGAACAGAAAGCAGTTTCTCAGAAAGCTTCTTTGCAGTTTATAACACAAGATATTTCTTTTTTCACCATAGCCCTCTATGGGCTTCCAAATATCACTTTGCAAATTCCACAAGAACAGTCTTAGCGAAAGGCTTCTTGAGGGGAAAGCTGTAACTCTGTGAGATGAATTAACAGAACGCAAAGCAGTTTCTCAGAAAGCTTCTTTCCACTTTTTAACGGAAGATATTTCCTTTTTCAAAATTGCCCTCTAAGGGCTTCCAAATACCACTTTGCAATAGCACAAGAGCTGTATTAGCGAAAGGCTTCTTGATGGGAAAGCAGAAACACTGTGAGATGAACTAACACAACACAAAGCAGTTTCTCAGAAAGCTTCTTTCCTGTTTTTTAGGGAAGTTATTTCCTTTTTCACCATAGCCCTCTAAGGGTTTCCAAATATCTCTTTGCAAATTCCACAAGAACAGTCTTAGCGAAAGGCTTCTTGAGGGGAAACCTGTAACTCTGTGAGATGAATTAACAGAACACAAAGCAATTTCTCAGAAAGCTTCTCTCGGTTTTTAAAGGAAGATACTTCCTTTTAAATCATAGCCCTCTATGGGTTTCCAAATATCACTTTGCAACTTCCACAAGAACAGTCTTAGCAAAAGGTTTCTTGAGGGGAAAGCTGTAATTCTGTGAGATGAATTAACAGAACACAAAGCAGATTCTCAGAAAGCTTCTTTCCAGTTTTTAACTAAAGATATTTCCTTATTCAATAGCCTTCTATGGGCTTCCCAATATCACTTTGCCAATTCCACAAGAACAGACTTAGCGAAAGGCTTCTTGAGGTGAAATCCGTAAGTCTGTGAGATGAATTAACAGAACAGAAAGCAGTTTCTCAGAAAGCTTCTTTGCAGTTTTTCACGGAAGATATTTCCTTTTTCACCATAGCCCTCTATGGGCTTCCAAATATCACTTTGCAAATTCCACAAGAACAGTCTTAGCAAACGGCTTCTTGAGGGGAAAGCTGTAACTATGTTGGAAGAATTAACAGAACACAAGCAGTTTCTCAGAAAGCTTCGTTCAAGTTTTTAACGGAAGATATTTCCTTTTTCACCGTAGCCTTCTATGGGCTTCCAAATATCACTTTGCAAATTCCACAAGAACAGTCTTAGCGAAAGGATTCTTGAGGATCAATCTGTAACTCTGAGATGAATTAACAGTACAGAAAGCGGTTTCTCAGAAAGCTTCTTTCCACTGTTTAATGGAAGATATTTCTTTTTTCACCGTAGCCCTCTATGGGATTCTAAATATCACTTTCCAAAATCAACAAGAACAGCGTTAGCGAAAGACTTCTTGAGGGGAAAGCTGTAATTCTGTGAGATGAATTAAAAGAACACAAAGCAGTTTCTCAGACAGCTTCTCTCCAGTTTTTAACGGAGGATATTTCCTTTTCACCATAGCACTCTTTGGGCTTCCAAATATCACTTTGCAAATTCCACAAGAACAGTCTTAGTGAAAGGCTTCTTGAGGGGAAAGCTGTAACTCTGGTGGATGAATTAACAGAACACAGAGCAGTTTCTTAGAATTCTTCTATTCTGTTTTTATCTTAGGATATTTCCTTTTTCACCATAGCTCTCTATGCGCTTCCAAATATCACATTGCAAATTCCACAAGAACAATATTAGCGAAAGGCTTCTTGAGGGGAAAGCTGTAAGTCTGTCAGATGAATTAACAGAACACAAAGCAGTTTCCCAGAAAGATTCTTTCCAGTTTTTATCTTAGGATATTTGCTTTTTACCCTAGCCCTCTATGGGCTTCCAAATATCACTTTGCAAATACCACAAGAACAGTCTTAGCAAATGCCTTCTTGAGGGGAAATCTGTAACTCTGTGAGATGAATTAACAGAACACAAAGCAGTTTTTCAGAAAGCTTCTTTCCAGTTTTTAACTGAAGATATTTCCTTTTTCACCATAGACACCTATGGGCTTCCAAATATCACTTTGCAAATTCCACAAGAACAGTCTTAGCCAAAGACTTCTTGAGGGGAAAGGAGTAACTCTGTGAGATGAATTAACAGAACACAAAGCAGTTTCTCAGAAAGCTTCTTTCCAGTTTTTAACTCAAGATATTTCCTTTTTCACCATAGCCCTCTATGGGCTTCCAAATATCAATTTGCAAATTCCACAAGAACAGTCTTAGCGAAAGACTTCTTGAAGGAAAAGCTGTATCTCTGTGAGATGAATTAACAGAACACAATGCAGTTTCTCAGAAAACTTCTTTCCAGTTTTAAATGGAAGATATTCCCTTTTTCACCGTAGCCCTCAATGGGTTTCCAAATATCACCTTGCAAATTCCACAAGAACAGTCTTAACGAATGGCTTCTTGAGGGGAAAGCTTTAATCATGTGAGTTGAATTAACAGAACACAAAGCAGTTTCTCAGAAAGCTTCTTTTCAGTTTCTTACCGAAGATATTTCCCTTTTCACCATAGCCCTCTACGGGCTTCCAAATATCACTTTGCAAATTCCACAAGAACAGTCTTAGCGAAAGGTTTCTGGAGGGGAAAGCTGTAACTCTTTGAGATGAATTAACAGAACACAAAGCAGTTTGTCAGAAAGCTTCTTTTCAGTTTGTATCTTAGGATATTTACTTTTTCACTATAGCCCTCTCTGGGCTTCCAAATATCACTTTGCAAATTACACAAGAACAGTCTTAGCAAAAGTCTTCTTGAGGGGAAAGCTGTTACTCTGTGAAATGAATTAACAGAACACAAAGCACTTTCTCAGAAAGCTTCTTTCCAGTTTTTCTCTTAGGATATTTGCTTTTTCACCCTAGCCCTCTATGGGCTTCCAAATATCACTTTGCAAATTCCACAAGAACTGTCTTAGCAAATGGCGTCTTGAGGGATAAGCTGGACTCTGTGAGATGATTTAACAGAACACAAAGCAGTTTCTCAGAAAGCTGCTTTCAAGTTTTTAACGGAAGATATTTCATTATCACCATAGCCCTCTATGGGCTTACTAATATCACTTTGAAAATTCCACTTGAAAAGTCTTAGCAAAATGCTTATTGAGAGGAAAGCTGTAACTCTGTGAGTTGAGTTAACAGAACATAAACCAGTTTCTCAGAAAGCTTCTTTCTAGTTTTTAACGGAAGATATTACCTTTTTCAGCATAAGCCTCGATGGGCTTCCAAATATCACATTGCAAATTACACAAGAACAGTCTTAGCGAAACGCTTCTAGGGGAAAAGCTGTAACTCTGAGATGATTTAACAGAACAAAAAGCAGTCTCTCAGAAAGCTTCTTTCAAGTTTTTAACTGAGGATATTTCCTTTTTTCACCACAGACCTCTATGGGCTGCCAAATATCACTTTGTAAATTCCACAAGAACACTCTTAGCGAAAGTCTTCTTTAGGGGAAAGCTCTAACTCTGTGAGATGAATTAACAGAACACAAAGCAGTTTGTCAGAAAGCTTCTTTTCGCTTTTTATGTTAGGATATTTCCTTTTTCACCATAGCTCTATGGGCTTCCAAATATCACTTTGCAAAATCACCAAGAACAGTCTTAGCGAAAGGCTGCTTGTGGGGAAAGATATAACTCTGTGAGATGAATTAACAGGACACAAAGCACTTTCTAAGAAAGCTTCTTTCCAGGATTTAACGGAAGATATTTCCTTTTTCACCATAGACCTCTATGGGCTTCAAAATATCATCTTGTAAATTCCACAAGTAGAGTCTTATGGAAAGGCATCTTGAGGGGAAAGCTGTAACTCTGTGAGATTAATTAATGGAACACAAAGCTGTCTCTCAGAAAGCTTCTTTCCAGTTTCTTAAGGAAGATATTTTCTCTTTCACCATAGCCATCTATGGGCTTCCAAATATCACTTTGCAAATTCCACAAGAACAGTCTTAGGGAAAGGCTTCTTAAGTGGAAAGCTGTAACTCTGTGACATGAATTAACAGAACACAAGTCAGTTTCTCAGAAAGATTCTTTACAGTTTTTCATGGAAGATATTTTCTTTTTCATCATTGCCCTCTATGGGCTTCCTAATATTACTTTCCAAATTTCACAAGAACAGTCTTAGTGAACGGCTTCCTGAGGGGAAAGCTGTAACTCTGTGAGATGAACTAACAGAACACTAAGCAGTTTTTCAGAAAGTTTCTTTTCGGTTTTTATCTTAGTGTATTTCCTTTTTCACCATAGCCCCTTTGAGCTTCCAAACATCACTTTGCAGTTTCCACAAGAACAGTCTCAGTGAAAGACTTCTTGAGGGGAAAGCTGTAACTCTGTGACATGAATTAACAGAACACAAAGCAGTTTGTCAGAAAGCTTCTTTCCAGTTTTTAACTGAAGATATTTCCTTTTTCACCATAGTCCTCTATGGGCTTCCAAATATCACTCTGCAAATTCCACAAGAGCAGTCTTAGCGAAAGGATTCTTGAGGGGAAAGCGGTAATTGTGTGAGATGAATTAAGAGAATACAAAGCAGTCTCTCAGAAAGCTTCTTTCCAGTTTTTAACTGAAGATATTTCCTTTTTCACCATGGCCCTTTATGGGCTTCCAAATATCACTTTGCAAATTCCACAAGATGAGTCTTCGCGAAAGGCTTCTTTTTTATTTATTTATTTATTTATTTATTTATTTAAATTTATTTATCATTATTAAACTTCAACTTGTAGGGTACATGTGCACAACGTGCAGGTTTGCTACATATGTATACTTGTGCCATGTTGGTGTGCTGCACCCATCAACTCGTCATTTACATCAGGTATAACTCCCAATGCAATCCCTCCCCGCTCCCCCCTCCCCATGATAGGCCCCGGTGTGTGATGTTCCCCTTCCCGAGTCCAAGTGATCTCATTGTTCAGTTCCCGCCTATGAGTGAGAACATGCGGTGTTTGGTTTTCTGTTCTTGTGATAGTTTGCTGAGAATGATGGTTTCCAGCTGCATCCATGTCCCTACAAAGGACACAAACTCATCCTTTTTTATGGCTGCATAGTATTCCATGGTGTATATGTGCCACATTTTCTTAATCCAATCTGTCACTGATGGACATTTGGGTTGATTCCAAGTCTTTGCTATTGTGAATAGTGCTGCAATAAACATACGTGTGCATGTGTCTTTATAGCAGCATAATTTATAATCCTTTGGGTATATACCTAGTAATGGGATGGCTGGGTCATATGGTACATCTAGTTCTAGATCCTTGAGGAATCGCCATACTATTTTCCATAATGGTTGAACTAGTTTACAATCCCACCAACAGTGTAAAAGTGTTCCTATTTCTCCACATCCTCTCCAGCACCTGTTGTTTCCTGACATTTTAATGATCGCCATTCTAACTGGTGTGAGATGGTATCTCATTGTGCTTTTGATTTGCATTTCTCTGATGGCCAGTGATGATGAGCATTTTTTCATGTGTCTGTTGGCTGTATGAATGTCTTCTTTTGAGAAATGTCTGTTCATATCCTTTGCCCACTTTTTGATGGGGTTGTTTGTTTTTTTCTTGTAAATTTGTTTGAGTTCTTTGTAGGTTCTGGATATTAGCCCTTTGTCAGATGAGTAGATTGCAAAAATTTTCTCCCATTCTGTAGGTTGCCTGTTCACTCTGATGGTAGTTTCTTTTGCTGTGCAGAAGCTCTTTAGTTTAATGAGATCCCATTTGTCAATTTTGGCTTTTGCTGCCGTTGCTTTTGGTGTTTTAAACATGAAGTCTTTGCCCATGCCTATGTCCTGAATGGTACTACCTAGGTTTTCCTCTAGGATTTTTATGGTATTCGGTCTAACATTTAAGTCTCTAATCCATCTTGAATTAATTTTCATATAAGGAGTAAGGAAAGGATCCAGTTTCAGCTTTCTACTTATGGCTAGCCAATTTTCCCAGCACCATTTATTAAATAGGGAATCCTTTCCCCATTTCTTGTTTCTCTCAGGCTTGTCAAAGATCAGATGGCTGTAGATGTGTGGTATTATTTCTGAGGACTCTGTTCTGTTCCATTGGTCTATATCTCTGTTTTGGTACCAGTACCATGCTGTTTTGGTTACTGTAGCCTTGTAGTATAGTTTGAAGTCAGGTAGCGTGATGCCTCCAGCTTTGTTCTTTTGACTTAGGATTGTCTTGGAGATGCGGGCTCTTTTTTGGTTCCATATGAACTTTAAAGCAGTTTTTTCCAATTCTGTGAAGAAGCTCATTGGTAGCTTGATGGGGATGGCATTGAATCTATAAATTACCTTGGGCAGTATGGCCATTTTCACGATATTGATTCTTCCTATCCATGAGCATGGTATGTTCTTCCATTTGTTTGTGTCCTCTTTTATTTCACTGAGCAGTGGTTTGTAGTTCTCCTTGAAGAGGTCCTTTACATCCCTTGTAAGTTGGATTCCTAGGTATTTTATTCTCTTTGAAGCAATTGTGAATGGAAGTTCATTCCTGATTTGGCTCTCTGTTTGACTGTCACTGGTGTATAAGAATGCTTGTGATTTTTGCACATTAATTTTGTATCCTGAGACTTTGCTGAAGTTGCTGATCAGCTTAAGGAGATTTTGGGCTGAGACAATGGGGTTTTCTAAATATACAATCATGTCGTCTGCAAACAGGGACAATTTGACTTCTTCTTTTCCTAACTGAATCCCCTTGATTTCTTTCTCTTGCCTGATTGCCCTAGCCAGAACTTCCAACACTATGTTGAATAGGAGTGGTGAGAGAGGGCATCCCTGTCTTGTGCCAGTTTTCAAAGGGAATTTTTCCAGTTTTTGCCCATTCAGTATGATATTGGCTGTGGGTTTGTCATAAATAGCTCTTATGATTTTGAGGTACGTTCCATCAATACCGAATTTATTGAGCGTTTTTAGCATGAAGGGCTGTTGAATTTTGTCAAAAGCCTTTTCTGCATCGATTGAGATAATCATGTGGTTCTTGTCTTTGGTTCAGTTTATATGCTGGATTACGTTTATTGATTTGCGAATGTTGAACCAGCCTTGCATCCCAGGGATGAAGCCCACTTGATCATGGTGGATAAGCTTTTTGATGTGCTGCTGAATCCGGTTTGCCAGTATTTTATTGAGGATTTTTGCATCGATGTTCATCAGGGATATTGGTCTAAAATTCTCTTTTTTTGTTGTGTCTCTGCCAGGCTTTGGTATCAGGATGATGTTGGCCTCATAAAATGAGTTAGGGAGGATTCCCTCTTTTTCTATTGATTGGAATAGTTTCAGAAGGAATGGTACCAGCTCCTCCTTGTACCTCTGGTAGAAATCAGCTGTGAATCCATCTGGTCCTGGACTTTTTTTGGTTGGTAGGCTATTAATTATTGCCTCAATTTCAGAGCCTACTATTGGTCTATTCAGGGATTCAACTTCTTCCTGGTTTAGTCTTGGAAGAGTGTAAGTGTCCAGGAAATTATCCATTTCTTCTGGATTTTCCAGTTTATTTGCATAGAGGTGTTTATAGTATTCTCTGATGGTAGTTTGTATTTCTGTGGGGTCAGTGGTGATATCCCCTTTATCGTTTTTAATTGCGTCGATTTGATTCTTCTCTCTTTTCTTCTTTATTAGTCTTGCTAGTGGTCTGTCAATTTTATTGATCTTTTCAAAAAACCAACTCCTGGATTCATTGATTTTTTGGAGGGTTTTTTGTGTCTCTATCTCCTTCAGTTCTGCTCTGATCTTAGTTATTTCTTGCCTTCTGCTAGCTTTCGAATGTGTTTGCTCTTGCTTCTCTAGTTCTTTTAATTGCGATGTTAGAGTGTCAATTTTAGATCTTTCCTGCTTTCTCTTGTGGGCATTTAGTGCTATAAATTTCCCTCTACACACTGCTTTAAATGTGTCCCAGAGATTCTGGTATGTTGTATCTTTGTTCTCATTGGTTTCAAAGAACATCTTTATTTCTGCCTTCATTTCGTTATGTACCCAGTAGTCATTCAGGAGCAGGTTGTTCAGTTTCCATGTAGTTGAGCGGTTTTGATTGAGTTTCTTAGTCCTGAGTTCTAATTTGATTGCACTGTGGTCTGAGAGACAGTTTGTTATAATTTCTGTTCTTGTACATTTGCTGAGGAGTGCTTTACTTCCAATTACGTGGTCAATTTTGGAGTAAGTACGATGTGGTGCTGAGAAGAATGTATATTCTGTTGATTTGGGGTGGAGAGTTCTATAGATGTCTATTAGGTCTGCTTGCTGCAGAGTTGAGGTCATTTCCTGGATATCCTTGTTAACTTTCTGTCTCGTTGATCTGTCTAATGTTGACAGTGGAGTGTTGAAGTCTCCCATTATTATTGCACGGGAGTCTAAGTCTCTTTGTAAGTCTCTAAGGACTTGCTTTATGAATCTGGGTGCTCCTGTATTGGGTGCATATATATTTAGGATAGTTAGCTCTTCCTGTTGAATTGATCCCTTTACCATTATGTAATGGCCTTCTTTGTCTCTTTTGATCTTTGATGGTTTAAAGTCTGTTTTATCAGAGACTAGTATTGCAACCCCCGCTTTTTTTTTGTTCTCCATTTGCTTGGTAAATCTTCCTCCATCCCTTTATTTTGAGCCTATGTATGTCTCTGCGTGTGAGATGGGTCTCCTGAATACAGCAGACTGATGGATCTTGACTCTTTATCCAGTTTGCCAGTCTGTGTCTTTTAATTGGAGCATTTAGTCCATTTAAATTTAAGGTTAAGATTGTTATGTGTGAACTTGATCCTGCCATTATGATATTAACTGGTTATTTTGCTCAATCGTTGATGCAGTTTCTTCCTAGCCTTGATTGTCTTTACATTTTGGCATGTTTTTGCAATGGCTGGTACCGGTTGTTCCTTTCCATGTTTAGTGCTTCCTTCAGGGTCTCTTGTAAGGCAGGCCTAGTGGTGACAAAATCTCTAAGCATTTGCTTATCTGTAAAGGATTTTATTTCTCCTTCACTTATGAAACTTAGTTTGGCTGGATATAAAATTCTGGGTTTAAAATTCTTTTCTTTAAGAATGTTGAATATTGGCCCCCACTCTCTTCTGGCTTGAAGAGTTTCTGCCGAGAGATCTGCTGTTAGTCTGATGGGCTTCCCTTTGTGGGTAACCCGACCTTTCTCTCTGGCTGCCCTTAAGATTTTTTCCTTCATTTCAACTTTGGTGAATCTGGCAATTATGTGTCTTGGAGTTGCTCTTCTCGAGGAGTATCTTTGTGGCGTTCTCTGTATTTCCTGGATTTGAATGTTGGCCTGCCCTACTAGGTTGGGGAAGTTCTCCTGGATGATATCCTGAAGAGTGTTTTCCAACTTGGTTCCATTTTCCCCCTCACTTTCAGGCACCCCAATCAGACGTAGATTTGGTCTTTTTACATAATCCCATACTTCTTGCAGGCTTTGTTCATTTCTTTTTCTTCTTTTTTCTTTTGGTTTCTCTTCTCGCTTCATTTCATTCATTTGATCCTCCATCGCTGACATTCTTTCTTCCAGTTGATCGAGTCGGTTACTGAAGCTTGTGCATTTGTCACGTATTTCTCGTGCCATGGTTTTCGTCTCTTTCATTTCATTTGTGAGCATCTCTGCATTAATTACTCTAGCCATCAATTCTTCCACTTTTTTTTCAAGATTTTTAGTTTCTTTGTGCTGGGTACGTAATTCCTCCTTTAGCTCTGAGAAATTTGATGGACTGAAGCCTTCTTCTCTCATGTCATCAAAGTCATTCTCCGTCCAGCTTTGATCTGTTGCTGGCGATGAGCTGCGCTCCTTTGCCGGGGGAGATGCGCTCTTATTTTTTGAATTTCCAGCTTTTCTGCCCTGCTTTTCCCCCATCTTTGTGGTTTTATCTGCCTCTGGTCTTTGATGATGGTGATGTACTGATGGGGTTTTGGTGTAGGTGTCCTTCCTGCTTGATAGCTTTCCTACTAACAGTCAGGATCCTCAGCTGTAGGTTGTAGCTGTAGGAGATTGCTTGAGGTCCACTCCAGACCCTGTTTGCCTGGGTATCAGCAGCAGAGGCTGCAGAAGATAGAATATTTCTGAACAGCGAGTGTACCTGTCTGATTCTTGCTTTGAAAGCTTCCTCTCAGGGGTGTACTCCACCCTGTGAGGTGTGGGGTGTCAGACTGCCCCTAGTGGGGGATGTCTCCCAGTTAGGCTACTCAGGGGTCAGGGACCCACTTGAGCAGGGAGTCTGTCCCTTCTCAGATCTCAACCTCCATGTTGGGAGATCCACTGCTCTCTTCAAAGCTGTCAGACAGAGTCGTTTGCGTCTGCAGAGCTGCTGCGTTTGTTATTGTTTATTGTGCCCTGTCCCCAGAGGTGGAGTCTACAGAGACAGGCAGGTTTCCTTGAGCTGCTGTGAGCTCCACCCAGTTCGAGCTTCCCAGCAGCTTTGTTTACCTACTTAAGCCTCAGCAATGGCGGGCGCCCCTCCCCCAGCCTCGCTGCTGCCTTGCCGGTAGATCACAGACTGCTGTGCTAGCAATGAGGGAGGCTCCGTGGGTGTGGGACCCTCCCGGCCAGGTGTGCCCTGGCTAGGAAAAGGGATTCCCTTCCCCCTTGCGCTTTCCAGGTGAGGCAATGCCTCGCCCTGCTTCAGATCTCGCTGGTCAGGCTGCAGCAGCTGACCAGCACCAATCGTCTGGCACTCCCCAGTGAGATGAACCCAGTACCTCAGTTGAAAATGCAGAAATCACCGGTCTTCTGTGTCGCTCGCGCTGGGAGTTGGAGACTGGAGCTGTTCCTATTTGGCCATCTTGCTCCGCCCCTCCTCAGTTGAAAATGCAGAAATCACCGGTCTTCTGTGTCGCTCGCGCTGGGAGTTGGAGACTGGAGCTGTTCCTATTCAGCCATCCGCGAAAGGCTTCTTGAGGGGAAAGCTGTAACTCTGTGAGATTAATTAATGGAACACAAAGCAGTCTCTCAGAAAGCTTCTTTCCACCTTTTTAGGAAGATATTTCCTTTTTCACCACAGCTCTCTATGGGCTTCCAAATATCTCTTTGCAAATTACACAAGAACAGTCTTAGGGTAAGGCTTCTTGAGTGGAAAGTTGTAACTCTGTGACACGAATTAACAGAACACAAGGTAGTTTCTCAGAAAGATTCTTTACAGTTTTTAATGGAAGATATTTTCTTTTTCACCATAGCCCTCTATGGGCTTCCAAATATTACTTTCCAAATTTCCCAAGAACAGTCTTATTGAACGGCTTCCTGAGGGGAAAGCTGTAACCCTGTGAGATGAACTAACAGAACACTAAGCAGTTTCTCAGAAAGCTTCTTTTCAGTTTTTATCTTAGGATATTACCTTTTTCACCATAGCCTTCTAAGGTCTTCCAAATATCCCTTTGCAAATTCCACAAGAACATTCTTAGGGAAAGGCTTCTTGAGGGGAAAGCTGTAACTCTGTGAAATGAATTAACAGAACACAAAGCAGTTTCTCAGAAAGCTTCTTTCCAGTTTTTAACTGAAAATGTTTCCTTTTTCACCGTAATCCTCCATGGCCTTCCAAATGTGACTTTGCAAATTCCAAAAGAACCACCATCGCGAAAGTCTTCTTGAGGGGAAAGCTGTAACTCTGTGAGATAAATTGACAGAACACAAAGCAGTTTCTCAGAAAGCTTCTTTTCAGTTTTTATCTTAGGATACCTCCTTTTTCACCATAGCCCTCTGTGGGCTTCCAAATATCACTTTGCAAATTCCACAAGAACAGTCTTAGGGAAAGGCTTCATGAGGGGAAAGCTGTAAGTCTCTGAGATGAATTAACAGAACACAAAGTAGTTTCTCAGAAATCTTCTTTCCAGATTTTAACGGAAGATACTTCCTTTTTCACCATAGCCCCCTATGGGCTTCCAAATATCACTTTGCAAATTCCACAAGAACAGTCTTAGCGAAAAGCTTCTTGAGGTGAAAGATATAACTCTGTGAGATGAATTAACCGAACACAAAGCAGTTTCTCAGAAAGCTTCTTTCCAGTTTTTAACTGAAAATGTTTCCTTTTTCACCGTAATCCTCCATGGCCTTCCAAATGTGACTTTGCAAATTCCACAAGAACCGCCATCGCGAAAGTCTTCTTGAGGGGAAAGCTGTAACTCTGTGAGATAAATTGACAGAACACAAAGCAGTTTCTCAGAAAGCTTCTTTTCAGTTTTTATCTTAGGATACCTCCTTTTTCACCATAGCCCTCTGTGGGCTTCCAAATATCACTTTGCAAATTCCACAAGAACAGTCTTAGGGAAAGGCTTCATGAGGGGAAAGCTGTAAGTCTCTGAGATGAATTAACAGAACACAGAGCAGTTTCTCAGAAATCTTCTTTCCAGATTATAACGTAAGATACTTCCTTTTTCACCATAGCCCCCTATGGGCTTCCAAATATCACTTTGCAAATTCCACAAGAACAGTCTTAGCGAAAAGCTTCTTGAGGTGAAAGATATAACTCTGTGAGATGAATTAACCGAACACAAAGCAGTTTCTCAGAAAGCTTCTTTCCTGTTTCTAACGGAAGTTATTTCCTTTTTCACCGTAGCCCTCTATGGGCTTCCAAATATCACTTTGCAAATTCCAGAAGAGCAGTCTTAGCGAAAAGCTTCTTGAGGAGAAAGCTGTATCTCTGTGAGATGAATTAACAGAACACAATGCAGTTTCTTAGAAGGGTTCTTTTCAGTTTTTATCTTAGGATATTTCCTATTTCACCATAGCCCTCTATGGGCTTCCAAATATCACTTTGCAAATTCCACAAGAACAGCTTTAGCAAAAGGCTTCCTGAGGGGAAAGCTGTAACTCTCTGAGATGAATTAACAGAACACAAAGCAGTTTCTCAGAAAGCTTCTTTCCAGTTTTTAACAGAAGATATTTCCTTTTTCACCATATCCTTCTATGGCTTTCCAAATATCACTTTGAATTTCCACAAGAACAGTCTTAGCGAAAGGCTTCTTGAGGGGAAAGCTGTAACTCTCTGAGATGAATTAACAGAACACAAAGCAGTTTCTCAGAAAGCTTCTTTCCACTTTTTTTTTTAATATTACATGCTTAATTTCTTTTTTATTTATATAATTTTGTGTAACAATCACTCATGAAATATCAGAATTCTTATTACTTAGTACATAAAGAATATTCAACAACTATTGTTGCCGTAGAAAGCTAGTCAAGTACGAGCAGGGCAGGAGAGGGCTCCCCTCTTCCACACACCAAATGTGTTGGGAGACCCTCAGTTGATGGTCAAGGGGTTGTTAACTGTTTCTCTAAAGTAGTAATTGGTCATACCTGGCGTCAAGGAAAGGCAGGCTTCTAATAGAAAACACCTGAAACTGATCAGCAAATTCCCAATGAGATCTCAGGAGTGAGGAGAAGTAAGGCAAGATCCCGGAAGTATGCCAATGTATAAAACCCCAAGTCAAGAAGTCAAGCTGTGCACTTGGCTTCTCAAGTCTCCCACTTGGTCCTCTTCCAGGTTGTACTTCCCTTCTTTTCCTTTCTGTTTTAAAGCCTTTTAATAAACCTTCACTCCTGCTCTGAGAATTACCTCTGTCTCACTTTCTGCCTTATGCCCCTTAGTGGAATTCCTTCTGAGGAAGCAAGAATGGAGGGAACTGCAAACCTATACAGATTCGCCGCCAATGTCTCCAGAACTCGGATGTCTTCCACAGGTAATAACATTGCTTTAAATATTTTTCATAATTATATCATGCTAAAAAACTAAGTATAACAGTGTCAAATACAAATACAATTAAAGCTTTTTGAATTCTATTTTACTTTACAAGGTTTTTTAAATCAAGTATGATTTTTCCTGGTGCAATTAAATTATAATTCTTTTCATATTTATATTTAATCATTTTGTATAGAATTATTTTATATTTCTAGTACTTATTATTCTAGTATATCTCTTTTAGGCTTACTTTATGTCTCCCTTTTATAAAAATAAGTAAAATATATATTTGATACATTACAATAACTTAGCAAAATGCTCAGGTATAATGCTATTTAAAAATTAATATACCATATTTATATAATAATGCTATAATTTTCTCATAAAATAATAAATCTTTTTAATGTTTGAAATTATAGGATGATAAGTGGTCTTTAATTTATTCCCCTTGTTTGAATTTTCAGTAGTGAATATGTTCTTTCAAAAATATTTTTATGATAAATTCCAAATGCATACAATAGTGGATTACCTCTAGGTACTCATCATTCATTTCACCAACATCAACACTTGTCCAATTCCTTTTGTCTTCACTCACTTCTCCCCTTTTCCCCCAACCGCATTCCTGCCACAACTGCTGACTCAAACCGTTCAAAGGATTGTTTGGTCAATCCTTTTGTAACAATTTAGTTATGTGCTTTTCCTAAAAAATAAGTGGTAGATTATTTTTTATTTTTTATTTTTTAAAATTATTTATTTCAATTTTGTGGGTATATAGTAGATATATGTATTTATGGGGTGCATGAGATGTTCTGATTCAGGCATGCAATGAATAATAATCACATCATGTAAAATGGGGTATCCATTCTCTCAAGCATTTATCCTTTGTGTTACAAGCAATCCAATTAGACTCTTTTAGTTATTTTAAAATGCACAGTTAAATTATTACTGACTATAGTCGCCTTGTTGTGATATCAAATACTAGATCTTATTTATTCTTTCTGTTTTTTTGTACCCATTAACCATCTCCAGCTTTGCCTCAAACCCCCACTACCCTTCCCAGCCTCTGGTAACCACGCTTCTACTCTCTATCTCCATGAGTTCAATTGTTCTGATTTTTAGATCTCACAAATAAGTGAGAACATGAAATTAGAATTATTATTAAACAGATCTCAAAATGTGACTTAGTTGCGTATCTTCTCCTCCTCTCCCTGTATCAACCTGTTTCAGCCTGGAAGCCTCTAGTGGGAAAGAGGGATGTGGTTGGTTGCTTCTTTTTTTTTTTTTTTTTTTTTTTTTTTATATATTTTAAGCTTTAGGGTACATGTGCATAACGTGCAGGTTTGTTACATATGTATACTTGTGCCCTGTTGCTGTGCTGCACCCATCAACTCGTCAGCACCCATCAACTCGTCATTTACATCAGGTATAACTCCCAATGCAATCCCTCCCCGCTCCCCCATCCCCATGATAGGCCCCGGTGTGTGATGTTCCCCTTCCCGAGTCCAAGTGATCTCATTGTTCAGTTCCCGCCTATGAGTGAGAACATGCGGTGTTTGGTTTTCTGTTCTTGTGATAGTTTGCTGAGAATGATGGTTTCCAGCTGCATCCATGTCCCTACAAAGGACACAAACTCATCCTTTTTTATGGCTGCATAGTATTCCATGGTGTATATGTGCCACATTTTCTTAATCCAATCTGTCACTGATGGACATTTGGGTTGATTCCAAGTCTTTGCTATTGTGAATAGTGCTGCAATAAACATACGTGTGCATGTGTCTTTATAGCAGCATAATTTATAATCCTTTGGGTATATACCTAGTAATGGGATGGCTGGGTAATATGGTACATCTAGCTCTAGATCCTTGAGGAATCGCCGTACTATTTAGCGAAAGGCTTCTTGAGGGAAAAGCTGTAACTCTGTGAGATGAAGTAACAGAACACAAAGCAGTTTCTCAGAAAGCTTCTTTCCACTTTTTAATGGAAGGTATTTCCTTTTTCACCATGGCCCTCTAAGGGCTTTCAAATATCACTTTCCAAATTCCACAAGAACAGTCTTAGTGAAATATTTATTGAGGAGAGAGCTGTAACTCTATGAAATGAATAAACAGAACACAAAGCAGTTTCTCAGAAAGCTTCCTTCCAGTTTTTAACGGAAGATATTTCCTTTTCACCATATCCCTCTCTGGGCTTCCAAATATCACTTTGCAAATTCCACAAGAACAGTCACAGGGAAAGGCTTCTTGAAGGGAAAGCTGTAACTATGTTGGAAGAATTAACAGAACACAAGCATTTTTTCAGAAAACTTCTTTCAAGTTTTTAACGGAAGATATTTCCTTTTTCACCGTAGCCTTCTATGGGCTTCCAAATATCACTTTGCAAATTCCACAAGAACAGTCTTAGCGAAAGGCTTCTTGAGGGGAAAGCTGTACTATGTGAGATGAATTAACAGAACACAAAGCAATTTCTCAGAAAGCTTCTTTCCAGTTTTTAAAGGAAGGTATTTCCTTTTTCACCATAGCCCTCTAAGAGCTACCAAATATCACTTTGCCAATTCCACATGAACAGTATTAGTGAAAGGCTTCTTGACGTGAAATCCGTAAGTCTGTGAGATGAATTAACAGAACAGAAAGCAGTTTCTCAGAAAGCTTCTTTGCAGTTTATAACACAAGATATTTCCTTTTTCACCATAGCCCTCTATGGGCTTCCAAATATCACTTTGCAAATTCCACAAGAACAGTCTTAGCGAAAGGCTTCTTGAGGGGAAAGCTGTAACCCTGTGAGATGAATTAACAGAACGCAAAGCAGTTTCTCAGAAAGCTTCTTTCCACTTTTTAACGGAAGATATTTCCTTTTTCAAAATTGCCCTCTAAGGGCTTCCAAATACCACTTTGCAATAGCACAAGAGCTATATTAGCGAAAGGCTTCTTGATGGGAAAGCAGAAACACTGTGAGATGAACTAACACAACACAAAGCAGTTTCTCAGAAAGCTTCTTTCCTGTTTTTTAGGGAAGTTATTTCCTTTTTCACCATAGCCCTCTAAGGGTTTCCAAATATCTCTTTGCAAATTCCACAAGAACAGTCTTAGCGAAAGGCTTCTGGAGGGGAAAGCTGTAACTCTGTGAGATGAATTAACAGAGCACAAAGCAGTTTCTCAGAAAGCTTCTTTCCACTTTTTAACGGAAGATATTTCCTTTTTCACCATAGCCCTCTATGGGCTTCCAAATATCACTTTGCAAATTCCACAAGAACAGTCTTAGCGAAAGGCTTCTTGAGGGGAAACCTGTAACTCTGTGAGATGAATTAACAGAACACAAAGCAATTTCTCAGAAAGCTTCTCTCGGTTTTCAAAGGAAGATACTTCCTTTTTAATCATAGCCCTCTATGGGTTTCCAAATATCACTTTGCAACTTCCACAAGAACAGTCTTAGCAAAAGGTTTCTTGAGGGGAAAGCTGTAATTCTGTGAGATGAATTAACAGAACACAAAGCAGATTCTCAGAAAGCTTCTTTCCAGTTTTTAACTAAAGATATTTCCTTATTCAATAGCCTTCTATGGGCTTCCCAATATCACTTTGCCAATTCCACAAGAACAGACTTAGCGAAAGGCTTCTTGAGGTGAAATCCGTAAGTCTGTGAGATGAATTAACAGAACAGAAAGCAGTTTCTCAGAAAGCTTCTTTGCAGTTTTTCACGGAAGATATTTCCTTTTTCACCATAGCCCTCTATGGGCTTCCAAATATCACTTTGCAAATTCCACAAGAACAGTCTTAGCAAACGGCTTCTTGAGGGGAAAGCTGTAACTATGTTGGAAGAATTAACAGAACACAAGCAGTTTCTCAGAAAGCTTCGTTCAAGTTTTTAACGGAAGATATTTCCTTTTTCACCGTAGCCTTCTATGGGCTTCCAAATATCACTTTGCAAATTCCACAAGAACAGTCTTAGCGAAAGGATTCTTGAGGATCAATCTGTAACTCTGAGATGAATTAACAGTACAGAAAGCGGTTTCTCAGAAAGCTTCTTTCCACTGTTTAATGGAAGATATTTCTTTTTTCACCGTAGCCCTCTATGGGATTCTAAATATCACTTTCCAAAATCAACAAGAACAGCGTTAGCGAAAGACTTCTTGAGGGGAAAGCTGTAATTCTGTGAGATGAATTAACAGAACACAAAGCAGTTTCTCAGACAGCTTCTCTCCAGTTTTTAACGGAGGATATTTCCTTTTCACCATAGCACTCTTTGGGCTTCCAAATATCACTTTGCAAATTCCACAAGAACAGTCTTAGCGAAAGGCTTCTTGAGGGGAAAGCTGTACTATGTGAGATGAATTAACAGAACACAAAGCAATTTCTCAGAAAGCTTCTTTCCAGTTTTTAAAGGAAGGTATTTCCTTTTTCACCATAGCCCTCTAGGAGCTACCAAATATCACTTTGCCAATTCCACATGAACAGTCTTAGTGAAAGGCTTCTTGAGGTGAAATCCGTAAGTCTGTGAGATGAATTAACAGAACAGAAAGCAGTTTCTCAGAAAGCTTCTTTGCAGTTTATAACACAAGATATTTCCTTTTTCACCATAGCCCTCTATGGGCTTCCAAATATCACTTTGCAAATTCCACAAGAACAGTCTTAGCAAAAGGCTTCTTGAGGGGAAAGCGGTAACTCTGTGAGATGAGTTAACAGAACGCAAACCAGTTTCTCAGAAAGCTTCTTTCCACTTTTTAACGGAAGATATTTCCTTTTTCAAAATTGCCCTCTAAGGGCTTCCAAATACCACTTTGCAAATAGCACAAGAACAGTCTTAGCGAAAGGCTTCTGGAGGGGAAAGCTGTAACTCTGTGAGATGAATTAACAGAGCACAAAGCAGTTTCTCAGAAAGCTTCTTTCCACTTTTTAACGGAAGATATTTCCTTTTTCACCATAGCCCTCTATGGGCTTCCAAATATCACTTTGCAAATTCCACAAGAACAGTCTTAGCGAAAGGCTTCTTGAGGGGAAACGTGTAACTCTGTGAGATGAATTAACAGAACACAAAGCAATTTCTCAGAAAGCTTCTCTCGGTTTTCAAAGGAAGATACTTCCTTTTTAATCATAGCCCTCTATGGGTTTCCAAATATCACTTTGCAACTTCCACAAGAACAGTCTTAGCAAAAGGTTTCTTGAGGGGAAAGCTGTAATTCTGTGAGATGAATTAACAGAACACAAAGCAGATTCTCAGAAAGCTTCTTTCCAGTTTTTAACTAAAGATATTTCCTTATTCAATAGCCTTCTATGGGCTTCCAAATATCACCTTGCCAATTCCACAAGAACAGACTTAGCGAAAGGCTTCTTGAGGTGAAATCCGTAAGTCTGTGAGATGAATTAACAGAACAGAAAGCAGTTTCTCAGAAAGCTTCTTTGCAGTTTTTCACGGAAGTTATTTCCTTTTTCACCATAGCCCTCTATGGGCTTCCAAATATCACTTTGCAAATTCCACAAGAACAGTCTTAGCAAATGGCTTCTTGAGGGGAAAGCTGTAACTATTTGAGATGATATAACAGAACTCAAAGTAGTTTCTCAGAAACCTTCTTTGCAGTTTTTATCTTAGGATATTTCCTTTTTCACCATAGCCCTCTACGGGCATCCAAATATCACTTTGCAAAATCCACAAGAACAGTCTTAGTGAACGGCTTCTTGACGGGAAAGGTGTAACTCTGTGAGATGAATTAACAGAACACAAAGCAGTTTCTCAGAAATCTTGTTTCCAGTTTTTAACAAAAGATATTTCCTTTTTCACCACAGCCCCCATGGGCTTCGAAATATAATTTTCAAATTCCACAAGAACAGTGTTAGGGAAGGCTTCTTGAGGAGAAAGGTGTAACTCTGTGAGATGAATTACCAGAACACAAAGCAGTTTCTCAGAAAGCTTCTTTTCGGTTTTTATCTTAGGATATTTCCATTTCCACCGTAGCCCTCTATGGGCTTCCAAATACCACTTTTCAAATTCCACAAGAACAGTCTTAGCGAAAGGCATCTTGAGGGGAAAGATGTTAATCTGTGAGATGAATTAACAGAACACAAAGCAGTTTCTAAAAAACATTCTTTCCAGTTTTTAACGGAAGATATTTCCTTTTTCATCATAGCCCTCTATGGGCTTCCAAATATCACCTTGAAATTTCCACAGGAACAATCGTAGTGAACGGCTTCTTGAGGGGAAAGCTATAACTCTGTGAGATGAATTAAGAGAAGATAAAGCAGTTTCTCAGAAAGCTTCTTTTCAGTTTTTATTTTAGAATATTTCCTATTTGCCATAACCCTCTAGGGGCTTCTAAAATCACTTTGCAAATTCCACAAGAACAGTCTTAGTGAAAGACTTCTTGAGGAGAAAGCTGTAACTCTGTGAGATGAATTAACAGGACACAAAGCACTTTCTCAGAAAGCTTCTATCCAGTTTATAACGGAAAATATTTCCTTATTCACCATAGCCCTCTATGGCCTTCTAAATACCACTTTCGAAATGACACAAGAACAGTCCTAGTGAAAGACTACTTGAGGGGAAAGCTGTAACACTGTGAGATGAATTAACAGAACACAAAGCAGTTTCTCCGAAAGCTTATTTTCAGTTTTTATCTCAGGTTATTTCCTTTTTCATCATAGACCTCTATGGGCTTCTAAATATCACCTTCCAAATTCCACAAGAACAGCCTAAGGGAAAGGCTTCTTAAGGGGAAAGCTGTAACTCTGTGAGATGAATTAACAGAACACAAAGTAACTTCTCAGAAAGCTTCTATCCAGTTTTTAACTGAAGATATTTCCTTTTTCCCCATAGCCCTCTATGAACTTCCAAATATCACTTTGCAAACTCCACAAGAATAGTCTTAGTGATTGACTTCTTGAGGAGAAAGGTATAACTCCATGAGATGAGTTAAGAGAACACAACGCAGTTTCTCAGAAAGTTTCTTTTCGGTTTTTATCATAGGATATTTCCTTTTTCAACAAAGCCCTCTATGTTCTTCCAAATATCACTTTGCAAATTCCACAAGAACATTCTTAATGAATGGCTTCTCGAGGGGATAGCTGTAACTCTGTGAGATGAAATAACAGAACACAAAGAAGTTTCTCAGAAAGATTCTTTCCGATTTTTAATGGAAGATATTACCTTTTTCTCCAAAGCCCTCTACGGGTTTCCAAATGTCACTTTGCAAATTCCAGAAGAACAGTCTTAGGGAAAGGCTTCTTGAGGGGAAAGCTATAGCTCTGTGAGACGAATTAACAGAACACAAAGCAATTTCTCACAAAGCTTCTTTTCAGTTTTTATCTTACGATGTTTCCTTTTTCACCATAGCCCTCTCTGGGCTTCCAAATATCACTTTGCAAATCCCACAAGAACAGTCTTAGCGAAAAGCTTCTTGAGGGGAAAGCTGTAACACTGTGAGATGAATTAACGGAACAAAAAGCAGTTTCTCAGAAAGCTTCTTTCCAGTTTTTAACGGAGGATATTTCCTTTTTCACCATAGCCCTCTATGGGCTTCTAAATATCACGTTCTAAATTCCACAAGAACAGTCTTAGCGAAAGGCTTCTTGAGTGGAAAGCTATAGCTCTGTGAGATGAGTTAACAGAACACAAAACAGTTTCTCAGAAAGCTTACTTTCAGTTTTTATATTAGGCTTTTTCCTTTTTCAACGTCGACCACTGTAGGCTTCTAAATATCACTTTCCAAATTCCACAAGAACAGTCTTAGGGTAAGGCTTCTTGACGGGAAAGCAGTAACTCTGTGAGTCGAATTAACAGAACACAAGGCAGTTTCTCAGATATCTTCGTTCCAGTTTTTAACGGCAGTTATTTCCTTTTTCACCATAGCCCTATATGGGCTTCCAAATATCACTTTGCAAATTTCACAAGAACAGTCTTAGCGAAAGGCTTCTTGGGGGAATGCTGTAACTCTGTTAGATGAATTAACAGAACACAATGCAGTTTCCCAGAAAGATTCTTTCCACTTTTTAATGGAAGATATTTCCTTTTTCACCATAGCCCTCTATGGGCTTCCAAATATCACTTTGCAAATTCCACAAGAACAGTCTTAGCGAAAGGCTTCTTGAAAGGAAAGCTGTAACTCTGTGAGCTGAATTAACAGAACACGAAGCAGTTCCTCAGAAAGCTTCTTTAGTGTTTTCAACTGAAGATATTTCGTTTTTCACCATAGCCCTCTTTTGGCTTCAAAATATCACTTTGCAATTCCACAAGAATTGTCTTAGCGAAAGGCTTCTTGAGGGGAAAGCTGTAACTCTGTGAGATGAATTAACAGAACACAAAGCAGTTTCTCAGAAAGCTTCTTTCCAGTTTTTAACGGAAGATATTTCCTTTTTCAGCAAAGCCCTCTATGGGCTTCCAAATATCACTTTGCAAATTCCGCAAGAACTGTCTTAGCCAAAGGCTTCTTGAGGTAAAAGCTGTAAGTCTGTGAAATGAATTGACAGAATGGAAAGCAGTTTCTCAGAAAGATTCTTTCCAGTTTTTAACTGAAGATATTTCATTTTTCACCATAGCCCTCTCTGGGCTTCCAAATATCACTTTGCAAATTCCACAAGAACAGTCTTAGCGAAAGACTTCTCAAGGGGAAAGCTGTAACTCTGTGAGATGAATTAACAGAACACAAAGTAGTTTCTCAGAAAGCTTCTCTCCAGTTTTTAACTGAAGTTATTTCCTTTTTCACTGTCGCCCTCTTCGCGCTTCCAAATATCACTTTGCAAATTCCACAAGAACAGTCTTAGCAAAAGGCTTCTTGAGGGGAAATCTGTAACTCTGTGAGATGAATTAACAGAACACAAAGCAGTTTCTCAGAAAGCTTCTTTCCAGTTTTTAACGGAGGATATTTCCGTTTTCACCATAGCCCTCTATGGGCTTCTGAATATCACGTTCTAAATTGCACAAGAACAGTCTTAGAGAAAGGATTCTTGGGAGGAAAGCTGTAACTCTGTGAGATGAATTAAGGGAACACAAAGCAGTTTTTCAGAAAGCTTATTTTCAGTTTTTATCTTAGGTTATTTCCTTTTTCACCGTAGACCTCTGTAGTCTTCTAAATATCACTTCCCAAATTCGACAAGAACAGTCTTAGGGAAAGGCTTCGTGAGGGGAAAGCTGTAACTTTGTGAGATGAATTAACAGAACACAACGCAGTGTCTCAGAAAGCTTCTTTCCCGTTTTAAACCGAAGATATTTCCTTTTCACCATAGCTCTCTATGGCCTTCGAAATGTCACTTTGCAAATTCCACAAGAACAGTCATAGCGAAAGGCTTCCTCAGGGGAAAGCTGTAACTCTGTGAGATGAATTAACAGAACACAAAGCAGTTTCTCAGAAAGCTTCTTTCCAGTTTTTATCTGAGGATATTTCATTTTCACCATAGCCGTCTATTGGCTTCCAAATATCATTTTTCAAATTGCACAAGAATAATCTTAGCGAAAGGCTTCTTGAGGGGAAAGCTGTAACTCTGTGAAATGAATTCGCAGATCACAAAGAAGTTTCTCAGAAAGCTTCTTTCTAACTTTTAGCAGTGGATATTTACTTTGGCCCTTCAGTCTTCAAAGGGATCCGAAATAACAGTTCTCAGATTCCAGAGCAATAAGGCTGCCAAACAGCTCTACGAAATACAGCTGTAACTCAGTGAGTGGAAGTCATATATCACAAAGCAGTTTCTCAGAAAGTTTCTTTTCAGTTTTTAACTGAAGATATATCCTTTTTCACTATAGGTCACTATGAGCTTCCAAATATCACTTTGCATATTCCACAAGAACTGTCTTAGTGAAAGGCTTCTTGAGGGGAAAACTGTAACTCTGTGAGATGAATTAACAAAACACAAAGCAGTTTCTCAGAAAGGTTCTTTTCAGTTTTTATCTTAGGATATTTACGTTTTCACCATCGACTTCTATGGGCTTACAAATATCACTTTGCAAATTCCACAAGAACAGTCTTAGTGAAAGGCTTCTGGAGGGGAAAGTGGAAACTCTGTGAGGTGAATTAACAGAATACAAAGCAGTTTCTCAGAAAGTTTCTTTCCAGTTTTTAACTGAAGGTATTTCCTTTTTCACCATAGCCCTCTACGGGCTTTCAAATATCACTTTGCAAATTCGACAAGAACAGTCTTAGCGAAAGGCTTCTAGAGGGGAAAGCGGAAACTCTGTGAGGTGAATTAACAGAATACAAAGCAGTTTTTCAGAAAGTTTCCTTCCAGTTTTTAACTGAAGGTATTTCCTTTTTAACCATAGCCCTCTACGGGCTTTCAAATATAACTTTGCAAATTCCACAAGAACAGTCTTAGCGAACGGCTTCTTCAGGGGAAAGCTGAAACTCTGTCAGATGAATTAACAGAACACAAAACAGTTTGTTCGAAAGCTTCTTTCCAGTTTTGATCCGAGGACATTTCCTTTTACACCATAGCCCTCCCATGGCTTCCAAATATCACTTTGCAAATTCCACAAGAACCGTCTTAGCGAAAGACTTCTGGAGGGGAAAGCTGTAACTCTGCGAGATGAATTAACAGAAAACAAAGCAGTTTCTCAGAAAGCTTCTTTCCAGTTTTTAATTGAAGATATTTCCTTTTTCACCATATCCCTCCATGGGCTTCCAAATATCACATTGCAAATTCCACAAGAACAGTCTTAGCGAAATGCTTCTTGAGGGGAAAGCTGTAACTCTGTGAGAATGAATTAACAGAACACAAAGGTGTTTCTCAGAAAGTTTCTTGCCAGTTTTTAACTGAAGATATTTCCTTTTTCACCAAAGCCCTCTATGGGCTTCCAAATATCACTATGCAAATTCCACAAGAACAGTCTTAGCGAAGGGCTTCTGGAGGAAAGTGCTGTAACTCTGTGAGATGAATTAAGAGAACGCAAAGCAGTTTCTCAGAAATCTTCTTTCCAGTTTTTAATGGAACATATTTTCTTTTTCACCATAGCCCTCTATGGGCTTCCAAATATCACTTTGCAATTTCCAGAAGAACAGTCTTTGCGGAGGGCTTCTGGAGGGTAAGTTTTTAACTCTGTGAGATGAATTAAGAGAACACACAGCAGTTTCTCAGAAACCTTCTTTCCAGTTTTTACCGTAAGATATATCCTTTTTCACCATAGCCCTCTACGGGCTTCCAAATATCACTATGCAATTTCCACAAGAACAGTCTTAGCAAAAGACTTCTGGAGGGGCAAGCTGTAACTCTGTGAGATGAATTAACAGAACACAAAGCAGATTCTCTGAAAGCTTCTTTCCAGTTTTTAACGGAAGATATTTCCTTTTTCACCATTGCCCTCTATGGGTTTCCAACTATCACTTTGCAAATTTCACAAGAACAGTCTTAGGAACGGCTTCTTGAGGAGAAAGCTGAATCTCTGTGAGATGAACTAACAGAACACAAAGCAGTTTCTCAAAGAGCTTCTTTTCGGTTTTTAGCGGAAGATATTTACTTTTTCACCATAGCCCTCTATGTGCTTCCAAATATCACTTTTCAAATTCCACAAGAACAGTCTTAACGAAGGGCTTCTGGAGGGGAAAGTTGTAACTCTGTGAGATAAATTAACAGAACAGAAAGCAGTTTCTCAGAAAGCTTCTTTCCAGTTTTTAACTGAAGATATTTCCTTTTTCACCATAGCCCTCTAGGGGTTCCAAATATCACTTTGCAAATTCCACAAGAATAGTCTTAAGGAAAAGATTCTGGAGGGGAAAGCTGTAACTCTGTGAGATGAATTAACAGAACACGAAACAGTTTCACAGAAACCTTCTTTCCAGTTTTTAACTGAAGATATTTCCTTTTTCACCATACCGCTCTATGGGCTTCCAAATATGACTTTGCAAATCGCACAAGAACAGTCTTAGCGAAAGGCTTGTTGAGGGGAAAGCTGTAAATCTGTGAGATGAATTAACAGAACACAAGGCAGTTTCTCAGAAAGCTCCCTTTAAGTTTTTATCTTAGGTAATTTCCTTTTTCACCACAGCCCTCGATGGGCTTCCCAACATCACTTTTCAAATCACACAAGAACAGTCTTAGCGAAAGGCTTCTTGAGGGGAAAGCTGTAACCCTGTGAGTTGAATTAACAGAACACAAAGCAGTTTCTCCGAAGGCTTCTATTCAGTTTTTATCTTAGAATATTTCCTTTTTCACCATAGCCCTGTAAGGGCTTCCAAATATAACTTTGCAAATTCCACATGAAAAGTCTTAGTGCAAAGCTTCTTGAGGGGAAGCTGTAACTCTCTGAGATGAATTAATAGAACACAAAGCAGTTTCTCAGAAAGCTTCTTTCCAGATTTTAACGGAAGATATTTCCTTTTTCACCATAGCCCTCTATGGGCTTCCAAATATGACTTTGAATATCTCACGTAAACATTCTTAGCGAAGGCTTCTTGTGGGGAAAGCTGTAACTCGGTCAGATGTATAATTAACAGAACACACGGCAGTTTCTCAGAAAGCTTCTTCTCAGTTTTTAACTGAAGATATTTCCTTTTTCATCATTGCCCTCTATGAGCTTCCAAATATCACTTTGCAAATTCCACAGTAACAGTCTTAGCGAAAGGCTTCTGGAAGGGAAAGCTGTAACTGTGTGAGATGAATTAACAGAACACAAAGCAGTTTCTGTGAAAGCTTCTTTTCAGTTTTTATCTTAGGCTATTTCCTTTTTCACCATAGCCCTCTATAGTCTTCCAAATATCACCTTGCAAATTCCACAAGAACAGTCTTAGCGAAAAACTTCTGGAGGGGAAAGCTCTAATTCGGTGAGATGTATTAAAAGAAAACACGCCAGTTTCTCATAAAGCTTCTTTCCCCTTTTTAACGGGAGATATTTCCTTTTACACCATAGCCCTCTATGGGTTACCAAATATGAATTTGCAAATTGCACAAGAAGAGTCTTAGTGAATGGCTTCTTGAGGGGAAAGCTCAAACTCTGTGAGATGAACTAACAGAACACAAAGCAGTTTCTCAGAAAGCTTCTTTTCTGTTTTTAACGGAAGATATTCCCTTTTTCAACATAGACCTCTATGGGCTTCGAAATTTCTCCTTGCAAATTCCACAAGAACAGTCTTAGACAAAGACTTCTGGAGGGGAAAGCTGCAACTCATGGGATGAATTAACAGAACACAAAGCAGTTTCTCAGAAAGCTTCTTTCCTGTTTTTAAGGGAAGACATTTCCTTTTTCACCATAGCCATCTATGGGCTTCCAAATATCACTTTGCAAATTCCACAAGAACAGTCTTAGTGAACGGCTTCTTGAGGGGAAATCTGTAAATCGGTGAGATGAATAAACAGAACACAAAGGAGTTACTCATAAAGCTTCTTTCCAGTTTTTAACTAAAGATATTTCCTTTTTCACCATAGCCCTCTATGGGCTTCCAAAATCACTTTGCAAATTCCACAAGAACAGTCTTAGCGAAAGGCTTCTGGAGAGCAAAGCTGTAATTCTGTGAGATAAATTAACAGAACACAAAGCAGTTTCTCAGAAATCTTCTTTCCAGTTTTCATCTTAGGATATTTCCTTTTTCACCATAGCCCTCTATGGACTTCCAAATATCACTATGCAAATCCCACAGGAACTGTCTTAACGAAAGGCTTCTTGTGGAGTGGCTTCTTGAGGGGAAAGCGGTAACACTGGGAGATTAACTAACAGAACACAAAGCAGTTTCTCAGAAAGTTTCTTCTCGTTTTTTATCTTAGGATATTTCCTTTTTCACCTTAGCCATCCATTGGCTTCTAATTATCACTTTGCAAATTCCACAAGAACAATCTTAGCAGAAGGTGTCATCATGGGAAAGCTCTAATTCTTTGAGATGAATTAACAGAACACACAGCAGTTTCTCAGAAAGCTTCTTTTCAGTTTATAACTGAAGATATTTCCTTTTTCACTGTAGCCCTCTAAGGGCTTCCAAATATCACTTTGCAAATACCACAACAGCAGCCTTAGCGAAAGGCTTCTTGAGGGTAAAGCTGTAACTCTGTGAGTTGAAATAACAGAAAACAAAGCAGTTTCTCAGTAAGTTTCCTTTCAGTTTTTATCTTAGGATATTTACTTTTTCACCATAGCCTTCTAAGGGCTTCAAAATGGCACTTGGCAAATTCCACAAGAACAGTCTTAGTGAACGGCTCCTTGAGCGGAACGCTGTAACTCTGTGAGATGAACTAACAGAAGAGAAAGCAGTTTCTCAGTAAGGTTCTTTTCAGTTTTTATCTTAGGATATTTCCATTTTCACCATAGCCCTCTATTGGATTCCAAATATCACTTTGCAAATTCCACAACAACAGCCTTAGCGAAAGGCTTTCTGAGGGGAAAGCTACAACTCTGTGAGACGAATTAACAGAACACAAAGCAGTTTCTCAGAAATCTTCTTTCCAGTTTTTAATGGAAGATATTTCCTTTTTCACCATAGCCATCTAGGGTTTCCAAATATCACTTTGCAAATTCCACAAAAACACTCTTAGCGAAAGTCATCTTGAGGGGAAAACTGTAACTCTGTGAGATGAATTAACAGAACAAAAAGCAGTTTCTCAGAAAGCTTCTTTCCAGTTTTTAACTGAAGGTATATCATTTTTCACCATAGCCCTCTAAGGGCTTCCAAATATCTCTTTGCAAATTCCACAAGAACAGTCTTAGAGAAAGGCTTCTTGAGGGGAAAGCTGGAAAACTGTGAGATGAATTAACAGAACACAAAGCAGCTTCTCAAAAAGCTTGTTTTCAGTTTTTATCTTAGGCTATTTCCTTTTTCACCATAGCCCTCTGTGGGCTTCTAAATATCACTTTGCAAATTCCACAAGAGCAGTCTTAGCGAAAGGCTTCTTGAGGGGAAAGCTGTTACTCTTTGAGATGAATTAACAGAACACAAAGCAGTTTCACAAAAGTTCCTTTTCAGTTTTTAACTGAAGATATTTCCTTTATCACCATAGCCCACTTTGGACTACCAAATATCACTTTGCAAATTCCACAAGAACAGTCTTAGTGAATGGCATCTTGAGGGGAAAGCTGTGACTCTGTGAGATGAATTAACACAACACAAAGCAGTTTCTCAGAAAGCCTCTTTTCCGTTTTTATCTTAGGACATTTCCTTTTTTACAATACACCTCAAAGGGCTACCAAATATCACTTTTCAAATTCCTAAAGAACAGTCCTAGAGAAGGGCTTCTGGAGGGGAAATCTGTAACTCTGTGAGATGAACTAACAGAACACAAAGTAGTTTCTCAGAAATCTTCTTTCCAGTTTTTAACGGAAGATATTTCCTTTTTCACCATAGTCCCCAAGGGCTTCCAAATATCACTTTGAAAATTCCACAAGAACAGTCTTAGCGAAAGGCTTCCTGAGGGGAAAGTTTTAACACTGTGAGATGAATTAACGGAACACATAGCAGCTTCTCAGAAAGCTTCTCTCCAGTTTTTAACGGAAGATATTTCCTTTTTCACCGTAGCCCTTTATGGGCTTCTAAATATCACTTTGAAAATTCCACAAGAACAGCCTTAGCGAAAGGCTTTTTGAGGGGAAAGCTGTAATTCTGTGAGAAGAATTAGCAGAACACAAAGCAGTTTCTCAGAAAGCTTCTTTCCAGTTTTTAAATGAAGATATTTCCTTTTTCACCATAGCCCTGTATGGGCTTCCAAATATCACTTTGCAAATTACATAAGAACAGTCTTAGCGAAAGGCTTCTGGAGGTGAAGCTGTAACCCTGTGAGATGAATTAACAGAACACCAAGCAGTTTCTGAGAAAGCTTCTTTTCAGTTTTTATCTTAGAATATTTCCTTTTTCACCATAGCCCTCTATGGGCTTCCAAATATCACTTTGCAAATCCCACAAGAACAGTCTTAGCGAAAGGCTTCTTGAGGGTAAAGCTCTAACTCGGTGAGATGTATTAACATAACACACGGCAGATTCTCAAAAAACTTTTTTCTAGTTTTTAACGGAAGATATTTCATTTTTCACCATAGCCCTCTATGGGCTTCCAAATATCATTTTGAAAATTTCACAACAACAGACTTAGCAAAAGGCTTCTTGAGGGGAAAGCTGTAACTCTGAGAGTTGAATTGACAGAACACAAAGCAGTTTCTCAGAAAGCTTATTTTCAGATTCTATCTTAGGATAATTCCTTTTTCAAAATAGCCTTCTATGGGCTTCCAAATATCACTTTGCAAATTCCACAAGAACAGTCTTAGCGAAAGGCTTCTGGAGGAGAAGCTGTAACTCTGTGAGATGAATTAACAGAACAAATAGCAATTTCTCAGAAGTCTTCTTTCCAGTTTTTAACGGAAGAAATTTCCTTTTTCACAATAGACCTCTATGGACTTCCAAATATCACTTTGCAAATCCCACAACAACAGTCTTAGCGAAAGTCTTCTTGAGGGGAAAGCTGTAACTCGGTGAGGTGCATTAAGAGAACACATGGCAGTTTCTCAGAAAGCTTATTTCCAGTTTTTAAGGGAATATATTTCCTTTTTCACCATAGCTCTCTAAGGGATTACAAATATCAGTTTGCAAATTTCACAAGAACAGTCTTAGTGAAGGGCTTCTTGAGGGGAAAGCTGTAACACAGTGAGATGAACTAACACAACACAAAGCAGTTTCTCTGACAGCTTCTTTTCGGTTTTTATCTTAGGGTATTTCCATTTTCAAAATAGCCCTCTATGGGCTTCCAAGTATCACATTGCAAATTCCACAAGAACATTTTTATAGAAAGGCTTCTTGAGGGTAGAGCTGTAACTCGGTGAGATGTATTAACAGAACACACGGCAGTTTCTTAGAAAGCTTCTTTCCAGTTCTTAATGGAAGTTATTACCCTTTTCACCATAGCCCTCCATGGGCTTCCAAATATCACTTTGCAAATTCCACTAGAACAGTCTTAGCGAAAGGCTTCTGGAGGGGAAATCTGTAACTCTGTGAGATGAATTAACAGAATAAAAAGCAGTTTCTCACAAATCTTCTTTCCAGTTTTTAACGGAAGATGTTTCGTTTTTCACCATAGTCCTCTATGGGCTTCCAAATATCACTTTGAAAATTCCACAAGAACAGTCTTAGCGAAAGGTTTCTTGAGGGGGAAGCTGTAACTCTGTGAGATGAATTAACAGAACACAAAGCAGTCTCTCAGAAAGCTTCTTTCCAGTATTTAACTGAAGATAATTCCTTTTTCACTATAGCCCTCTATGGGCTTCCAAATATCACTTTGGAAATCCCACAAGAACAGTCTTAGCGAAAGGCTTCTTGAGAGGAAAGCTGTAACTCGGTCATATGTACTAACAGAACACACCGCATTTTCTCAGAATGGTTCTTTCCAGTTTTTAACGGAAGATATTTCCTTTTTCACCATAGTCCACTATAGGTATCCAAATATCACTTTCCAAATTTCACAAAACTGTCTTAGTGAACGTCTTCTTGAGAGGAAATCTGTAGCTCTGTGCGATGAACTAACAGAACACAAAGCAGTTTTTTAGACAGCTTCTTTTCGGTTAGTATCTTAGGATATTTCCGTTTTCACAATAGCCTTCTATGGGCTTCCACATATCACTTTGGAAATTCCTCAAAAACAGTCTTAGTGGAAGGCTTCTTGAGGGGAAAGCTGTAACTCTTTGAGATGAATTAACAGAACACAAAGCAGTTTCTCGGAAAGCTTCTTTTCATTTTTAAACTGAAGGTATTTCCTTTTTCACCATAATTCTCTCTGGGCTTCCAAATATCACTTTACAAATTTCACAATTACAGTGTTAGCGAAAGGTGTCTGGAGGGGAAAGCTGTAACTCTTTGAGATGAATTAACAGAACACAAAGCAGTTTCTCGGAAAGCTTCTTTTCATTTTTTAACTGAAGATATTTCCTTTTTCACCATAGTTCTCTCTGGGCTTCCAAATATCACTTTGCAAATTCCACAAGAACAGTGTTAGCGAAAGGTGTCTGGAGGGGAAAGCTGTAACCCTGTGAGATGCATTAACAGAACACAAAGCAGTTTCTCAGAAATCTTCTTTCCAGTTTTTAACGGAAGATATTTCCTTTTTCACCTTAGCCCTCTATAGGTTTCCAAATATCGCTTTGCAAATTCCCCAAGAACAGTCTTAGCGAAAGGCTTCTTGAGGGGAAAGCTGTAACCTTGTGAGACGAATTAACAGAACACAAAGCAATTTCTCACAAAGCTTCTTTTCAGTTTTTATCTTACGATGTTTCCTTTTTCAACATAGCGCTCTATGGGTTTCCAAATATCACTTTGCAAATTCCACAAGAACAGTCTTAGTGAACGATTTCTTGAGGGGAAAGCTGTAACTCTGTGAGATAAACTAACACAACACAGAGCAGTTTCTCAGACAGCTTCTTTTCGGTTTTTATCTTAGGATATTTCCATTTTCACCATAGCCTTCTATGGGCTTCCAAATATCGCTTTGCAAATTCCACAAGAAAAGTCTTAGTGAACGACTTCTTGAGGGGAAAGCTGTAACTCTGTGAGATAAACTAACACAACACAAAGCAGTTTCTCAGAAAGCTTCTTTCCAGTTTTTAACGGAGGATATTTCCTATTATTCCATAGCCCTCTGTGGGATTCCAAATATCACTTTGCAAATTTCACAAGAACAGTGTAAGCGAAAGATTTCCTGAGGGGAAAGATGTAACTCTGTGAGATGAATTAACAGAACACAAAGCTGTTTTTCAACAAGCTTCTTTTCAGTTTTTAACGGAAGATATTTCCTTTTTCAACATATTCCTCTATGGGCTTCCAAATATCGCTTTGCAAATTCAACAAGAACAGTCTTAGCGAAAGGGTTTTAGAGGGAAATGTTGTAACTATGTGAGATGAATTCACAGAACACAAAGCAGTTTCTCAGAAAGCTTCTTTTCAGTTTTTATCTTACGATATTTCCTTTTTCACCATAGCCCACTATGGGCTTCCAAATCTCACTTTGCAAATTCCACAAGAACAGTCTTAGCGAAAGAATTATTGAGGGGAAAGCTGTAACTCTGTGAGGTGAATTAACAGAACAAAAGGGAGTTTCTCAGAAAGATTCTTTCCGCTTTTTAACTCAAGATATTTCCTTTTTCACCATAGTCCTCTATGGGCTTCCAAATATCACTTTGCACATTCGACAACAACAGCCTTAGCGAAAGGCTTTTAGAGGGAAATATTGTAACTCTGTCAGATGAATTAACAGAACACAAAGCAGTTTCTCAGAAAGCGTCTTTCCAGTTTTTAACGGAAAATAATTCCTTTTTCACCATAGCCCTCTATGTAATTCTAAATATCACTTTCAAATTTGAGAAGAACAGTCTTAGTGAACGGCCTCTTGAGTGGAAATCTGTAACTCTCTGAGATGAATTATCAGAACACAAAGCAGTTTCTCAAAAAGTTTCTTTTCGGATTTAATCTTACTATTTTTCCTTTTTCAAAATAGCCCTCTGTGGCCTTCCAAATATCACTTTGCAAATTACACAAGAACAGTCTTTGTGAAAGACTTCTTGAAGGGAAAGCCGTAACTCCCTGAGATGAATTAACAGAACACAAAGCAGTTTCTCAGAAAGCTTCTTTTCAGTTTTTGTCTTAGGATATTTCCTTTTTCAGCATAGCCCTCTATGAGCTTCCAAAAATATTTGCAAATTCCACAAGAACAGTCTTAGCGAAAGGATTCTCGATGGGAAAGCTGTAACTCTGTGAGATGAACTAACAGAACACAAAGCGGTTTCTCAGAAACCTTCTTTTTGTTTTTTATCTTAGGATATTTCCTTTTACAGCAAAGCCCACTATGGGCTTCCAAATATCACTTTGCAAATTCCAGAAGAACAGTCTTAGAGAAAGGCTTCTTGAGGGTAAAACTGTAACTCTGTAAGATGAATTAACATAACACAAAACATTTTCTCAGAAACCTACTTTTCAGTTTTTACCTTAGGATATTTCCTTTTTCACCATAGTCCTCTATGGGATTCCAAATATCACTTTGCAAATTCCACATGAACAGTCTTAGCGAAAGGCTTCTTGAGGGGAAAGCTGTAACTCTGTGAGATGAATTAAGAGAACACAAAGCAGTTTCCTAGAAAGATTCTTTCCAGTATTTAACGCAACATATTTCCACTTTCTCCGTAGCCCTGTATGGGCTTTCAACTATCACCTTGCAAATTCCACAGGAATAGTCTTAGTGAATGGCTTCTTGAGGGGAAAGCTGTAACTCTGTGAGATGAATTGAGAGGACACAATGCATTTTCTCAGAAAGCTTCTTTTCGGTTTTTATCTTAGGATATATCCTTTTTCGCCATAACCCTCTATGGGCTTCCAATATCGCATTGCAAATTCCACAAGAACAGGCTCAGTGAACGGCTGCTGGAGGGTAAACTGTAATTCTGTGAGATGAATTAACAGAACATAAAGCAGTTTCTCAGAAAGCTTCTTTGCAGTTTTTAACGGAGGATATTTCCTTTTTCACCGTAGCCCTATATGGGCTTCCAAATGTCACTTTGCAAGTTCTACAAGAACAATCTTAGCGAAAGGCTTCTGAGGGAAAAGCTGTAATTCTGTGAGATGAATTAACAGAACACAAAGCAGTTTCTCAGCAATCTTCTTTCCAGTTTTTAACGGTGGATATTTCCTTTTTAACCATAGCCCTCTAAGGGCTTCCAAATATCACTTTGCAAATTCCACAAGAACAGTCTTAGCGAGAGGGTTCTTGAGGGGAAAGCTGTAACTCGGTGAGATGTATTAACAGAACACACGGCAGTTTCTCAGAATGCTTCTTTCCAGTTTTTAACGGAAGATATTTTCATTTTCACCAGAGCCTTCTATGAGCTTCCAAATATCACTTTGCAAATTTCACAAGAACAGTCTTAGTGAACGACTTCTTGAGGGGAAAGTTGTAACCCTGTGAGATAAACTAACACAACACAAAGCAGTTTCTCAGACAATTTCTTTTCGGTTTTTATCTTAGGATATTTCCATTTTCACAATAGCCCTCTATGGGCTTCCAAATATCATTTTGCAAGTTTCACAAGAACAGTCTTAGTGAACGACTTCTTGAGGGGAAATCTCTAACTCTGTGAGATGAATTTACAGAACACAATGCAGTTTCACAGAAAGCTTCATTTCAGTTTTTATCTTAGGATGTTTTCTTTTTCACCATAGCCTTCAATGGGACTCCAAATATCACTTTGCAAATTCCACAAGAAAAGTCTTAGTGAACGGCTTCTTGAGGGGAAAGTTGTAACTCTGTGAGATGAATTAACAGAACACAAAGCAGTTTCTCAGAAAGCTTATTTCCAGTTTTTACCCGAAGATTTTTCCTTTTTCACCATAGCCCACTATGGGCTTCCAAATATCACTTTGCAAATTCCGCAAGAACAGCCTTAGAGAAAGGTTTCTTGAGAGGAAAGCTGTAACTCGGTGAGATGTATGAACAGAACTCACGGCAGTTTCTCAGAAAGCTTCTTTCCAGTTTTTAACGGAAGATATTTCCTTTTTCACCATATCTCTGTAAGGGTTTCCAAATATCAGTTTGAAAATTTCACAAGAATAGTCCTGGTGAACGGCTTCTTGAGGGGAAAGCTGTAACTCTGTGAGATGAATTAAGAGAACACAAAGCAATTTCTCAGAAAGCTTCTATCCAATTTTTAACTGAAGATATTTCCTTTTTCACCATAGCCTTGTACGGGCTTCCAAATATCACTTTACATATTCCACAAGAACAGTCTTCGCCAAAGGCTTCTTGAGGGAAAAGATGTAAATCTGTGAGATGTATTAACAGAACACAAAACAGTTTCTCAGAAACCTTCTTTTCAGTTTCTGTCTTAGGATATTTCCTTTTTCACCATAGCCCTCTATGGCTTTATAAATATCACTTTGAATATTTCACAAGAATAGTCTTAGTGAACGACTTCTTGAGGGGAAAGCTGTAACTCTGTGATATGAACTAACAAAACAGAAAGAAGTTTCTCAGAAAGCTTCTTTTCGGTTTTTAACGGAAGATATTTCCTTTTTCAACATGGCCCTCTAAGGGCTTGCAAAAGGCTTCTGGAGAGGAAAGCTGTAACTCTGTGTGATGAATTAACAGAACACAAAGCAGTTTCTCAGAAATCTTCTTTCCAGTTTTTAACGGAAGAAATTTCCTTTATCACCTTAGAGCTATATGTGCTTCCAAACATGACTTTGCAGATTCCACAAGAACAGTCTTAGCGAAACGTTTCTTGAGGGGAAAGCTGTAACTCTGTGAGATGAATTAACAGAACACAAAGCAGTTTCTCAGAAAGTTTCTTTCAAGTTTTTAACTGAAGATATTTCCTTTTCACCACAGCACTCTATGGGCTTCCAAATATCACTTTGCAAATCCCACAAGAACAGTCTCAGCGAAGGGCTATTTGAGAGGAAAGCAGTATCTCGGTGAGATGTATAACCAGAACACACGGCAGTTTCTTAGAAAGCTTCTTTCCAGTTTTTAACGGAAGATATTTCTTTTTCACCATAACCCTCTATGGGATTCCAAATATCACTTTGGAAATAACAAAAAACAGTCTTACCGAAAGGCTTCTAGAGGGGAAACCGGTAACTCTGTGAGATGAATTAACAGAACACAAAGTAGTTTCTCAGAAATATTCCTTCCAGTTTTTAACGGAAGATATATCCTTTTTCACCATAGCCTACTATGGGCTTCAAAATATCACATTGCAAATTCCACAAGAACAGGCTTAGCGAAAGGCTTCTTGAGGGAAAAGCTGTAACTCTGTGAGATGAATTAACAGAACACAAACAGTTTCTCAGAAAGCTTCTTTTCAGTTTTTATCTTAGGATATTTCCTTTTTCACATTGACGTCTATGGGTTTCCAAATATCACTTTGTAAATTTCACAAGAACAGGCTTAGTGAAAGGCTTCCTGAGGGGAAAGCTGTAACTCTGTGACATGAATTAACAGAACAAAGAGCAGTTTCTCAGAAAACTTCTTTCCAGTTTTTAACTGAAGATATTTCCTTTTTCGCCGTAGCCCTCTATGGGTTCTCAAATATCATTTTGAAATTTCACAAGAAGGGTCTTACTGAATGGCTTCTTGAGGGGAAAGCTGTAACTCTGTGATATGCTTTAAGAGGACGAAAAGAAGTTTCTCAGAAAGCTTCTTTCCAGTTTTTAACTGAAGATATTTCCTTTTTCGTATTGTCTTCTAAGAGCTTCGAAATATCACTTTGCTAATTACCCAAGAACAGTCTTTACAAAGGGCTTCTTGAGTTAAAACCTGTAACTCTGTGAGGTGAATTAACAGAACACAAAGCAGTATCTCAGAAAGCTTCTTTCCAGTTTTTAACGGAAGATATTTCCTTTTTCACATTAGCCCTCTAAGGGCTTCCAAATATCACTTTGAAAATTCCACAAGAACTGTCTTATGAAAGACTTTTTGAGGAGAAAGCTGTAACTCTCTGAGATGAATTATCAGAACACAAAGCAGTTTCTCAGAAAGATTCTTTCCAGTTTTTAACGGAAGATATTTCCTTTTTAACCGTAGCCCTCTGTGGGCTTCCAAATATCACTTTGCATATTCCACAAGAACAGTATTAGCGAAAGACTTCTTGAGGGGAACGCTGTAACTCTGTGAGATGAATTAACAGAACACAAAGCAGTTTCTCTGAAAGCTTCTTTCCATTTTTTAATTGAAGATATTTCCTTTTTCACCGTAGCCCCGTAAAGGCTTCCAAATATCACTTTGCAAATTCCACAAGAACACTCTTAGCGAAATACTTCTTGAAAGAAATGCTGTAACTCTGTGAGATGAATTAACAGAACACAAAACAGTTTCTCAGAAAGCTTCTTTTCAGTTTTTATCTTATTATATTTCCTTTTTCACCATAGCCCTCTACGGTCTTCCAAATATCTCTTTGCAAATTCCACAACAACATTCTTAGCGATAGGATTATGGAGGGGAAAGCTGTGACTCTGTGACATGAATTAACAAAACACAAAACAGTTTTTCAGAAATCTTTCTTCCAGTTTTTAACGGAAGATATTTCCTTTTTCATCATAGGCCTCTATGGGCTTCCAAATATCACTTTGCAAATTCCACAAGAAGAGCCTTACAGAAAGGCTTCTTGAGAGGAAAGCTGTAACTCGGTGAGATGTATTAACAGAACACACGGCAGTTTCTCAGAAAGTTTCTTTCCAGTTATTAAAGGAAGATATTTTCTTTTTCACCATAGCCTTCTATGGGTTTAAAAATATCACTTTGAAAATTTCACAAGAATAGTCCAAGTGAACGGCTTCTTGAGTGGAAAGCTATAACTCTGTGAGTTGAACTAAAAGAACACAAAGCAGATTCTCAGAAAGCTTCTTTCCAGTTTTTAACTGAAGATATTTCCTTTTTTACCGTAGCCCTCTATGGGCTTCCAAATATCACTTTGCAAATTCCACGAGAACAGTCTTAGCGAAAGGCTACTAGAGGGAAAACCTGTAACGCTGTAAGATGAATTAACAGAACACAAAGCAGTTTCTCAGAAAGCTTCTTTCCAGTGTTTAACTGAAGATATTTCCTTTTTTGCCATAGCTCTCTAAGGGCTTCCAAATATCACTTTGAAAATTCCACAAGAACTGTCGAAACGAAAGGTTTCTTGAGTGGAAAGTTGTAACTCTGTGAGATGAATTAACAGAACACAAAGCAGTTTCTCAGAAAGCTTCTTTCAAGTTTTTAACTGAAGATATTTCCTTTTTCACCATAGCCCTCTACTGGCTTCCAAATATCACTTAGCAAATTAAACAGTAACAGTATTAGAGAAAGGATTCTGGAAAGGAAAGCTGTAACCCTGTGAGATGAATTAACAGAACACAAAGCAGTTTCTCAGAAGTCTTCTTTCCAGTTTTTAACGGAAGATATTTCCTTTTTCACCTTAGCGATCTATGGGCTTCCAAATATGACTTTGCAGATTCCACAAGAACAGTCTTAGCGAAAGTCTTACTAAGGAGAAAGCTGTAACTCTGTGAGATGAACTTACAGAACACAACGTAGTTTCTCGGAAAGCTTATTTTCAGTTTTTATCCAAGGATATTTCCTTTTTCACCGTATCCCTCTAGGGGCTTCCAAACATCACTTTTCAAATTCCACAAGAACAGTCTTAGCGAAACGTTTCTTGAGGGGAAAACTGTAACTCTGTGAGATGAATTAACAGAGCACAACGCAATTTCTCAGATAGCTTCTTTCCAGTTTTTAACTGAAGATATTTCCTTTTTCTCCATAGCCCGCTATTGGCTTCCAAATATCACTTTGCAAATTTCACAAGAACAGTCTTAGAGAACGGCTTCCTTAGGGGAAGGTTGTAACTCCTTGAGATGAACTAACAGAACACAAAGTGCTTTCTCAGATAGCTTCTTTTCGGTTTTTATCTTAGTATATCCATTTTCACCATAGCCCTCTATGGGCTTCCAAATATCACTTTGCAAATTCCACAAGAACAGTCTTAGTGGAAGGCTTCTTGAGGAGAAACTGTAACTCTTAGAGATGAATTAACAGAACACAAAGCAGTTTCTTAGAAAGCTACTTTCAAGTTTTTAACTGAAGATATTTCCTTTTTCACCATAACCTTCTACGGGCTTCCAAATATCACTTTGCAAATTCCACAAGAACAGTCTTAGCCAAAGGCTTCTTGAGGGGAAAGCTGTAACCCTTTGGGATGAATTAACAGAACACAAAGTAGTTTCTCAGAAAACTTCTTTTCGGTTTTTATCTTAGGATATTTCCTTTTTCACCATAGTCCTCTATGGGCTTTTAAATATCACTTTGCAAATTCCACAAGAACAGTCTTAGTGAACGGCTTCTTGGGGAGGAAGCTGTAACTCTGTGAGATGAATTAACAGAACAAAAAGTAGTTTCTCAGAAAGCTTCTTTCCAGTTTTTAACGAAACATTTTAATTGTCCTACATAGCTCTCTATGGGCTTCCAAATATCACTTTGCAATTTGCACAAGAACAGTCTTAGCGAAAGGTATCTTGAGATAACATCTGTAACTCTGTGAGATGAATTAACGGAACACAAAACAGTTTCTCAGAAAGCTTCTTTTCTGTTTTTATCTTAGGATATTTCCTTTTTCACCATAGCCTTCTAAGGACTTCGAAATATCACTTTGCAAATTCCACAAGAAAAGTCTTAGCAAAAGGCTTCTGTAGGGGACAGCTGTAACTCTGTTATATGAATTAACAGAACACAAAGCTGATTCTCAGAAATCTTCTTTCCAGTTTTTAACGGAAAATATTTTCTTTTTCACCCTAGCCCTCTAGAGTCTTCCAAATATCACTTTGCAAATTCCACAAGAACACTCTTAGCGAAAGGATTATTTCAGGGAAAGCTGTAACTCTGTGAGATGAATTAACAGAACACAAAGCAGTTCCTCAGAAAGCTTCTTTCCAGTGTTTAACGGAAGATATTTCCGTTTTCCCCATATCTCTCTGGGATTCCAAATATCACGTTGCAAATTACACAAGAACAGTCTTAGGGAACGGCTTCTTGAGGGGAAAGCTGTCACACAGTGTGATGAATTAATAGAACACAAAGCAGTTTCACAGAAAGCTTCTTTCCAGTTTTTATCTGAGGACATTTCCTTTTTCACCGTAGTCCACTATGGGCTTCCAAATATCACTTTGCAAATTCCACAAGAACAGTCTTAGCGAAAGGCTTCTTGAGGGGAAAGCTGTAACTCTGTGAGGTGAATTAACAGAACACAAAGCAGTATCTCAGAAAGCTTCTTTCCAGTTTTTAACGGAAGATATTTCCTTTTTCACATTAGCCCTCTAAGGGCTTCCAAATATCACTTTGAAAATTCCACAAGAACTGTCTTATGAAAGACTTTTTGAGGAGAAAGCTGTAACTCTCTGAGATGAATTATCAGAACACAAAGCAGTTTCTCAGAAAGATTCTTTCCAGTTTTTAACGGAAGATATTTCCTTTTTAACCGTGGCCCTCTGTGGGCTTCCAAATATCACTTTGCATATTCCACAAGAACAGTATTAGCGAAAGACTTCTTGAGGGGAAAGCTGTAACTCTGTGAGATGAATTAACAGAACACAAAGCAGTTTTTCAGAAAGCTTCTTTTCAGTTTTTAACGAAAGATATTTCCTTTTTCACAATAGCTCTCTAAGGGCTTCCAAATATCACTTTGAAAATTCCACAAGAACTGTCTTATGAAAGACTTTTTGAGGAGAAAGTTGTAACTCTCTGAGATGAATTAACAGAACACAAAGCAGTTTCTCAGAAGGCTTCTTTCCAGTTTTTAACGGATGATATTTCCTTTTTAACCATAGCCCTCTATGGGCTTCCAAATGTCACTTTGCAAATTCCACAAGAACAGTCTTAGCCAAAGACCTCATGAGGGGAAAGCTGAAATTCTGTGAGATGAATTAGCAGAACACAAAGCAGTCTCTCAGAAAGCTTCTATCCACTTTTTAACAGAAGATAGTTCCTTTTTCACCGTAGCCCTCTATTGACTACTAAATATCACTTTCCAAATTCCACATGAACAGTCTTAGTGAAAGACTTCTTGAGGGGAAAGCTGTAACTCTGTGAGATGAATTAACAGAAGAAAAAGCAGTTTCTCAGAATGCTTCTCTCCACTTTTTAACTGAACATATTTCCTTTTTCACCATAGCCCTCTATGGACTTCCAAATATCACTTTGCTAATTCCTCAAAAACAGTCTTAACGAAAGGCTTCTTGAGTGGAAAGCTGTAACTCTGTGAGATGAATTAACAGAACACAAAGCAGTTTATCAGAAATCTTCTTTCCAGTTTTTAACGGAAGATATTTCCTTTTTCACCATGACCCTCTAAGGGCTACTAAATATCACTTTTCAAATTCCACAAGAACAGTCTAAGCGAAAGGCTTCTTGAGGAGAAATCTGTAACCCTGTGAGATGAAATAACAGAACACAAAGCAGTTTCTCAGAAAGCTTCTTTCCAGTTTTTAACGGAAGATATTTCCTTTTGTACCATAGCCCTCTTTGGGCTTCCAAATATCACTTTGCAAATTCCACAAGAACAGTCTTACCGAAAGGCTTCTTGAGTGGAAAGCTGTAACTCTGTGAGAGGAATTAATAGAACACAAAGCAGTTTCTCAGAAAGCTTCTTTCCAGTTTTTAACGGAAGATGTTTCCTTTTTAACCGTAGCCTTCTATGGGCTTCCAAATATCACTTTGCAAATTCCACAAGAACAGCCTTAGCAAAAGGATTCTTGAGGGGAAAGCTGTAACTCTGTGAGGTGAATTAACAGAACACAAAACAGTATCTCAGAGAGCTTCTTTCCAGTTTTTAACGGAAGATATTTTCTTTTTCACATTAGCCCTCTATATGCTTCCAAATATCACTTTGCAAATTTCACAAGACAGGCTTAAAAAAGGCTTCTTGAGGGGAAACCTGTAACTCTGTGAAATGAAATAATAGAACACAAAGCAGTTTCTCAGTAAGCTTCTTTCCAGTTTTCATCTTAGGATATTTCCTTTTTCAACAAAGACATCTATGGGCTTCCAAAAATCACTTTGCAAATTCCACAAGCACAGTCTTAGCTAAAGGCTTCTTGAGGGGAAAGCTGTAACTCTGTGAGATGAATTAACAGAGTACAAAATAGTTTTCCAGAAAGCTTCTTTTCAGTTTTTGTCTTAGGATATTTCCTTTTTCACCATAGACCTCTACGGGATACTGACTATCACTTTTCAATTTCCACAAAAACAGTCTTAGCGAAAGGCTTCTGAGGGGAAAGCTGTAACTCTGTGAGATGAAATAACAGAATACAAAGCAGTTTCTCAGAAAGCTTCTTTCCAGTTTTTAACGGAAGATATCTCCTTTTACACCATAGCCCTTTAAGGGCTTCCAAATATCACTTTGCAAATTCCACAAGAACAGTCTTAGCGAAAGGCTTCTTGAGGGGAAAGCTGTAACTATGTCAGATGAATTAACGGAAAACAACGCTGTTTCTCTGAAAGCTACTTTCCAGTTTTCAACTGAAGGTATTCCCTTTTTCACCATAGCCCTCTATTTGCTTCTAAGTATCACATTGCAAAGTTCACAAGAACAGTCTTAGGGAAAGGATTCTTGAGGGGAAAGCAGTAACTGTGTGAGATGAATTAACAGAACACAAACCAGTTTCTCAGAAATATTCTTTCCAATTTTTAACGGAAGATATTTCCTTTTTTACCATAGCACTCTACGGGCTTCCAAATATCACTTTGCAAATTCCACAAGAACATTCTTAGCGAAAGGCTTCTGTAGGGGAAAGCTCTAAGTCTGTGACATGAATTAACAGAGCACAAAGTAGTTTGTAAGAAAGATTCTTTTCAGTTTTTGTCTTAGGATATTTCTTTTTTCACCATAGCCTTCTATGGGCTTCTAAGTATCCCTTTCCAATTTCCACAAAAACTGTCTTAAGGAAAGACTTCTTGAGGGGAAAGGTGTAACTCTGTGAGTTGAATTAAGGGAACACAAAGGAGTTTCGCAGAATGCCTCTTTCCAGTTTTCAACGGAAGATATTTCATTTTTCACCATAGCCCTCTATGGGCTTCCAATATCACTTTGCAGATTCCACAAAAACTGTCTTAGCGAAAGACTACTTGAGAGGAAAGCTGTAACTCTGTAAGATGAAATAACAGAACACAAAGCAGTTTCTCAGAAAGCCTCTTTCCAGTTTTTAACGTAAGATATTTCCTTCTTCACCATAGCCCTCTATGGTCTTCCAGATATCGCTTTGCAAATTCCACAACAACAGTCTTAGCGAAAGACTTCTTGAGCGGAAAGCTGTAACTCTGTGAGATGAATTAACAGAGCACAAAGCAGTTTCTCAGAAACCTTCTTTTCAGTTTTTATCTTAGGATATTTCTTTTCCACCATAGAGCTCTAGGGCTTCCAAATATCACTTCGCAAATTCCACAAGAACAGTCCTAGCGAAACGGTCTTGGAGGGGAAAGCTGTAAGTCTGTGAGATGAATTAACAGAACACAAAGCCGTTTCTCAGAAAGCTTCTATCCACTTTTTAACGGAAGATATGTCCTTTTTCACCATAGCCCTCTACGGGCATCGAAATATCACTTTACAAATTCCACAAGAACAGTCTTAGCCAAAGACTTCATGAGGGGAAAGCTGTAATTCTGTGAGATGAATTAGCAGAACACAAAGCAATCTCTCAGAAAGCTTCTATCCACTTTTTAACGGAACATATTTCCTTTTTCACCGTACCCCTCTATTGGCTACTAAATATCACTTTCCAAATTCCACATGAACAGTCTTAGCGAAAGACTTCTTGAGGGGAAAGCTGTAACTCTGTGAGATGAATTAAGAGAACACAAAGCAGTTTCTCAGAATGCTTCTTTCCACTTTTTAAGTGAACATAATTCCTTTTTCACCATAGCCCTCTATGGACTTCCAAATATCACTTTGCTAATTCCTCAAGAACAGTCTTAACCAAAGGCTTCTTGAGTGGAAAGCTGTAACTCTGTGAGATGAATTAACGGAACACAACGCTGTTTCTCTGAGAGCAACTTTCCAGTTTTTAGCTGAAGATATTTCCTTTTTCACCATTGCCCTCTACGGGCTTCCAAATATCACTTTGGAAATTCCACAGGAACAGTCGTAGGGAAAGGCTTCTTGAGGGGAAAGCTTTAACTGTGTGAGATGAATGAACAGAACACAAAGCAGTTTCTCAGAAAGCTTCTTTCCAGTTTTTAACGGAAGGTATTTCCTTTTTCACCATAGCCATCTATGGGCTTCGAAATATCACTTTGCACATTCCACAAGAATAGTCTTAGCGAAAGGCTTCTAGAGGGGAAAGCTATAACTCGGTGAGATGAATTAACAGAACACAAATCAGTTTCTCAGAAAGCTTCTTTCCAGTTTTTAATAGAAGATATTTCCTTTTTCACCATAGCCCTCTATGGGTTTCCAAATATCACTTTGCAAATTCCAGAAGAACAGTCTTAGCGAAAGGCTTCTTGAGTGGAAAGCTGTAACTCTGTGAGATGAATTAACAGTACACAAAGCAATTTCTCAGAAGGCTTCTTTGCAGTTTTTACCTGAAGATATTTCCTTTTCCACCATAGCCCTCTTGGGGTTCCACATATCACTTTGCAAATTGCACTAGAACATTCTAAGCGAAAGGCTTCTTGAGGGGAAAGCTGTAACTCTGTGAGATGAATTAACAGAACACAAAGCAGTTTCTCTGAAAGCTTCTTTCGGGTTTTTAACTGAAGATATTTCCTTTTTCTGCATAGCCCCCTATGGGCTTCCAAATATCACTTTGCAAATTCCAAAAGAACAGTCTAAGCGAAATGCTTCTTGAGGGGAAAGCTGTAACTCTGTGAGATGAATTAACAAAACAGAACACAGTTTCTCAGAATGCTTCTTTCAAGTTTTTAACTGAAGATATTTCCTTTTTCACCATAGCCCTCTATGGGCTTCCAAATATCACTTTGAAAATTCCACAAGAATAGTCTTAGCGAAAGGCTTCTTGAGGGGAAATCTGAAACTCTGTGAGATGAAATAACAGAACACAACGCACTTTCTCAGAAACCTTCTTTCAAGTTTTTAACTGAAGATATTTCCTTTTCCACCACAGCCCTCTATGGGCTTCCAAATATCACTTTGCAAATTCCACAGGAACAGTCTTAGCTGAAGGCTTCTTGAGGGGAAAGCTGTAACTCTGTGAGATGAATTAACAAAACACAAAGCAGTTTCTCAGAAAGCTTCTTTCTAGTTTTTCAGGGAAGATATTTCCTTTTTCACCATAGCCCTCTAGGAGTTCCAAATATCACTTTGCAAATTCCGCAAGAACAGTCTTATCGAAAGGCTTCTTGAGAAGCAATCTGTAACTCTGGACACGAATTAACAGAACACAAAGCACTTTCTCAGAAAGCTTCCTTAAAGTTTTTAACGGAAGATATTTCCTTTTTCACCATAGCATTCCATGGGCTTCCAAATATCACTTTGCAAATTCCACAAGTACAGACTTATCGAAAGGCTTCTTGAGGGGAAAGCTGTAACTCTGTGAGATGCATTAACAGAACGCAAAGCAGTTTCTCAGAAAGCTTCTTTCCACTTTTTAACGGAAGATATTTCCTTTTTCAAAATTGCCTCTAAGGGCTTCCAAATACCACTTTGCAAATAGCACATGAACAGTCTTAGCGAAAGGCTTCTTGAGGGGAAACCTGTAACTCTGTGAGATGAATTAACAGAACACAAAGCAATTTCTCAGAAAGCTTCTCTCGGTTTTTAAAGGAAGATATTTCCTTTTTAATCATAGCCCTCTATGGGTTTCCAAATATCACTTTGCAAATTCCACAAGAGCAATCTTAGCAAAAGGTTTCTTGAGGGGAAAGCTGTAATTCTGTGAAATGAATTAACAGAACACAAAGCAGATTCTCAGAAAGCTTCTTTCCAGTTTTTAACTAAAGATATTTTCTTATTCAATAGTCTTCTATGGGCTTCCAAATATCACTTTGCCAATTCCACAAGAACAGACTTAGCGAAAGGCTACTTGAGGTGAAATCCGTAAGTCTGTGAGATGAATTAACAGAACACAAAGCAGTTTCTCAGAAAGCTTCTTTGCAGTTCTTATCTTAGGATATTTCCTTTTTCACCATAGCCCTATATGGCTTCCAATTATCACTTTGCAAATTACACAAGAACAGTCTTAGCGAAAGGCTTCTTGAGGGGAATGCTGTAACTCTGTGAGATGAATTAACAGAAAACAAAGGAGTTTCTCAGAAAGCTTCTTTCCAGTTTTTAACGGAAGTTATTTAATTTTTCACCATAGTCTCTATGAGCTTCCAAATAACACTGCGCAAATTCCCCAAAAATAGATTTAGCGAAACGCTTCTTGAAGGGAATCTGTAACTCTGTGAGATGAATTAACAGAACTCAAAGCAGTTTCTCACAAAGCTTCTATCCAGTTTTTAACGGAAGATATTTCCTTTTACACCTTAACCCTCTATGGGCTTCCAAATATCACTTTGCAAATTCCACAGGAACAGTCTTAGCGAAAGGCTTCTTGAGGTGAAAGCTGTAACTCTGTGAGATGAACTAAGAGAACACAAAGCTGTTTCTCAGAAAGGTTCTTACCAGTTTTTAAAGGAAGACATTTCCTTTTTCACCTTAACTCTCTATGGGCTTCCAAATATCACTTTGCAAATTCAACAAGAACAGTCTTAGTGAAAGGCTTCTTGAGGGGAAAGCAGTAACTTTGAGATGAATTAAGAGAACAAAAAGCAGTTTCTCAGAAAGCTTCTTTCCAGTTTTTAACGGAAGCTATATATTTTTTCACCGTAGCCCTCCATGGCCTTCCAAGTATCACTTTGCAAATTCCACAAGAACAATCTCAGCGAAAGGCTTCTTGAGGGGAAAACTGTAACTCTGTGAGATGAATTGACAGAACACAAAGCAGTTTCTCAGAAAGCTTCTTTCCATTTCTTAACGGAAGACATTTCCTTTTTCACCATAGCCCATTATGCACTTCCAAATATCACTTTGCAAATTCCACAAGAACAGTCTTCGCGAAAGGATTTTTGAGGGGAAAGCTGTAACTCTGTGAGATGAATTAACAGATCACAAAGCAGTTTCTCAGAAACCCACTTTCCAGTTTTTAAGGGAAGATATTTCCTTTTTCACCGTAGACCTCTATGGACTTAGAAATATAACTTTGCAAATTCCACAAGAACAGTCTTCGTGAAAGGCTTCTTGAGGGGAAAGCTGTAACTCTGTGAGATGAATTAACGGAACACAAGGCAGTTTCTCAGAAAGCTTCTTTCCAATTTTTAACGGAACATATTTCCTTTTTCACTATAGCCCTCTACGGGCTTCTAAATATCACCTTGCAAATTCCACAAGAAACGTCTTAACGAAAGGCTTCTTGAGGGGAAAGATGTAACTCTGTGAGATGAAATAAAAGAACACAATGCAGTTTCCAGAAAGCTTCTTTCCAGTTTTTAATGAAAGATGTTTCCTTTTTCTCCATAGCCCTCTATGGACTTCCAAATATCACTTTGCAAATTCCACCAGAACAGGCTTCGTGAAAGGCTTCTTGAGGGGAAACCTGAAACTCTGTGAGATGAATTAACAGAACACAAAGCAATTTCTCAGATAGCTTCTCTCGGTTTTTAAAGGAAGATATTTCCTTTTTCACCATAGCCCTCTAAGGGCTTTCTAATATCACTTTCCAAATTCCACAAGAACAGTCTTAGTGAAATGTTTATTGAGGAGAGAGCTGTAACTCTATGAAATGAATAAACAGAACACAAAGCAGTATCTCAGAAACCTTCCTTCCAGTGTTTAACGGAAGATATTTCCTTTTCATCATAGCCCTCTATGGGCTTCCAAATATCACTTTTCAAATTCCACAAGAACAGTCTTAGTGAAAGGCTTCTTGAGGGGAAAGCTGTAACTCTGGTGGATGATTTAACAGAACACAAAGCAATTTCTCCGAAAGCTTCTCTCGGTTTTTAAAGGAAGATATTTCCTTTTTAATCATAGCCCTCTATGGGTTTCCAAATATCACTTTGCAAATTCCACAAGAACAGTCTTAGCAAAAGGTTTCTTGAGGGGAAAGCTGTAATTCTGTGAGATGAATTAACAGAACACAAAGCAGATTCTCAGAAAGCTTCTTTCCAGTTTTTAACTAAAGATATTTCCTTATTCAATAGTCTTCTATGGGCTTCCAAATATCACTTTGCCAATTCCACAAGAACAGACTTAGCGAAAGGCTACTTGAGGTGAAATCCGTAAGTCTGTGAGATGAATTAACAGAACACAAAGCAGTTTCTCAGAAAGTTTCTTTGCAGTTTTTCACGGAAGATATTTCCTCTTTCACCATAGCCCTCTATGGGCTTCCAAATATCACATTGCAAATTCCACAAGAACAGTCTTAGCAAATGGCTTCTTGAGGGGAAAGCTGTAACTATTTGAGATGATATAACAGAACTCAAAGCAGTTTCTCAGAAACCTTCTTTGCAGTTTTTATCTTAGGATGTTTCCTTTTTCACCATAGCCCTCTATGGGCATCCAAATATCACTTAGCAAAATCCACAAGAACAGTCTTAGTGAACGGAGCCTTGAGGGGATAGCTGTAACACTCTGAGATGAATCAACAGAACACTAAGCAGTTTCTCAGAATGCTTCCTTCCAGTTTTTAACGAAAGATATTTCCTTTCCACCATAGCCCTCAAAGGGCTTCCAAATATCACGTTGCAAATTCCCAAAGAACAGTCTTAGGGAAAGGTTTCTTCAGGGGAAAGCTGTAACTCTGTTGAATGAGTTAACGGAACACAAAGCAGTTTCTCAGAAAGCTTCTTTTCAATTTTTAACGGAAGATATTTCCTTTTTCACCATAGCCCTCTAAGGGCTTCCAAATATCACTTTGAAAATTCCAGAAGAATCGTCTTAGCGAAAGGCTTCTTGAGGTGAAAGTGGAAAACTGTAACTCTGTGAGATGATATAACAGAAACCAAAGCAGTTTCTCAGAAAGCTTCTTTGCAGTTTTTATCTTAGAATATTTCCTTTTTCAGCATGGCCCTCTTTGGTCATCCAAATATCACATTGCAAATTCCACAAGAATAGTCGTAGTGAACTGTGTCTTCAGGAGAAAGCTGTAACTCTGTGAGATGAATTAACAGAACACAAAGCAGTATCTCAGAAACCTTCCTTCCAGTGTTTAACGGAAGATATTTCCTTTTCATCATAGCCCTCTATGGGCTTCCAAATATCACTTTTCAAATTCCACAAGAACAGTCTTAGTGAAAGGCTTCTTGAGGGGAAAGCTGTAACTCTGGTGGATGAATTAACAGAACACAGAGCAGTTTCTTAGAATTCTTCTATTCTGTTTTTATCTTAGGATATTTCCTTTTTCACCATAGCTCTCTATGCGCTTCCAAATATCACATTGCAAATTCCACAAGAACAATATTAGCGAAAGGCTTCTTGAGGGGAAAGCTGTAAGTCTGTCAGATGAATTAACAGAACACAAAGCAGTTTCCCAGAAAGATTCTTTCCAGTTTTTATCTTAGGATATTTGCTTTTTACCCTAGCCCTCTATGGGCTTCCAAATATCACTTTGCAAATACCACAAGAACAGTCTTAGCAAATGCCTTCTTGTGGGGAAATCTGTAACTCTGTGAGATGAATTAACAGAACACAAAGCAGTTTTTCAGAAAGCTTCTTTCCAGTTTTTAACTGAAGATATTTCTTTTTCACCATAGACACCTATGGGCTTCCAAATATCACTTTGCAAATTCCACAAGAACAGTCTTAGCCAAAGACTTCTTGAGGGGAAAGGAGTAACTCTGTGAGATGAATTAACAGAACACAAAGCAGTTTCTCAGAAAGCTTCTTTCCAGTTTTTAACTCAAGATATTTCCTTTTTCACCATAGCCCTCTATGGGCTTCCAAATATCAATTTGCAAATTCCACAAGAACAGTCTTAGCGAAAGACTTCTTGAAGGAAAAGCTGTATCTCTGTGAGATGAATTAACAGAACACAATGCAGTTTCTCAGAAAACTTCTTTCCAGTTTTAAATGGAAGATATTCCCTTTTTCACCGTAGCCCTCAATGGGTTTCCAAATATCACCTTGCAAATTCCACAAGAACAGTCTTAACGAATGGCTTCTTGAGGGGAAAGCTTTAATCATGTGAGATGAATTAACAGAACACAAAGCAGTTTCTCAGAAAGCTTCTTTTCAGTTTCTTACCGAAGATATTTCCTTTTTCACCATAGCCCTCTACGGGCTTCCAAATATCACTTTGCAAATTCCACAAGAACAGTCTTAGCGAAAGGTTTCTGGAGGGGAAAGCTGTAACTCTTTGAGATGAATTAACAGAACACAAAGCAGTTTGTCAGAAAGCTTCTTTTCAGTTTGTATCTTAGGATATTTACTTTTTCACTATAGCCCTCTCTGGGCTTCCAAATATCACTTTGCAAATTACACAAGAACAGTCTTAGCGAAAGTCTTCTTGAGGGGAAAGCTGTTACTCTGTGAAATGAATTAACAGAACACAAAGCACTTTCTCAGAAAGCTTCTTTCCAGTTTTTCTCTTAGGATATTTGCTTTTTCACCCTAGCCCTCTATGGGCTTCCAAATATCACTTTGCAAATTCCACAAGAACTGTCTTAGCAAATGGCGTCTTGAGGGATAAGCTGGACTCTGTGAGATGAATTAACAGAACACAAAGCAGTTTCTCAGAAAGCTGCTTTCAAGTTTTTAAAGGAAGATATATCATTATCACCATAGCCCTCTATGGGCTTACTAATATCACTTTGAAAATTCCACTTGAAAAGTCTTAGCAAAATGCTTATTGAGAGGAAAGCTGTAACTCTGTGAGTTGAGTTAACAGAACATAAACCAGTTTCTCAGAAAGCTTCCTTCTAGGTTTTAACGGAAGATATTACCTTTTTCAGCATAACCCTCGATGGGCTTCCAAATATCACATTGCAAATTCCACAAGAACAGTCTTAGCGAAACGCTTCTAGGGGAAAAGCTGTAACTCTGAGATGATTTAACAGAACAAAAAGCAGTCTCTCAGAAAGCTTCTTTCAAGTTTTTAACTGAGGATATTTCCTTTTTTCACCACAGCCCTCTATGGGCTGCCAAATATCACTTTGTAAATTCCACAAGAACACTCTTAGCGAAAGTCTTCTTTAGGGGAAAGCTCTAACTCTGTGAGATGAATTAACAGAACACAAAGCAGTTTGTCAGAAAGCTTCTTTTCGCTTTTTATGTTAGGATATTTCCTTTTTCACCATAGCTCTATGGGCTTCCAAATATCACTTTGCAAAATCACCAAGAACAGTCTTAGCGAAAGGCTGCTTGTGGGGAAGGATATAACACTGTGAGATGAATTAACAGGACACAAAGCACTTTCTAAGAAAGCTTCTTTCCAGGATTTAACGGAAGATATTTCCTTTTTCACCATAGACCTCTATGGGCTTCAAAATATCATCTTGTAAATTCCACAAGTAGAGTCTTATGGAAAGGCTTCTTGAGGGGAAAGCTGTAACTCTGTGAGATTAATTAATGGAACAGAAAGCTGTCTCTCAGAAAGCTTCTTTCCAGTTTCTTAAGGAAGATATTTTCTCTTTCACCATAGCCATCTATGGGCTTCCAAATATCACTTTGCAAATTCCACAAGAACAGTCTTAGGGAAAGGCTTCTTAAGTGGAAAGCTGTAACTCTGTGACATGAATTAACAGAACACAAGTCAGTTTCTCAGAAAGATTCTTTACAGTTTTTCATGGAAGATATTTTCTTTTTCACCATTGCCCTCTATGGGCTTCCTAATATTACTTTCCAAATTTCACAAGAACAGTCTTAGTGAACGGCTTCCTGAGGGGAAAGCTGTAACTCTGTGAGATGAACTAACAGAACACTAAGCAGTTTTTCAGAAACTTTCTTTTCGGTTTTTATCTTAGTGTATTTCCTTTTTCACCATAGCCCCTTTGAGCTTCCAAACATCACTTTGCAGTTTCCACAAGAACAGTCTCAGAGAAAGACTTCTTGAGGTGAAAGCTGTAACTCTGTGACATGAATTAACAGAACACAAAGCAGTTTGTCACAAAGCTTCTTTCCAGTTTGTAACTGAAGATATTTCCTTTTTCACCATAGTCCTCTATGGGCTTCCAAATATCACTCTGCAAATTCCAGAAGAGCAGTCTTAGCGAAAGGATTCTTGAGGGGAAAGCGGTAATTGTGTGAGATGAATTAAGAGAATACAAAGCAGTCTCTCAGAAAGCTTCTTTCCAGTTTTTAACTGAAGATATTTCCTTTTTCACCATGGCCCTTTATGGGCTTCCAAATATCACTTTGCAAATTCCACAAGATGAGTCTTCGCGAAAGGCTTCTTTTTTATTTATTTATTTATTTATTTATTTATTTAAATTTATTTATCATTATTAAACTTCAACTTGTAGGGTACATGTGCACAACGTGCAGGTTTGCTACATATGTATACTTGTGCCATGTTGGTGTGCTGCACCCATCAACTCGTCATTTACATCAGGTATAACTCCCAATGCAATCCCTCCCCGCTCCCCCCTCCCCATGATAGGCCCCGGTGTGTGATGTTCCCCTTCCCGAGTCCAAGTGATCTCATTGTTCAGTTCCCGCCTATGAGTGAGAACATGCGGTGTTTGGTTTTCTGTTCTTGTGATAGTTTGCTGAGAATGATGGTTTCCAGCTGCATCCATGTCCCTACAAAGGACACAAACTCATCCTTTTTTATGGCTGCATTGTATTCCATGGTGTATATGTGCCACATTTTCTTAATCCAATCTCTCACTGATGGACATTTGGGTTGATTCCAAGTCTTTGCTATTGTGAATAGTGCTGCAATAAACATACGTGTGCATGTGTCTTTATAGCAGCATAATTTATAATCCTTTGGGTATATACCTAGTAATGGGATGGCTGGGTCATATGGTACATCTAGTTCTAGATCCTTGAGGAATCGCCATACTATTTTCCATAATGGTTGAACTAGTTTACAATCCCACCAACAGTGTAAAAGTGTTCCTATTTCTCCACATCCTCTCCAGCACCTGTTGTTTCCTGACATTTTAATGATCGCCATTCTAACTGGTGTGAGATGGTATCTCATTGTGCTTTTGATTTGCATTTCTCTGATGGCCAGTGATGATGAGCATTTTTTCATGTGTCTGTTGGCTGTATGAATGTCTTCTTTTGAGAAATGTCTGTTCATATCCTTTGCCCACTTTTTGATGGGGTTGTTTGTTTTTTTCTTGTAAATTTGTTTGAGTTCTTTGTAGGTTCTGGATATTAGCCCTTTGTCAGATGAGTAGATTGCAAAAATTTTCTCCCATTCTGTAGGTTGCCTGTTCACTCTGATGGTAGTTTCTTTTGCTGTGCAGAAGCTCTTTAGTTTAATGAGATCCCATTTGTCAATTTTGGCTTTTGCTGCCGTTGCTTTTGGTGTTTTAGACATGAAGTCTTTGCCCATGCCTATGTCCTGAATGGTACTACCTAGGTTTTCCTCTAGGATTTTTATGGTATTCGGTCTAACATTTAAGTCTCTAATCCATCTTGAATTAATTTTCGTATAAGGAGTAAGGAAAGGATCCAGTTTCAGCTTTCTACTTATGGCTAGCCAATTTTCCCAGCACCATTTATTAAATAGGGAATCCTTTCCCCATTTCTTGTTTCTCTCAGGCTTGTCAAAGATCAGATGGCTGTAGATGTGTGGTATTATTTCTGAGGACTCTGTTCTGTTCCATTGGTCTATATCTCTGTTTTGGTACCAGTACCATGCTGTTTTGGTTACTGTAGCCTTGTAGTATAGTTTGAAGTCAGGTAGCGTGATGCCTCCAGCTTTGTTCTTTTGACTTAGGATTGTCTTGGAGATGCGGGCTCTTTTTTGGTTCCATATGAACTTTAAAGCAGTTTTTTCCAATTCTGTGAAGAAGCTCATTGGTAGCTTGATGGGGATGGCATTGAATCTATAAATTACCTTGGGCAGTATGGCCATTTTCACGATATTGATTCTTCCTATCCATGAGCATGGTATGTTCTTCCATTTGTTTGTGTCCTCTTTTATTTCACTGAGCAGTGGTTTGTAGTTCTCCTTGAAGAGGTCCTTTACATCCCTTGTAAGTTGGATTCCTAGGTATTTTATTCTCTTTGAAGCAATTGTGAATGGAAGTTCATTCCTGATTTGGCTCTCTGTTTGACTGTCACTGGTGTATAAGAATGCTTGTGATTTTTGCACATTAATTTTGTATCCTGAGACTTTGCTGAAGTTGCTGATCAGCTTAAGGAGATTTTGGGCTGAGACAATGGGGTTTTCTAAATATACAATCATGTCGTCTGCAAACAGGGACAATTTGACTTCTTCTTTTCCTAACTGAATCCCCTTGATTTCTTTCTCTTGCCTGATTGCCCAAGCCAGAACTTCCAACACTATGTTGAATAGGAGTGGTGAGAGAGGGCATCCCTGTCTTGTGCCAGTTTTCAAAGGGAATTTTTCCAGTTTTTGCCCATTCAGTATGATATTGGCTGTGGGTTTGTCATAAATAGCTCTTATGATTTTGAGGTACGTTCCATCAATACCGAATTTATTGAGCGTTTTTAGCATGAAGGGCTGTTGAATTTTGTCAAAAGCCTTTTCTGCATCGATTGAGATAATCATGTGGTTCTTGTCTTTGGTTCAGTTTATATGCTGGATTACGTTTATTGATTTGCGAATGTTGAACCAGCCTTGCATCCCTGGGATGAAGCCCACTTGATCATGGTGGATAAGCTTTTTGATGTGCTGCTGAATCCGGTTTGCCAGTATTTTATTGAGGATTTTTGCATCGATGTTCATCAGGGATATTGGTCTAAAATTCTCTTTTTTTGTTGTGTCTCTGCCAGGCTTTGGTATCAGGATGATGTTGGCCTCATAAAATGAGTTAGGGAGGATTCCCTCTTTTTCTATTGATTGGAATAGTTTCAGAAGGAATGGTACCAGCTCCTCCTTGTACCTCTGGTAGAAATCAGCTGTGAATCCATCTGGTCCTGGACTTTTTTTGGTTGGTAGGCTATTAATTATTGCCTCAATTTCAGAGCCTACTATTGGTCTATTCAGGGATTCAACTTCTTCCTGGTTTAGTCTTGGAAGAGTGTAAGTGTCCAGGAAATTATCCATTTCTTCTGGATTTTCCAGTTTATTTGCATAGAGGTGTTTATAGTATTCTCTGATGGTAGTTTGTATTTCTGTGGGGTCAGTGGTGATATCCCCTTTATCGTTTTTAATTGCGTCGATTTGATTCTTCTCTCTTTTCTTCTTTATTAGTCTTGCTAGTGGTCTGTCAATTTTGTTGATCTTTTCAAAAAACCAACTCCTGGATTCATTGATTTTTTGGAGGGTTTTTTGTGTCTCTATCTCCTTCAGTTCTGCTCTGATCTTAGTTATTTCTTGCCTTCTGCTAGCTTTCGAATGTGTTTGCTCTTGCTTCTCTAGTTCTTTTAATTGCGATGTTAGAGTGTCAATTTTAGATCTTTCCTGCTTTCTCTTGTGGGCATTTAGTGCTATAAATTTCCCTCTACACACTGCTTTAAATGTGTCCCAGAGATTCTGGTATGTTGTATCTTTGTTCTCATTGGTTTCAAAGAACATCTTTATTTCTGCCTTCATTTCGTTATGTACCCAGTAGTCATTCAGGAGCAGGTTGTTCAGTTTCCATGTAGTTGAGCGGTTTTGATTGAGTTTCTTAGTCCTGAGTTCTAATTTGATTGCACTGTGGTCTGAGAGACAGTTTGTTATAATTTCTGTTCTTGTACATTTGCTGAGGAGTGCTTTACTTCCAATTACGTGGTCAATTTTGGAGTAAGTTCGATGTGGTGCTGAGAAGAATGTATATTCTGTTGATTTGGGGTGGAGAGTTCTATAGATGTCTATTAGGTCTGCTTGCTGCAGAGATGAGTTCAATTCCTGGATATCCTTGTTAGCTTTCTGTCTCATTGATCTGTCTAATGTTGACAGTGGAGTGTTGAAGTCTCCCATTATTATTGCACGGGAGTCTAAGTCTCTTTGTAAGTCTCTAAGGGCTTGCTTTATGAATCTGGGTGCTCCCGTATTGGGTGCATATATATTTAGGATAGTTAGCTCTTCCTGTTGAATTGATCCCTTTACCATTATGTAATGGCCTTCTTTGTCTCTTTTGATCTTTGATGGTTTAAAGTCTGTTTTATCAGAGACTAGTATTGCAACCCCCGCTTTTTTTTGTTCTCCATTTGCTTGGTAAATCTTCCTCCATCCCTTTATTTTGAGCCTATGTATGTCTCTGCGTGTGAGATGGGTCTCCTGAATACATCAGACTGATGGATCTTGACTCTTTATCCAGTTTGCCAGTCTGTGTCTTTTAATCGGAGCATTTAGTCCATTTAAATTTAAGGTTAAGATTGTTATGTGTGAACTTGATCCTGCCATTATGATATTAACTGGTTATTTTGCTCATTAGTTGATGCAGTTTCTTCCTAGCCTTGATTGTCTTTACATTTTGGCATGTTTTTGCAATGGCTGGTACCGGTTGTTCCTTTCCATGTTTAGTGCTTCCTTCAGGGTCTCTTGTAAGGCAGGCCTAGTGGTGACAAAATCTCTAAGCATTTGCTTATCTGTAAAGGATTTTATTTCTCCTTCACTTATGAAACTTAGTTTGGCTGGATATAAAATTCTGGGTTTAAAATTCTTTTCTTTAAGAATGTTGAATATTGGCCCCCACTCTCTTCTGGCTTGAAGAGTTTCTGCCGAGAGATCTGCTGTTAGTCTGATGGGCTTCCCTTTGTGGGTAACCCGACCTTTCTCTCTGGCTGCCCTTAAGATTTTTTCCTTCATTTCAACTTTGGTGAATCTGGCATTTATGTGTCTTGGAGTTGCTCTTCTCGAGGAGTATCTTTGTGGCGTTCTCTGTATTTCCTGGATTTGAATGTTGGCCTGCCCTACTAGGTTGGGGAAGTTCTCCTGGATGATATCCTGAAGAGTGTTTTCCAACTTGGTTCCATTTTCCCCCTCACTTTCAGGCACCCCAATCAGACGTAGATTTGGTCTTTTTACATAATCCCATACTTCTTGCAGGCTTTGTTCATTTCTTTTTCTTCTTTTTTCTTTTGGTTTCTCTTCTCGCTTCATTTCATTCATTTGATCCTCCATCGCTGACATTCTTTCTTCCAGTTGATCGAGTCGGTTACTGAAGCTTGTGCATTTGTCACGTATTTCTCGTGCCATGGTTTTCGTCTCTTTCATTTCGTTTGTGAGCTTCTCTGCATTAATTACTCTAGCCATCAATTCTTCCACTTTTTTTTCAAGATTTTTAGTTTCTTTGCGCTGGGTACGTAATTCCTCCTTTAGCTCTGAGAAATTTGATGGACTGAAGCCTTCTTCTCTCATGTCGTCAAAGTCATTCTCCGTCCAGCTTTGATCTGTTGCTGGCGATGAGCTGCGCTCCTTTGCCGGGGGAGATGCGCTCTTATTTTTTGAATTTCCAGCTTTTCTGCCCTGCTTTTTCCCCATCTTTGTGGTTTTATCTGCCTCTGGTCTTTGATGATGGTGATGTACTGATGGGGTTTTGGTGTAGGTGTCCTTCCTGTTTGATAGCTTTCCTTCTAACAGTCAGGATCCTCAGCTGTAGGTTGTAGCTGTAGGAGATTGCTTGAGGTCCACTCCAGACCCTGTTTGCCTGGGTATCAGCAGCAGAGGATGCAGAAGATAGAATATTTCTGAACAGCGAGTGTACCTGTCTGATTCTTGCTTTGAAAGCTTCCTCTCAGGGGTGTACTCCACCCTGTGAGGTGTGGGGTGTCAGACTGCCCCTAGTGGGGGATGTCTCCCAGTTAGGCTACTCAGGGGTCAGGGACCCACTTGAGCAGGGAGTCTGTCCCTTCTCAGATCTCAACCTCCGTGTTGGGAGATCCACTGCTCTCTTCAAAGCTGTCATACAGAGTCGTTTGCGTCTGCAGAGCTGCTGCGTTTGTTATTGTTTATTGTGCCCTGTCCCCAGAGGTGGAGTCTACAGAGACAGGCAGGTTTCCTTGAGCTGCTGTGAGCTCCACCCAGTTCGAGCTTCCCAGCAGCTTTGTTTACCTACTTAAGCCTCAGCAATGGCGGGCGCCCCTCTCCCAGCCTTGCTGCTGCCTTGCCGGTAGATCACAGACTGCTGTGCTAGCAATGAGGGAGGCTCCGTGGGTGTGGGACCCTCCCGGCCAGGTGTGGGATATGATCTCCTGGTGTGCCTGTTTGCTTAAAGCACAGTATTGGGGTGGGAGTTACCCGATTTTCCAGGTGTTGTGTGTCTCAGTTCCCCTGGCTAGGAAAAGGGATTCCCTTCCCCCTTGCGCTTTCCAGGTGAGGCAATGCCTCGCCGTGCTTCAACTCTCACTGGTCAGGCTGCAGCAGCTGACCAGCACCGATCGTCTGGCACTCCCCAGTGAGATGAACCCAGTACCTCAGTTGAAAATGCAGAAATCACCGGTCTTCTGTGTCGCTCGCGCTGGGAGTTGGAAACAGGAGCTGTTCCTATTTGGCCATCTTGCTCCGCCCCTCCTCAGTTGAAAATGCAGAAATCACCCGTCTTCTGTGTCGCTCGCGCTGGGAGTTAGAGACTGGAGCTGTTCCTATTCGGCCATCCGCGAAAGGCTTCTTGAGGGGAAAGCTGTAACTCTGTGATATTAATTAACAGAACACAAAGCAGTTTCTCGGAAAGCTTCTTTCCAGTTTTTTACCGGAGATATTTCCTTTTTCACCATAGCCCTCTACGGGCTTCCCAATATCCCTTTGCAAATTCCACAAGAACAGACTTAGCGAAAGTCTTCTTGAAGGGAAAGCTGTAACTCTGTGAGGTCATTAACAGAACACATAGCAGTTTCTCAGATACCTTCTTTTCAGTTTTTATCTTAGCATATTTCCTTTTTCAACATAGCCCTCAATGGGCTTCCAAATATCACTTTGCAAATTCCACAACAACAGCCTTAGTGAACGGTTCCTTGCGGGAAAGCTGTAACTCTGTGAGATGAACTAACAGAACACAAAGCAGTTTCTCAGGAAGATTCTCTCCAGTTTTTAACGGAAGATATTTCCTTTTTCACCATAGCCCTCTATGGGCTTCCAAATATCACTTTGCAAATTCCACAAGAACAGTCTTAGCGAAAGGCTTCTTGAGAAAGGCTACTTGAGGGGAAAAGGTAACTCTGGCAACTGAATTAACAGAACACAAAGCAGTTTCTCAGAAAGCTTATTTTCAGTTTTTATCCTAGGATATTTCCTTTTTCACCATAGCCCTCTATGGGCTTCCAAATATCACTTTGCAAATTCCACAAGAACCGTCTTAGCGAAAGGCTTCTTGAGGGGAAAGCTGTAACTCTGTGAGACGAATTAACAGAACACAAAGCAGTTTCTCAGAAAGTTTCTTTTCAGTTTCTATTTTAGGATATTTACTTTTTCACCATAGACCTCTATGGGCTTCCAAATATCGCTTTGCAAATTCTACAAGAACAGCTTTAACTATAGGATTCCTGAGGGAAAGCTGTAACACTGTGAGATGAATTAACAGAACACAAAGCAGTTTCTCAGAAAGCTTCTTTCCAGTTTTTAACGGAAGATATTTCCTTTTTCACCATAGCCCTCTATGGGCTTCAAAATATCACTCTTCAAATTCCAAAAGAGCAGTCTTAGCGAAAGGCTTCTTGAGGGGAATGCTGTAATTGTGTGAGATGAATTAAGAGAATACAAAGCAGTCTCTCAGAAAGCTTCTTTCTAGTTTTTAACTGAAGATATTTCCTTTTTCACCATGGCCCTTTATGGGCTTCCAAATGTCACGTTGCAAATTCCACAAGAACAGTCTGAGCGAAAGGCTTCTTGAGGGGAAAGCTGTAACTCTGTGAGATTAATTAATGGAACACAAAGCTGTCTCTCAGAAAGCTTCTTTCCAGTTTCTTAAGGAAGATATTTTCTCTTTCACCATAGCCATCTATGGGCTTCCAAATATCACATTGCAAATTCCACAAGAACAGTCTTAGGGAAAGGCTTCTTAAGTGGAAAGCTGTAACTCTGTGACATGAATTAACAGAACACAAGTCAGTTTCTCAGAAAGATTCTTTACAGTTTTTCATGGAAGATATTTTCTTTTTCACCATTTCCCTCTATGGGCTTCATAATATTACTTTCCAAATTTCACAAGAACAGTCTTAGTGAACGGCTTCCTGAGGGGAAATCTGTAACTCTGTGAGATGAACTAACAGAACACTAAGCAGTTTTTCAGAAACTTTCTTTTCGGTTTTTATCTTAGTGTATTTCCTTTTTCACCATAGCCCCTTTGAGCTTCCAAACATCACTTTGCAGTTTCCACAAGAACAGTCTCAGAGAAAGACTTCTTGAGGGGAAAGCTGTAACTCTGTGAGATGAATTAACAGAACACAAAGCAGTCTCTCAGAAAGCTTCTTTCCAGTTTTTAACTGAAGATATTTCCTTTTTCACCATGGCCCTTTATGGGCTTCCAAATATCACTTTGCAAATTCCACAAGATGAGTCTTCGCGAAAGGCTTCTTTTTTATTTATTTATTTATTTATTTATTTATTTATTTATTTAAATTTATTTATCATTATTAAACTTCAACTTGTAGGGTACATGTGCACAACGTGCAGGTTTGCTACATATGTATACTTGTGCCATGTTGGTGTGCTGCACCCATCAACTCGTCATTTACATCAGGTATAACTCCCAATGCAATCACTCCCCGCTCCCCCCTCCCCATGATAGGCCCCGGTGTGTGATGTTCCCCTTCCCGAGTCCAAGTGATCTCATTGTTCAGTTCCCGCCTATGAGTGAGAACATGCTGTGTTTGGTTTTCTGTTCTTGTGATAGTTTGCTGAGAATGATGGTTTCCAGCTGCATCCATGTCCCTACAAAGGACACAAACTCATCCTTTTTTATGGCTGCATTGTATTCCATGGTGTATATGTGCCACATTTTCTTAATCCAATCTGTCACTGATGGACATTTGGGTTGATTCCAAGTCTTTGCTATTGTGAATAGTGCTGCAATAAACATACGTGTGCATGTGTCTTTATAGCAGCATAATTTATAATCCTTTGGGTATATACCTAGTAATGGGATGGCTGGGTCATATAGTACATCTAGTTCTAGATCCTTGAGGAATCGCCATACTATTTTCCATAATGGTTGAACTAGTTTACAATCCCACCAACAGTGTAAAAGTGTTCCTATTTCTCCACATCCTCTCCAGCACCTGTTGTTTCCTGACATTTTAATGATCGCCATTCTAACTGGTGTGAGATGGTATCTCATTGTGCTTTTGATTTGCATTTCTCTGATGGCCAGTGATGATGAGCATTTTTTCATGTGTCTGTTGGCTGTATGAATGTCTTCTTTTGAGAAATGTCTGTTCATATCCTTTGCCCACTTTTTGATGGGGTTGTTTGTTTTTTTCTTGTAAATTTGTTTGAGTTCTTTGTAGGTTCTGGATATTAGCCCTTTGTCAGATGAGTAGATTGCAAAAATTTTCTCCCATTCTGCAGGTTGCCTGTTCACTCTGATGGTAGTTTCTTTTGCTGTGCAGAAGCTCTTTAGTTTAATGAGATCCCATTTGTCAATTTTGGCTTTTGCTGCCGTTGCTTTTGGTGTTTTAGACATGAAGTCTTTGCCCATGCCTATGTCCTGAATGGTACTACCTAGGTTTTCCTCTAGGATTTTTATGGTATTCGGTCTAACATTTAAGTCTCTAATCCATCTTGAATTAATTTTCGTATAAGGAGTAAGGAAAGGATCCAGTTTCAGCTTTCTACTTATGGCTAGCCAATTTTCCCAGCACCATTTATTAAATAGGGAATCCTTTCCCCATTTCTTGTTTCTCTCAGGCTTGTCAAAGATCAGATGGCTGTAGATGTGTGGTATTATTTCTGAGGACTCTGTTCTGTTCCATTGGTCTATATCTCTGTTTTGGTACCAGTACCATGCTGTTTTGGTTACTGTAGCCTTGTAGTATAGTTTGAAGTCAGGTAGCGTGATGCCTCCAGCTTTGTTCTTTTGACTTAGGATTGTCTTGGAGATGCGGGCTCTTTTTTGGTTCCATATGAACTTTAAAGCAGTTTTTTCCAATTCTGTGAAGAAGCTCATTGGTAGCTTGATGGGGATGGCATTGAATCTATAAATTACCTTGGGCAGTATGGCCATTTTCACGATATTGATTCTTCCTATCCATGAGCATGGTATGTTCTTCCATTTGTTTGTGTCCTCTTTTATTTCACTGAGCAGTGGTTTGTAGTTCTCCTTGAAGAGGTCCTTTACATCCCTTGTAAGTTGGATTCCTAGGTATTTTATTCTCTTTGAAGCAATTGTGAATGGAAGTTCATTCCTGATTTGGCTCTCTGTTTGACTGTCACTGGTGTATAAGAATGCTTGTGATTTTTGCACATTAATTTTGTATCCTGAGACTTTGCTGAAGTTGCTGATCAGCTTAAGGAGATTTTGGGCTGAGACAATGGGGTTTTCTAAATATACAATCATGTCGTCTGCAAACAGGGACAATTTGACTTCTTCTTTTCCTAACTGAATCCCCTTGATTTCTTTCTCTTGCCTGATTGCCCTAGCCAGAACTTCCAACACTATGTTGAATAGGAGTGGTGAGAGAGGGCATCCCTGTCTTGTGCCAGTTTTCAAAGGGAATTTTTCCAGTTTTTGCCCATTCAGTATGATATTGGCTGTGGGTTTGTCATAAATAGCTCTTATGATTTTGAGGTACGTTCCATCAATACCGAATTTATTGAGCGTTTTTAGCATGAAGGGCTGTTGAATTTTGTCAAAAGCCTTTTCTGCATCGATTGAGATAATCATGTGGTTCTTGTCTTTGGTTCAGTTTATATGCTGGATTACGTTTATTGATTTGCGAATGTTGAACCAGCCTTGCATCCCTGGGATGAAGCCCACTTGATCATGGTGGATAAGCTTTTTGATGTGCTGCTGAATCCGGTTTGCCAGTATTTTATTGAGGATTTTTGCATCGATGTTCATCAGGGATATTGGTCTAAAATTCTCTTTTTTGTTGTGTCTCTGCCAGGCTTTGGTATCAGGATGATGTTGGCCTCATAAAATGAGTTAGGGAGGATTCCCTCTTTTTCTATTGATTGGAATAGTTTCAGAAGGAATGGTACCAGCTCCTCCTTGTACCTCTGGTAGAAATCAGCTGTGAATCCATCTGGTCCTGGACTTTTTTTGGTTGGTAGGCTATTAATTATTGCCTCAATTTCAGAGCCTACTATTGGTCTATTCAGGGATTCAACTTCTTCCTGGTTTAGTCTTGGAAGAGTGTAAGTGTCCAGGAAATTATCCATTTCTTCTAGATTTTCCAGTTTATTTGCATAGAGGTGTTTATAGTATTCTCTGATGGTAGTTTGTATTTCTGCGGGGTCAGTGGTGATATCCCCTTTATCGTTTTTAATTGCGTCGATTTGATTCTTCTCTCTTTTCTTCTTTATTAGTCTTGCTAGTGGTCTGTCAATTTTGTTGATCTTTTCAAAAAACCAACTCCTGGATTCATTGATTTTTTGGAGGGTTTTTTGTGTCTCTATCTCCTTCAGTTCTGCTCTGATCTTAGTTATTTCTTGCCTTCTGCTAGCTTTCGAATGTGTTTGCTCTTGCTTCTCTAGTTCTTTTAATTGCGATGTTAGAGTGTCAATTTTAGATCTTTCCGGCTTTCTCTTGTGGGCATTTAGTGCTATAAATTTCCCTCTACACACTGCTTTAAATGTGTCCCAGAGATTCTGGTATGTTGTATCTTTGTTCTCATTGGTTTCAAAGGAAAGGCTTCTTAACGGGAAAGCTGTAATTATGTGAGATGTATTAAGAGAACACAAAGCAGTTTCTCAGACAGCTTCCTTCCAGTATTTAACTGAAGATATTTCCTTTTTCACCATAGGCCTCTAAGGGCTTCCAAATATCACTTTGCAAATTCCACAAGAACAGCCTTAGCGAAAGGCTTCTTGAAGGGAAATCTGTAAATCTGTGAGATGCATTAACAGAACACAGAGCAGTTTCTCAGAAAGCTTCTTTACAGTTTTTAACGGAAGATATTTCCTTTTTCACCATAGCCCTCTACGGGCTATCAAATATCACTTTGCAAATTCCACAAAAATAGTCTTAGCGAAAGGCTTCTTGAGGGGAAAACCGTAACTCTGTGAGATAAATTAACAGAACACAAAGCAGTTTCTCAGATAGCTTCTTTCCAGTTTTTAACGGAACATATTTCCTTTTTCACCACAGCCCTCTATGGGCTTCCAAATATCACTTTCTAAACTCCACAAGAACAGCCTTAGCGAAAGGCTTCTTGAAGGTCAAGTTGTAACTCTGTGAGATGAATTAACAGAACACAAAGCAGTTTCTCAGAAATCCTCTTTACAGTTTTCAACGGAACATATTTCCTTTTTCACCATAGCCCTCTATGGGCTTCCAAATATCACTTTGCAGATTCCACATGAACAGCCTTAGCGAAAGGCTTCTTGAAGGAAAAGATGTAACTCTGTGCGATGAATTAACAGAACACAAAGCAGTTTCTCAGAAAGCTTCTTTCCACTTTTTTCGGAAGATATTTCCTTTTTCACCATAGCCCTCTGTGGGCTTCCAAATAACACTTTGCAAATTCCACAAGAACCATATACGCGAAAGGCTTCTTGAGAGGGAAGCAGTAACTCTGTGAGAAGAATTAACAGAACACAAAGCAGTTTCTCAGACAGCTTCTTTCCAGTTTTTAATGGAAGATATTGCCTTTTTCACCATAGCTCTCTCTGGGCTTCCAAATATCACTTTGCAAATTCCACAAGAACAGCCTTAGTGAAATACTTCTTTAAGGGAAAGCTGAAGCTCTTTGAGATGAATTATCAGGACACAAAGAAGTTTCTCAGAATGCCTCTTTTCAGTTTTTCTCTTAGGATGCTTCCTTTTTTACCGTAGCCCTCTAAGGGCTTCCAAATATCACTTTGCCAATTCCACAACAACAGCCTTAGCGAAAGGCTTCTTGAAGGGAATGCTGTAAGTCTGTGATATGAATTAATAGAACACAAAGCAGTTTCTCAGAAAGCTTCTTTCCAATTTCTAACGGAAGTTATTTCCTTTTTCACCATAGCCCTCTATGGGCTTCCAAATGTCCCTTTGCCAATTCCACAAGAACAGCCTTAGCAAAAGACTTCTTGAAGGGAAAGCTGTAACTCTGTGACATGAATTAACAGATCACAAAGTAGTTTCTCAGAATGCTTCTTTTCATTTTTTAACTTAGGATATTTCCTTTTTCACCGTAGCCCTCTATGGGCTTCTAAATATCACTTTGCATATTCCACAAGAACAGTCTTCGCGAAAGGCTTCTGGAGTGGAAAGCTGTAACTCTTTGAAACGAATTAACAGAACACAAAGAAGTTTCTCAGAAACCTTCTTTCCAGTTTTTAACGGAAGATATTTCCTTTTTCAAAATAGCACTCTATTGGATTCCAAATATCACTTTGCAAATTCAACAAGAACAGTCTTAGCGAAAGGCTTCTTGAGGAGAAAACTGTAACTCTGTGAGATGAATTAACAGAATACAAAGAAGATTCTCAGAAAGCTTCTTTCCAATTTTTAACGCAAGATATTTCCTTTTTCACCATAACCCTCTATGGGCTTCCAAATATCACTTTCCAAATTCCACAAGAACAGACTTAGCGAAAGGCTTCTGGAGGAGAAAACTGTAATTCTGTGAGATCAATTAACAGAACAGAAACCAGTTTCTCAGAAAGCTTCTTTCTAGTTTTTAACGGAAGGTATTTCCTTTTTCACCATAGCATTTTAAGGGCTTCCAAATATCACTTTGCAAATTCCAAAAGAACAGTCTTAGCGAAAGGCTTCTTGAGGGGAAAGGTGTAACTCTGTGAGATGAGTTAGCAGAACACAAAGCAGTTTCTCAGACAGCCTCTTTCCAATTTTTTAACAGAAGATATTTCCTTTTTCACCGTAGCCCTCTATGGCCTTCCAAATATCATTTTGCAATTTCCACAAGAACAGCCTTAGAGAAAGGCTTCTTGAAGGGAAAGCTATAACTCTGTGAGATGCATTAACAGAACACAAAGCAGTTTCTCAGAAAGCTTCTTTCCAGTTTTTAACGGAAGATATTGCCTTTTTCACCATAGCCCTCTATAGCCTTCCAAATATCACTTTGCCAATTCCACAAGAACAGCCTTAGCGAAAAACTTCTTGAAGGGAAAGCAGTAACTCTGTTACATGAATTAACAGAACACAAAACAGTTTCTCCGAAAGCTTCTTTCCAGTTTTTAACGGAAGATATTTCCTTTTTCATCACAGTCTTCTATGGGTTTCAAAATATCAGTTTGCAAATTCCACAAATACAGTCTTAGCGAAAGGCTTCTTGACGGGAAACCTGTAACACTGTGAGATGAATTAACAGAACACAAAGCAGTTTCTCAGAAAACTTCTTTGCAGTTTTTAAATGAAGATATCTCCTTTTTCACCATAACCCTCGATGAGTTTAATTATCGCTTTGCAAATTTCACAAGAAAAGTCTTAGTGAAAGACTTGTAGAGGGGAAAGCTGTAACTCGGTGAGATTAATTAACAGAACACAAAGCAGGTTCTCAGAAAGCTTCTTTCCAGAGTCAAAGTAAAGATATTTCCTTTTTCACAATAGCCCTCTAAGGGCTTCGAAATATGACTTTGCAAATTTCACAAGAACAGTCTTAGTGAACGGTTTTTTGATGGTAAAGCTGTAACTCTTTGAGATGAATTAACAGAATACAAGAGAGTTTCTCAGAAAACTTCTTTCCAGGTTTCAATGAAAGATATTTCCTTTTTCACCATTGCCCTCTAAGGGCTTCCAAATATCACTTTGCAAATTCCACAAGATCAGTCTTAGCGAAAGACTTCTTGAGGGGAAAACTGTAACTCTGTGACATGAATTAACAGAAAACAAAGCAGTTTCTCAGAAAGATTCTTTCCAGTTTTTAACTGAGGATATTTCCTTTTTCACCAAAGACCCCTAAAGGCTTCCAAATATCACTTTACAAATTTCAAAAGAACAGTCTTAGTTAACGGCTTCTTGAGGGAAAACCTGTAACACTGTGAGATGAATTAACACAACACATAGCAGTTTCCCAAAAAGCTTCTTTCCAGTTTTAACTGAAGATATTTTCTTTTTCACCATAGAACTCTATGGGCTTCCAAATATCACTTTGCAAATTCCATAAGAACAGTTTTAGGGAATGGCTTCTTGAGGGGAAAGCTGAAAGTCTGTGGGATGAATTAACAGAACACAAAGCAGATTCTCAGAAAGCTTCTTTTCAATTTTTATCTTAGGATACTTCCTCTTCCACCATAAACCTCTGTGGGCTTCCAAATATCACTTCGCAAATTCCATAAGAACAGTCTTAGCGAAAGGTTCTTGAGGGGAAAGCTGTAACTCTGTGAGAGGAATTAAGAGAACACAAATCAGTTTCTCAGAAAGCTTCTTTCCAGTTTTTAACTGAAGATATTTCGTTTTTCACCGTAGCCCTCTATGGGCTTCCGAATATCACTTTGCAAATTATAAAAGAACATTCTTAGTGAATGGCTTCTTGAGGGGAAAGTTGTAACTCTGTGAGATGAATTAACAGAACAAAAAGCAGTTTCTCAGAAATCTTCTTTGCAGTTTTTAACGGAAGATATTTCATTTTCACCATAGACCTCTATGGGCTTTCAAATATCACTTTGTAAATTCCACTAGAACAGTCTTAGCGAAAGGTTTCTTGAGGGGAAAGCTGTAACTCTGTGAGGTGCATTAAGAGACCACAAAGCGGTTTCTCCAAGGGCTTCTTTTCAATTTTAATCTTAGGATGATTTCTTCTTCACCATAGCCCTCAATGGGCTTCCAAATATCACTTTGCAAATTCCTCAAAAGCAGTCTTAGGGAATGGCTTTTTGAGAGGAAAGCTGTAACTCTATAAGATGAATTAACAGAACACAAAGCAGTTTCTCAGAAAGCCTGTTTCCATTTTTTTACGGAAGATATTTCCTTTTTCACAATAGCTCACTATGGGCTTCCAAATATCACTTTGTAAAGTACACAAGAACAGTCTTAGTGAAAGGCTTCTTGAGGGGAGAGCTGTAACTCTGTGAGATGAAATAACATAACAAAAAGCAGTTTCTCAGAAAGCTACTTTTCAATTTTTATCTTAGGATATTTCCTTTTCCAGCATAGCCCTCTGTGGGCTTCCAAATATCACTTTGCAAATTCCTCAAAACAATCTTAGCGAAAGGCTTCTTGAGGGTAAAGCTGTAACTTTGTGAGATGCATTAGCAGAACACAAAGCAGTTTCTCAGAAAGAGTCTTTTCAATTTTTATCATAGGATATTTCCTTTTTCACCATAGCCCTCTTAGGGCTTCCAAATATCACTTTCCAAATTCCACAAGAACAGTCTTAGCGAAAGTCTTCCTGAGGGGGAAGCTGTAACACTCTGAGATGAATTAACAGAACACAAAGCACTTTTTCAGAAAACTTCTTTCCAGTTTTTAACTGAAGCTATTTCCTTTTTCACCATAGCCCTCTATGGGCTTCAAAATATCACTTTGTAAATTCCACAAGAACAGTATTAGCAAAAGGCTTCTTTAGGGGAAAGCTGTAACCCTGTGAGATGATTTAACAGAACACAAAGCAGTTTCTTAGAAAGCTTCTTTTCAGTTTTTATCTTAGGATATTTCGTTTTTCACCGTAGCCCTCTATGGGCTTCCAAATATCACTTTGCAAATTCCACAAGTACAGTCTTAGCGAATGGCTTCTTGATGGGAAAGCTGTAACCCTATGAGATGAATTAACAGAACACAAAGCAGTTTCTCAGAAAGCTTCTTTTCAGTTTTTAACTACAGATATTTCCTTTTTCACCATAGCTCTCTAAGGGCTTCCAAATATCACTTTGCAATTTCCACAAGAACAGTCTTAGCGAAAGGCTTCTTGAGGGGAAAGCTGTAACTCTGTGAGATGTATTAACAGATCTCAAAGCAGTTTCTCAGAAACTTCTATCCAGTTTTTAGCGGAAGATATTTCCTTTATCCCCGTAGCCATCTAAGGTCTACCAAATATCACTTTGCAAATTCCGTAAGAAGAGTCTTAGCGAAAGGCTTCTTGTGGGGAAAGCTGTAACTCTTTGAGATGAACTATCATAACACAAATCAGTGTCTCAGAAAGCTTTTTTCCAGTTTTTAACTGAAGATATTTACTTTTTCACCATAGACCTCTTTAGGCTACCAACTATCACTTTGCAAATTTCACAACACCACTTTAGCGAAAGGCTTCTTTAGGGGAAAGCTGTAACTCTGTGTGATGAATTAACAGAACAAAAAGAAGGTTCTCAGAAAGCTTCTTGTCAGTTTTTATCTTACAATATTTCCTTTCTCAACATGGCCCTCTATGGGCTTCCAAATATCACTTTGCAAATTCCACAAGAACAGTCTTAGCGAATGGCTTCTTGAGGGGAAAGCTGTAACTCTGTGAGATGAATTAACAGAAAAGAAATCAGTTTCTCAGAAAGCTTCTTTTCAGTTTATAACTGAAGATATTTCCTTTATCACCATAGCCCTCTATGGGCTTCCAAATATCACTTTGCATATTCCACAAGAACAGTCTTAGCGAAAGGCTTCTTCAGTGTCAAGCTGTTACTGTGTGAGATGAATTAACAGAACACAAAGCAATTTCTCATAAAGCTTCTTTTCAGTTTTTTTCTTGGGATATTTCCTTTTTCACCATAGCACTCTATGGGCTTCCAAATATCACTTTGCAAATTCCACAAGAAGAGTCTTAGCGAAAGACTTCTTGACAGGAAAGCTGTAACTCTGTGAGATGAATTAACGGAAAACGAAGCAGTTTCTCAGAAAGCTTCTCTCCAGTTTTTAACTGAGGATAATTCCTTTTTCACCTTAGGACTCTGTGAGCTTCGAAATATCACTTTGCAAATTCCACAAGAACAACCTTAGCGAAAGGATTCTTGAGGGGTAAGCTGTAACTCTGTGAGATGAATTAGCAGAACATAAAGCAGTTTCTCAGAAATCTTCTTTGCAGATTTTAATGGAAGATATCTTATTTTCACCCTAGCCCTCTATGTTCTTCCAAATATCACTTTGCCAATTCCACAAGAACAGTCTTAGCGAAAGGCTTCTTGAGGGGAAAGATGTAACTCTGTGAGATGAATTATCAGAACACAAAGCAGTTTCTCAGAAATCTTCTTTGCAGTTTTTAACTGAAGTTATTTCCTTTTTCACCATAGCCCTCCATGGGCTACAAAATATCACTTTGCAAATTTACAAGAACAGTCTTAGTGAACGGCTTCTTGAGGGGAAACCTGTAACTCTGTGAGATATATTAACAGAACACAAAGCAGTTTCTCGGAAAACTTCTATCCTGTTTTTAACGGAAGATATTTCCTTTTTCACCATAGCCCTCTATGGGCTTCCATATATCACTTTGTAAATTCAACAAGAACAGACTTATCGAAAGGCTTCTTGAGGGGAAAGCTGTAACTCTGTGAAATGAATTAAGAGAACACAAAGCAGTTTCTCAGAAATCTTCTTTGCAGTTTTCAACTGAAGATATTTCCTTTTTCAACATAGGCCTCTGTGTGTTTAAAATATCACTTTGCAAATTTCACAAGAACAGTCTTAGTGAACGACTTCTTGAGGGGAAAGCTGTAACTCTGTGAGATGAATTAACGGATCACAGAGCAGTTTCTCAGAAAGCTTCTTTTCAGTTTTTAACTGAAGATATTTCCTTTTAAACCATAGCCCTCTAAGGGCTTCCAAATATCACTCTGCCAATTCCACAAGAACACATTAGCGGAAGACTTCTTGAGGGGAAAGCTGTAATTCTGTGAGATGAATTAACAGAACACAAAGCAGTGTCTCAGAAATGTTCCTTGCAGTTTTTAACTGTAGATATTTCCCTTTTCACCATAGTCCTCTAAGGGCTTTAAATATCACCTTGCTAATTTCCCAAGAACAGTCTTAGTGAACGGCTTCTTGAGGGGAAAGCTGTAACTCTGTGAGATGAATTAACAGAACACAAAGCAGTTTCTCAGAAAGCTCCTTTCCAGTTTTTAAAGGAAGATATTTCCTTTTTCACCATAGCCCTCTATGGTCTTTCAAATATCACTTTGTAAATTACACAAGAAGAGTCTTAGCGAAAGGCTTCTTGAGGGAAAAACTGTATCTGTGTGAGATGAGATAACAGAACACAAAGCACTTTCTCAGAAATCTTCTTTGCAGTTTTTACCTGAAGATATTTCCTTAAACACCATAGCCCTCCGGGGACTTCCAAATATCACTTTAAAAATTCCACAAGAACAGTCTTAGTGAAAGGCTTCTTGAGGGGAAACATATAACTCTGTGAGATGAATTAACAGAATTCAAAGCCGTTTCTCAGAAACCTTCTTTGCAGTTTTTAACTGAAGATATTTCCTTTTTCACTAGAGCCCTCCATGGGCTTCCAAATATCACTTTGCAAATTTCACAAGAACAGACTTTGTGAACGGCTTCTTGAGGGGAAAGCTGTAACTCTGTGAGACGTATTAACAGAACACAAAGCAGTTTCTCAAAAAGCTTCTTTCCAGTTTTTAACGGAAGATATTTCCTTTTACACCATAGCTCTCTATGACCTTCCGAATATCACTTTGCAAATTCCACAAGAACAGTCTTATCGAAAGGCTTCTTGAGGGAAAAACTGTATCTCTGTGAGATGCATTAACAGAACACAAAGCAGTTTCTCACAAAGCTTCTTTTCAGTTTTTATCTTTGGATATTTCCCTTTTCACCATAGCTCTCTATGGGCTTCCAAATATCACTTTGCAAATTCCACAAGAAGAGTCTTAGCGAAAGGCTTCTTGAGGGGAAAGCTGTAACTCTTTAAGATGAATTAACAGAACACAAAGCAGTTTGTCAGAAATGTTCTTTGCAGTTTTTAACGGAAGATATTTCATTTTCACCATAGACCTCTATGGGCTTTCAAATATCACTTTGAAAATTACACAAGAAGAGTCTTAGCGATACGCTTCTTGAGGGAACAGCTGTATCTGTGTGAGATGAGCTAACAGAACACAAAGCACTTTCTCAGAAATCTTCTTTGCAGTTTTTACCTCAAGATATTTCCTTAAACACCATAGCCCTTCAGGGGCTTCCAAATAGTACTTTGAAAATTTCACAAGAACAGTCTTAACGAAAGGCTTCTTGAGGGGAAACATGTAACTCTGTGAGATGAATTAACAGAATACAAAGCCGTTTCTCAAAAACCTTCTTTGCAGTTTTTAACTGAAGATATTTCCTTTTTCACTAGAGCCCTCCATGGGCTTCCAAATATCACTTTGCAAATTTCACAAGAACACACTTGGTGAACGGCTTCTTGAGGGGAAAGCTGTAACTCTGTGAGACGTATTAACAGAACACAAAGCAGGTTCTCTAAAAGCTTCTTTCCAGTTTTTAACGGAAGATATTTCTTTCTTCACCATAGCTCTCTATGACCTTCCGAATATCACTTTGCAAATCCCACAAGAACAGTCTTATCGAAAGGCTTCTTGAGGGGAAAGCTGTATCTCTGCGAGATGCATTAACAGAACACGAAGCAGTTTCTCACAAAGCTTCTTCTCAGTTTTTATCTTTGGATATTTCCTTTTTCACCATAGCTCTCTATGGGCTTCCAAATATCACTTTGCAAATTCCACAAGAAGAGTCTTAGCGAAAGGCTTCTTGAGGGGAAAGCTGTAACTCTCTGAGATGAATTAACAGAACACAAAGCAGTTTCTCAGAAATCTTCTTTGCAGTTTTTAACGGAAGATATTTCATTTTCACCATAGACCTCTATGGACTTCCAAATATCACTTTGCAAATTCCACAAGAACAGTCTTAGCGAAAGCCTTCTTGAGAGGAAAGCTGTAAATCTGTGAGATGCATTAACAAAACACAAAGCGGTTTCTCCGAAGGCTTCTTTTCAATTTTTATCTTAGGATGCTTTCTTCTTCACCATAGCCCACTATGGGCTTCCAAATACACTTTGCGAATTCCACAAAAGCAGTCTTAGGGAATGGCTTTTTCAGAGGAAAGCAGTAACTCTGTAAGATGAATTAACAGAACACAAAGCAGTTTCTCAGAAAGCCTCTTTGAGTTTTCTACGGAAGATATTTCCTTTATCACCATAGCCCTCTATGGGCTTCCAAACATCACTTTGCAAATTACACAAGAACAGTCTTAGTGAAAGGCTCCTTGAGGGGAAAGCTGTAACTCTGTGAGATGAATTAACATAACACAAAGCAGTTTCTCAGAAAGCTTCTTTACAGTTGTTAACGGAAGATATTTAATTTTTCACCATAGACCGCTATGGACTTCCAAATATCGCTTTGCAAACTCCACAAGAACAGTCTTAGTGAAAGGCTTCTTCAGGGGAGGATGTAACACTGTGAGATGAATTAACAGAACACAAAGCAGTTTCTCAGAAAGCTTCTTTCCAGTTTTTAACTGAAGATATTTCCTTTTTCACCATAGCCCTCTTTGGGCTTCCAACTATCACTTTGCAAATTTCAAAACACCACTTTAGCGAAGGCTTCTTTAGGGGAAAGCTGTAACTCTGTGTGATGAATTAACAGAACACAAAGCAGGTTCTCAGAAAGCTTCTTGACAGTTTTTATCTTACGGTATTTCCTTTTTCAACATGGCCCGCTATGGGTTTCCAAATATCACTTTGCAAATTCCACAAGAACAGTCTCAGCGAAAGGATTCTTGAGGGGAAAGGTGTAACTCTGTGAGATGAATTAACAGAACACAAAGCACTTTCTCAGAAAGCTTCTTTTCAGTTTTTAACTGAAGATATTTCCTTTTCAACCATAGCCCTCTAAGGGCTTCCAAATATCACTTCCAAATTCGACAAGAACAGTGTTAGCGAAAGGCTTCCTGAGGGGGAAGCTGTAACACTCTGAGATGAATTAACAGAACACAAAGCACTTTTTCAGAAAGCTTCTTTCCAGTTTTTAACTGAAGCTATTTCCTTTTTCACCATAGGCCTCTAAGTGCTTCCAAATATCACTTTGCAAATTCCACAAGAACAGTCTTAGCGAAAGGCTTTTTGAGGCGAAAGCTGTAACTCTGTGAGATCAATTAACAGAACACAAAGCAGTTTCTCAGAAAGCTTCTTTTTAATTTTTATCTTAGGATATTTCCTTTTCCCCCATTGTCCTCTGTGGGCTTCCAAATATCACTTTGAAAATTACACAAGAACAGTCTTAGCGAAAGGCTTCTTGAGGGGAATACTGTAACTCTGTGAGATGCATTAACAGAACACAAAGCAGTTTCTCAGAAAGCTTCTTTTCAATTTTTATCTTAGGATATTTCCTTTTTCACCATAGCCCTCTATGGGCTTCCATATATCACTTTGCAAATTCCACAAGAACAGTCTTAGGGAATGGTTTCTTGAGGGGAAAGCTGTAACTCTGTGAGATGAATTAACAGAGCACATAGCAGTTTCTCAGGAAGCTTCTTTTCAGGTTTTAACTGAAGATATTTCCTTTTTCAAAATAGCCCTCTAAGGGCTTCCAAATATCACTTCCCAAATTCCACAAGAACAGTCTTAGCGAATGGTTTCTTAAGGAGAAAGCTGTAACTCTGTGAGATGAATTAGCAGACCACAAAGGAATTTTTCAGAAAGATTCTTTCCAGTGTTTAACGGAAAATATTTCCTTTTTCACCATATCCCTCTACGGGCTTCCAAATATCGCTTTGCAAATTCCACAAGAACAGTCCTAGCGAAAGACTTCTTGAGGGGAAAGCCGTAACTCTGTGAGATGAAGTAACAGAATACAAAGCAGTTTCTCAGAAAGCTTCTTTCCAGTATTTAACTGAAGATATTTCCGTTTTCACCGTAGCCCTCTTTAGGCTTAAAAAATCACTTTGCAAATTCCACAAGAACAGCCTTAGCGAAAGGTACTTGAGGGGCAAGCTGTAAATTTGTGAGTTAACTAACAGAATACAAAGCAGTGTCTCAGAAGCTTCTTTAATGTTTTTGCCTTAGGATACTTCCATTTTCACCATAGCCGTCTAAGGGTTTCGAAATATCACTTTGCAATTTCCACAAGAACAGTCTTAGCGAAAGGCTTCCTGAGGGGAAAGCTGTAACTCTGTGAGATGAATTAACAGAACACAAGAAGTTTCTCAGAAAGCTTCATTTCAGTTTTTATCTTAGGATATTTCCTTTTTCACCATAGCTCTCTATGGGCTTCCAAATATCACTTTGCAAATTCCACGAGAACAGTCTTAGCGAAAGGCTTCTTGAGGGGAAAGCTGTAAGTCTGTGGGATGAAGTAACAGAACATAAAGCAGTTTCTCAGAAACCTTCTTTCCAGTTTTTAACGGAAGAAATTTCCTTTTTCACCATATCCCTCTATAGGCTTCCAAATATCACTTTGCAAATTCCACAAGAACAGTCTTAGCGAAATGCCACTTGAGGGGAATGCTGTAACTCTGTGAGTTGAATTAAGAGAACACAAAGCAGTTTCTCAGAAAACTTCTTTCCAGTTTGTAACAGAAGATATTTCCTTTTTCACCACAGCTCTCTAAGGGCTTCCAAATATCACTTTGCAAATCCCACAAGAACAATCTTAGCGAAAGAGTTCTTGAGGGCAAAGCTGTAGCTCTGTGAGATTAATTAACAGAACACAAGCCAGTTTCTCAGAAAGCTTCTTTCCAGTTTTTAACTGAAGATATTTCCTTTTTCACCATAACCCTCTATGGGCTTCCAAATATCACTTTGCAAATTTCACTAGAACAGTCTTAGTGAATGGATGCTTGAGGGTAAATCTCTAACTCTGTGAGATGAACTAACAGAAAACAAAGCAGTTTCTGAGAAAGCTTCTTTTCGGTTTTTCTCCTGGGATATTTCCATTTTCACCATACCCCTTTATGGGCTTTCAAATATCACCTTGCAAATTCCACAAGAAGAGTCTTAGCGAAAGGCTTCTTGAGGGAAAAGCTGTAACTCTGTGAGATGAATTAACAGAACACAAAGCAGTTTCTCAGAAAGCTTCTTTCCAGTTTTTAACGGAAGATATTTCCTTTTTCACCATAGCACTCTATGGTCTCCCAGATATAACATTGCAAATTTCACAAGAACAGACTTAATCAACGGCCTCTTGAGGGGAAAGCTTTAACTCTGTGAGATGAACTAACAGAACACAAAGCAGTTTCTCAGACAGCTTCTTTTTGGTTTTTATTTTAGGATATTGCCATTTTCACCGTAGCCCTTAGGAGCTTCCAAATATCACTTAGCAAATTCCAGAAGAACAGCCTTAGCGAAAGGCTTCTTGACGCAAAAGCTGGAACTCTGTGACATGAATTAACAGAACACAAAGCAGTTTCTCAGAAAGTTCTTTACAGTTGTTAACGGAAGATAGTTCCTTTTTCAACATAGCCCTCTATGGATTCCAAATATCACCTTTCAAATACCACAAGAACAGTCTTAGCGAATGGTTTCTTGTGGAGAAAGCTGTAACTCTGTGAGATGAATTAACAGACCACAAAGCAGTTTTTCAGAAAGATTCTTTCCAGTGTTTAACGGAAAATATTTCCTTTTTCAGCATACCCCTCTATGGGCTTCCAAATATCACTTTGCACATTCTACAAGAGCACTCTTAGCGAAAGGCTTCTTGAAGGAAAAGCTGTAACTCTGTGAGATGAAGTAACAGAATACAAAGCCGTTTCTCAGCAAGCTTCTTTCCAGTTTTTAACGGAAGATATTTCCTTTTTCACTATAGCCCTCTATAGGCTTAAAAAATCACTTTGCAAATTCCACAAGAACAGCCTTAGCGAAAGGCTTCCTGAAGAGAAAGCTGTAACTCTGTGAGATCAATTATCAGAACAGAAAGCAGTTTCTCAGAAAGCTTCTTTTCAGTTTTTATCTTAGTATATTTCCTTTTTCACCAGAGCCCTCTCTGGGCTTTCAAATATCACCTTGCAAGTTCCACAAGAACAGTCTTAATGAGAGTCTTCTTGAGGGGAAAGCTGTAATTCTTGGAGGTGAATTTACAGAACACAAGGCAGTTTCTCAGAAAGCTTCCTTCCAGTTTTTAAAGGAAGATATTTCCTTTTTCACCATAGCTCTCCATAGGCTTCCAAATATCGCTATGCAAATTCCACAAGAACAGTCTCAGCGAAGGGCTTCTTGAGGGGAAAGCTGTAATTTGGTGAGATGTATTCACAGAACACACGGCAGTTTCTCAGGAAGCTTCTTTCCTGTTTTTAACGGAAGATATTTCCTTTTTCACAATAGCCCTCTATGGGCTTCCAAATATCACTTTGCAAATTTCAAAAGAACAGTCTTAGGGAACGGCTTCTTGAGGTGAAAGCTGTAACTCTGTGAGATTAATTAACAAAACACAATGCAGTTTCTCAGAGAGCTTCTTTTCCGTTTTTTTCTTAGGATATTTCCTTTTTCGTCAAAGCCCTCTATGGGCTAAAAATATCACTTTGCAAATTCCATAAGAACAGTCTCAGTAAACGGCTTCTTGAGGGGAAAGCTGTAACTCTGTGAGATGAATTAACCGAACACAAAGCAGTTTCTCAGAAATCTTCTTTCCGGTTTTTAACTGAGGATATTTCCTTTTTCACCATAGCCCTCCATGGGCTTCCAAATATCACTTTGCACATCCCACAAGGACAGTCTTAGCGAAAGGCTGCTAGAGGGGAAAGCTGCAACTCTGTGAGATGAATTAACAGAACACAAAGCAGTTTCTCAGAAAGCTTCTTTCCAGTTTTAACGGAAGATATTTCCTTTTTAACCATAGCCCTGTGTGGGCTTCCAAATATCACCTTGCAAATTCCACAAGAACAGTCTTAACGAAAGTCTTCTTGAGGGGAAAGCTGTAACACTGTGAGTTGAATTGACAGAACACAAGGCAGTTTTTCAGAAAGCTTCTTATCAGTTTTTATCTTAGCCTATTTCTTTTTCACCATAGCCCTCTAGGGGTTTCCAAATATCACTTTCCAAATTCCACAAAAACAATCTTAGTTAACGGCTTCTTGAGGGGAAAGCTGTAACGTTGTGAGATGAATAAACAGAACACAAAACAGTTTCTCAGAAAGCTTCTTTCCGGTTTTTAACGGAAAATATTTCCTATTTCACCATAGCCCTCCAGGGGCTTCCAAATTACACTTTGCAAGTTCCACAAGAACAGTCTTAGCGAAAGGCTTCTGGAGGGATATGCTGTAACTCTGTGAGATGAATTAACAGAACACAAAGCAGTTTCTCAGAAAGCTTCTTTTCAGTTTTTAACGGAACATATTTCCTTTTTCACAGTAGCCCTATAAAAGATTCCAAATATCACTTTGCAAATTCCACAAGAAGAGTCTTAGCGAAAGACTTCTTGAGGTGAAAGCTGTAACTCTGTGAGATAAATTAACAGAACACAAAGAAGTTTCTCAGAAATCTTCTTTCCGGTTTTTAACCGAAGATATTGCTTTTTCACCATAGCCCTCTAAGGGCTTCCAAATATCACTTTGGAAGTTCCACAAGAACAGTCTTAGCGAAAGGCTTCTTGAGGGGAATACTGTAACTCTGTGAGATGCATTAACAGAACACAAAGCAGTTTCTCAGAAAGCTTCTTTTCAATTTTTATCTTAGGATATTTCCTTTTTCACCATAGCCCTCTATGGGCTTCCATATATCACTTTGCAAATTCCACAAGAACAGTCTTAGGGAATGGTTTCTTGAGGGGAAAGCTGTAACTCTGTGAGATGAATTAACAGAGCACATAGCAGTTTCTCAGGAAGCTTCTTTTCAGGTTTTAACTGAAGATATTTCCTTTTTCAAAATAGCCCTCTAAGGGCTTCCAAATATCACTTCCCAAATTCCACAAGAACAGTCTTAGCGAATGGTTTCTTAAGGAGAAAGCTGTAACTCTGTGAGATGAATTAGCAGACCACAAAGGAATTTTTCAGAAAGATTCTTTCCAGTGTTTAACGGAAAATATTTCCTTTTTCACCATATCCCTCTACGGGCTTCCAAATATCGCTTTGCAAATTCCACAAGAACAGTCCTAGCGAAAGACTTCTTGAGGGGAAAGCCGTAACTCTGTGAGATGAAGTAACAGAATACAAAGCAGTTTCTCAGAAAGCTTCTTTCCAGTATTTAACTGAAGATATTTCCGTTTTCACCGTAGCCCTCTTTAGGCTTAAAAAATCACTTTGCAAATTCCACAAGAACAGCCTTAGCGAAAGGTACTTGAGGGGCAAGCTGTAAATTTGTGAGTTAACTAACAGAATACAAAGCAGTGTCTCAGAAGCTTCTTTAATGTTTTTGCCTTAGGATACTTCCATTTTCACCATAGCCGTCTAAGGGTTTCGAAATATCACTTTGCAATTTCCACAAGAACAGTCTTAGTGAAAGGCTTCCTGAGGGGAAAGCTGTAACTCTGTGAGATGAATTAACAGAACACAAGAAGTTTCTCAGAAAGCTTCATTTCAGTTTTTATCTTAGGATATTTCCTTTTTCACCATAGCTCTCTATGGGCTTCCAAATATCACTTTGCAAATTCCACGAGAACAGTCTTAGCGAAAGGCTTCTTGAGGGGAAAGCTGTAAGTCTGTGGGATGAAGTAACAGAACATAAAGCAGTTTCTCAGAAACCTTCTTTCCAGTTTTTAACGGAAGAAATTTCCTTTTTCACCATATCCCTCTATAGGCTTCCAAATATCACTTTGCAAATTCCACAAGAACAGTCTTAGCGAAATGCCACTTGAGGGGAATGCTGTAACTCTGTGAGTTGAATTAAGAGAACACAAAGCAGTTTCTCAGAAAACTTCTTTCCAGTTTGTAACAGAAGATATTTCCTTTTTCACCACAGCTCTCTAAGGGCTTCCAAATATCACTTTGCAAATCCCACAAGAACAATCTTAGCGAAAGAGTTCTTGAGGGCAAAGCTGTAGCTCTGTGAGATTAATTAACAGAACACAAGCCAGTTTCTCAGAAAGCTTCTTTCCAGTTTTTAACTGAAGATATTTCCTTTTTCACCATAACCCTCTATGGGCTTCCAAATATCACTTTGCAAATTTCACTAGAACAGTCTTAGTGAATGGATGCTTGAGGGTAAATCTCTAACTCTGTGAGATGAACTAACAGAAAACAAAGCAGTTTCTGAGAAAGCTTCTTTTCGGTTTTTCTCCTGGGATATTTCCATTTTCACCATACCCCTTTATGGGCTTTCAAATATCACCTTGCAAATTCCACAAGAAGAGTCTTAGCGAAAGGCTTCTTGAGGGAAAAGCTGTAACTCTGTGAGATGAATTAACAGAACACAAAGCAGTTTCTCAGAAAGCTTCTTTCCAGTTTTTAACGGAAGATATTTCCTTTTTCACCATAGCACTCTATGGTCTCCCAGATATAACATTGCAAATTTCACAAGAACAGACTTAATCAACGGCCTCTTGAGGGGAAAGCTTTAACTCTGTGAGATGAACTAACAGAACACAAAGCAGTTTCTCAGACAGCTTCTTTTCGGTTTTTATTTTAGGATATTGCCATTTTCACCGTAGCCCTTAGGAGCTTCCAAATATCACTTAGCAAATTCCAGAAGAACAGCCTTAGCGAAAGGCTTCTTGACGCAAAAGCTGGAACTCTGTGACATGAATTAACAGAACACAAAGCAGTTTCTCAGAAAGTTCTTTACAGTTGTTAACGGAAGATAGTTCCTTTTTCAACATAGCCCTCTATGGATTCCAAATATCACCTTTCAAATACCACAAGAACAGTCTTAGCGAATGGTTTCTTGTGGAGAAAGCTGTAACTCTGTGAGATGAATTAACAGACCACAAAGCAGTTTTTCAGAAAGATTCTTTCCAGTGTTTAACGGAAAATATTTCCTTTTTCAGCATACCCCTCTATGGGCTTCCAAATATCACTTTGCACATTCTACAAGAGCACTCTTAGCGAAAGGCTTCTTGAAGGAAAAGCTGTAACTCTGTGAGATGAAGTAACAGAATACAAAGCCGTTTCTCAGCAAGCTTCTTTCCAGTTTTTAACGGAAGATATTTCCTTTTTCACTATAGCCCTCTATAGGCTTAAAAAATCACTTTGCAAATTCCACAAGAACAGCCTTAGCGAAAGGCTTCCTGAAGAGAAAGCTGTAACTCTGTGAGATCAATTATCAGAACAGAAAGCAGTTTCTCAGAAAGCTTCTTTTCAGTTTTTATCTTAGTATATTTCCTTTTTCACCAGAGCCCTCTCTGGGCTTTCAAATATCACCTTGCAAGTTCCACAAGAACAGTCTTAATGAGAGTCTTCTTGAGGGGAAAGCTGTAATTCTTGGAGGTGAATTTACAGAACACAAGGCAGTTTCTCAGAAAGCTTCCTTCCAGTTTTTAAAGGAAGATATTTCCTTTTTCACCATAGCTCTCCATAGGCTTCCAAATATCGCTATGCAAATTCCACAAGAACAGTCTCAGCGAAGGGCTTCTTGAGGGGAAAGCTGTAATTTGGTGAGATGTATTCACAGAACACACGGCAGTTTCTCAGGAAGCTTCTTTCCTGTTTTTAACGGAAGATATTTCCTTTTTCACAATAGCCCTCTATGGGCTTCCAAATATCACTTTGCAAATTTCAAAAGAACAGTCTTAGGGAACGGCTTCTTGAGGTGAAAGCTGTAACTCTGTGAGATTAATTAACAAAACACAATGCAGTTTCTCAGAGAGCTTCTTTTCCGTTTTTTTCTTAGGATATTTCCTTTTTCGTCAAAGCCCTCTATGGGCTAAAAATATCACTTTGCAAATTCCATAAGAACAGTCTCAGTAAACGGCTTCTTGAGGGGAAAGCTGTAACTCTGTGAGATGAATTAACCGAACACAAAGCAGTTTCTCAGAAATCTTCTTTCCGGTTTTTAACTGAGGATATTTCCTTTTTCACCATAGCCCTCCATGGGCTTCCAAATATCACTTTGCACATCCCACAAGGACAGTCTTAGCGAAAGGCTGCTAGAGGGGAAAGCTGCAACTCTGTGAGATGAATTAACAGAACACAAAGCAGTTTCTCAGAAAGCTTCTTTCCAGTTTTAACGGAAGATATTTCCTTTTTAACCATAGCCCTGTGTGGGCTTCCAAATATCACCTTGCAAATTCCACAAGAACAGTCTTAACGAAAGTCTTCTTGAGGGGAAAGCTGTAACACTGTGAGTTGAATTGACAGAACACAAGGCAGTTTTTCAGAAAGCTTCTTATCAGTTTTTATCTTAGCCTATTTCTTTTTCACCATAGCCCTCTAGGGGTTTCCAAATATCACTTTCCAAATTCCACAAAAACAATCTTAGTTAACGGCTTCTTGAGGGGAAAGCTGTAACGTTGTGAGATGAATAAACAGAACACAAAACAGTTTCTCAGAAAGCTTCTTTCCGGTTTTTAACGGAAAATATTTCCTATTTCACCATAGCCCTCCAGGGGCTTCCAAATTACACTTTGCAAGTTCCACAAGAACAGTCTTAGCGAAAGGCTTCTGGAGGGATATGCTGTAACTCTGTGAGATGAATTAACAGAACACAAAGCAGTTTCTCAGAAAGCTTCTTTTCAGTTTTTAACGGAACATATTTCCTTTTTCACAGTAGCCCTATAAAAGATTCCAAATATCACTTTGCAAATTCCACAAGAAGAGTCTTAGCGAAAGACTTCTTGAGGTGAAAGCTGTAACTCTGTGAGATAAATTAACAGAACACAAAGAAGTTTCTCAGAAATCTTCTTTCCGGTTTTTAACCGAAGATATTGCTTTTTCACCATAGCCCTCTAAGGGCTTCCAAATATCACTTTGGAAGTTCCACAAGAACAGTCTTAGCGAAAGGCTTCTTGAGGGGAATACTGTAACTCTGTGAGATGCATTAACAGAACACAAAGCAGTTTCTCAGAAAGCTTCTTTTCAATTTTTATCTTAGGATATTTCCTTTTTCACCATAGCCCTCTATGGGCTTCCATATATCACTTTGCAAATTCCACAAGAACAGTCTTAGGGAATGGTTTCTTGAGGGGAAAGCTGTAACTCTGTGAGATGAATTAACAGAGCACATAGCAGTTTCTCAGGAAGCTTCTTTTCAGGTTTTAACTGAAGATATTTCCTTTTTCAAAATAGCCCTCTAAGGGCTTCCAAATATCACTTCCCAAATTCCACAAGAACAGTCTTAGCGAATGGTTTCTTAAGGAGAAAGCTGTAACTCTGTGAGATGAATTAGCAGACCACAAAGGAATTTTTCAGAAAGATTCTTTCCAGTGTTTAACGGAAAATATTTCCTTTTTCACCATATCCCTCTACGGGCTTCCAAATATCGCTTTGCAAATTCCACAAGAACAGTCCTAGCGAAAGACTTCTTGAGGGGAAAGCCGTAACTCTGTGAGATGAAGTAACAGAATACAAAGCAGTTTCTCAGAAAGCTTCTTTCCAGTATTTAACTGAAGATATTTCCGTTTTCACCGTAGCCCTCTTTAGGCTTAAAAAATCACTTTGCAAATTCCACAAGAACAGCCTTAGCGAAAGGTACTTGAGGGGCAAGCTGTAAATTTGTGAGTTAACTAACAGAATACAAAGCAGTGTCTCAGAAGCTTCTTTAATGTTTTTGCCTTAGGATACTTCCATTTTCACCATAGCCGTCTAAGGGTTTCGAAATATCACTTTGCAATTTCCACAAGAACAGTCTTAGCGAAAGGCTTCCTGAGGGGAAAGCTGTAACTCTGTGAGATGAATTAACAGAACACAAGAAGTTTCTCAGAAAGCTTCATTTCAGTTTTTATCTTAGGATATTTCCTTTTTCACCATAGCTCTCTATGGGCTTCCAAATATCACTTTGCAAATTCCACGAGAACAGTCTTAGCGAAAGGCTTCTTGAGGGGAAAGCTGTAAGTCTGTGGGATGAAGTAACAGAACATAAAGCAGTTTCTCAGAAACCTTCTTTCCAGTTTTTAACGGAAGAAATTTCCTTTTTCACCATATCCCTCTATAGGCTTCCAAATATCACTTTGCAAATTCCACAAGAACAGTCTTAGCGAAATGCCACTTGAGGGGAATGCTGTAACTCTGTGAGTTGAATTAAGAGAACACAAAGCAGTTTCTCAGAAAACTTCTTTCCAGTTTGTAACAGAAGATATTTCCTTTTTCACCACAGCTCTCTAAGGGCTTCCAAATATCACTTTGCAAATCCCACAAGAACAATCTTAGCGAAAGAGTTCTTGAGGGCAAAGCTGTAGCTCTGTGAGATTAATTAACAGAACACAAGCCAGTTTCTCAGAAAGCTTCTTTCCAGTTTTTAACTGAAGATATTTCCTTTTTCACCATAACCCTCTATGGGCTTCCAAATATCACTTTGCAAATTTCACTAGAACAGTCTTAGTGAATGGATGCTTGAGGGTAAATCTCTAACTCTGTGAGATGAACTAACAGAAAACAAAGCAGTTTCTGAGAAAGCTTCTTTTCGGTTTTTCTCCTGGGATATTTCCATTTTCACCATACCCCTTTATGGGCTTTCAAATATCACCTTGCAAATTCCACAAGAAGAGTCTTAGCGAAAGGCTTCTTGAGGGAAAAGCTGTAACTCTGTGAGATGAATTAACAGAACACAAAGCAGTTTCTCAGAAAGCTTCTTTCCAGTTTTTAACGGAAGATATTTCCTTTTTCACCATAGCACTCTATGGTCTCCCAGATATAACATTGCAAATTTCACAAGAACAGACTTAATCAACGGCCTCTTGAGGGGAAAGCTTTAACTCTGTGAGATGAACTAACAGAACACAAAGCAGTTTCTCAGACAGCTTCTTTTCGGTTTTTATTTTAGGATATTGCCATTTTCACCGTAGCCCTTAGGAGCTTCCAAATATCACTTAGCAAATTCCAGAAGAACAGCCTTAGCGAAAGGCTTCTTGACGCAAAAGCTGGAACTCTGTGACATGAATTAACAGAACACAAAGCAGTTTCTCAGAAAGTTCTTTACAGTTGTTAACGGAAGATAGTTCCTTTTTCAACATAGCCCTCTATGGATTCCAAATATCACCTTTCAAATACCACAAGAACAGTCTTAGCGAATGGTTTCTTGTGGAGAAAGCTGTAACTCTGTGAGATGAATTAACAGACCACAAAGCAGTTTTTCAGAAAGATTCTTTCCAGTGTTTAACGGAAAATATTTCCTTTTTCAGCATACCCCTCTATGGGCTTCCAAATATCACTTTGCACATTCTACAAGAGCACTCTTAGCGAAAGGCTTCTTGAAGGAAAAGCTGTAACTCTGTGAGATGAAGTAACAGAATACAAAGCCGTTTCTCAGCAAGCTTCTTTCCAGTTTTTAACGGAAGATATTTCCTTTTTCACTATAGCCCTCTATAGGCTTAAAAAATCACTTTGCAAATTCCACAAGAACAGCCTTAGCGAAAGGCTTCCTGAAGAGAAAGCTGTAACTCTGTGAGATCAATTATCAGAACAGAAAGCAGTTTCTCAGAAAGCTTCTTTTCAGTTTTTATCTTAGTATATTTCCTTTTTCACCAGAGCCCTCTCTGGGCTTTCAAATATCACCTTGCAAGTTCCACAAGAACAGTCTTAATGAGAGTCTTCTTGAGGGGAAAGCTGTAATTCTTGGAGGTGAATTTACAGAACACAAGGCAGTTTCTCAGAAAGCTTCCTTCCAGTTTTTAAAGGAAGATATTTCCTTTTTCACCATAGCTCTCCATAGGCTTCCAAATATCGCTATGCAAATTCCACAAGAACAGTCTCAGCGAAGGGCTTCTTGAGGGGAAAGCTGTAATTTGGTGAGATGTATTCACAGAACACACGGCAGTTTCTCAGGAAGCTTCTTTCCTGTTTTTAACGGAAGATATTTCCTTTTTCACAATAGCCCTCTATGGGCTTCCAAATATCACTTTGCAAATTTCAAAAGAACAGTCTTAGGGAACGGCTTCTTGAGGTGAAAGCTGTAACTCTGTGAGATTAATTAACAAAACACAATGCAGTTTCTCAGAGAGCTTCTTTTCCGTTTTTTTCTTAGGATATTTCCTTTTTCGTCAAAGCCCTCTATGGGCTAAAAATATCACTTTGCAAATTCCATAAGAACAGTCTCAGTAAACGGCTTCTTGAGGGGAAAGCTGTAACTCTGTGAGATGAATTAACCGAACACAAAGCAGTTTCTCAGAAATCTTCTTTCCGGTTTTTAACTGAGGATATTTCCTTTTTCACCATAGCCCTCCATGGGCTTCCAAATATCACTTTGCACATCCCACAAGGACAGTCTTAGCGAAAGGCTGCTAGAGGGGAAAGCTGCAACTCTGTGAGATGAATTAACAGAACACAAAGCAGTTTCTCAGAAAGCTTCTTTCCAGTTTTAACGGAAGATATTTCCTTTTTAACCATAGCCCTGTGTGGGCTTCCAAATATCACCTTGCAAATTCCACAAGAACAGTCTTAACGAAAGTCTTCTTGAGGGGAAAGCTGTAACACTGTGAGTTGAATTGACAGAACACAAGGCAGTTTTTCAGAAAGCTTCTTATCAGTTTTTATCTTAGCCTATTTCTTTTTCACCATAGCCCTCTAGGGGTTTCCAAATATCACTTTCCAAATTCCACAAAAACAATCTTAGTTAACGGCTTCTTGAGGGGAAAGCTGTAACGTTGTGAGATGAATAAACAGAACACAAAACAGTTTCTCAGAAAGCTTCTTTCCGGTTTTTAACGGAAAATATTTCCTATTTCACCATAGCCCTCCAGGGGCTTCCAAATTACACTTTGCAAGTTCCACAAGAACAGTCTTAGCGAAAGGCTTCTGGAGGGATATGCTGTAACTCTGTGAGATGAATTAACAGAACACAAAGCAGTTTCTCAGAAAGCTTCTTTTCAGTTTTTAACGGAACATATTTCCTTTTTCACAGTAGCCCTATAAAAGATTCCAAATATCACTTTGCAAATTCCACAAGAAGAGTCTTAGCGAAAGACTTCTTGAGGTGAAAGCTGTAACTCTGTGAGATAAATTAACAGAACACAAAGAAGTTTCTCAGAAATCTTCTTTCCGGTTTTTAACCGAAGATATTGCTTTTTCACCATAGCCCTCTAAGGGCTTCCAAATATCACTTTGGAAGTTCCACAAGAACAGTCTTAGCAACAGGCTTCTTGAGGGGAAAGCTGTAACACTCTGAGATGAATTAACAGAACACAAAGCAGCTTCTCAGAAACCATCTTTCTAGTTTCTAATTGAAGGTATTTCCTTTTTCACCATAGCCTTCTATGGGCTTCCAAATATCACTTTGCAAATTTCACAAGAACAGTCTTAGTGAACGGCTTCTTGAGGGTAAAGCTGTAACTCTATGAGATGAACTAACAGAACACAAGGCAGTTTCTCACAAAGCTTCTTTTCGGTTTTTATCTTAGGATATTTCCATTTTCACTATAGCACTCTATGGGCTTCCGAATATCACTTTGCAAATTCCACAAGAACAGTATTAGCGAAAGGCTTCTTAAGGTGAAAGCTCTAACTCTTTGAGATGATTCAACAGAACACAAAGCAGTTTTTCAGAAAGCTTCTTTTCAGTTTCTATCTTAGGCTATTTCCTTTTTAACCGTAGCCCTCTATGGTCCTCCAAATATCACCTTGCAAAATCCACAAGAACAGTCTTAGCGAAAGGCTTCTGGAAGGGAAAACTCTAATTCGGTGAGATGTATTAACAGAAAACACGCCAGTTTCTCAAGAAGATTCTTTCTCCTTTTTAACGGGAGATATTTCCTTTTTCACCATAGCCCTCTATGGGTTACCAAATATGAATTTGCAAATTGCACAAGAAGAGTCTTATTGAACGGCTCCTTGAGGGGAAAGCTCAAACTCTGTGAGATGAACTAACAGAACACAAAGCAGTTTCTCAGAAAGCTTCTTTTCGGTTTTTAACGCAAGATATTCCCTTTTTCTCCATAGCCATCTATAGGCTTCGAAATTTCTCTTTGCAAATTCCACAAGAACAGTCTTAGTGAAAGACTTTTGCAGGGACAAGCTGTAACTCTGTGAGATGAATTAACAGTACACAAAGCAGTTTCTCAGAAAGCATCTGTTCAGTTTTTATATTAGGATATTTCCTTTTTCACCATAGCCTTCTAAGGGCTCCAAATATCACTTTGCAAATTCCACAAGAAATGTCTTAGCGAAAGGCTTATTGAAGGGAAAGCTGTAACTCTGTGAGTTGAATTAAGAGAACACAAAGTAGTTTCTCAGAAAGATTCTTTCTAGTTTTAAACTGAAGTTATTTCCTTTTTCACCATAGCCCTCTACGGGCTTCCAATATCACATTGCAAATTTCACAAGAACAGTCTTAGTTAACGGTTTCTTGAGGGTAAAGCTGTAACTCTGTGAGATGAACTAACAGAACACAAGGCAGTTTCTCAGAAAGCTTCTTTTCCATTTTTATCTTAGGATATTTCCATTTTCACCATAGCCATCTATGGGCTTCCAAATATCACTTTGCAAATTCCACAAAAACAGCCTTAGCGACAGGCTTCTTGAGGGGAAAGCTGTAACTCTGTGAGTTGATTTAACAGAAAACAAAGCAGTTTCTCAGAAAGCTTCTTTTCAGTTTTTATCTTAGGGTATTTCCTTTTTCACCGTAGCCCTCTAAGGGCTTCGAAATATCACTTTGCAAATTCCACAAGAATGGTATTAGCCAAAGACTTCTGGAGGGGAAAGCTGTAACCCTGTGTGATGAATTAACAGAACACAAAGCAGTTTCTCAGAAATCTTCTTTCCAGTTTTTAACGGAAGATATTTCCTTTTTCACCGTAGCCCTCTCTGGGCTTCCAAATATCACTTTGCAAATTCTACAAGAACAGTCTTAGTGAACGGCTTCTTGAGGGGAAAGCTGTAAATCAGTGAGATGAATTAACAGAACACAAAGCAGTTTCTCAGAAATCTTCTTTCCAGTTTTTATCTTAGGATATTTCCTTTTTCACCATAGCCCTCTATGGGCTTCTAAATATCACTAAGCAAATCCCACAGGAACAGTCTTAGCGAAAGGCTTCTTGTGGAGAAAGCTGTAACTCGGTGAGATATATTAACAGAACACGCGGCAGTTTCTCAGAGTGCTTCTTACTAGTTTTTAAGGGAAGATATTTCCTTCTTCACCATAGCCCACTATGGGCTTCCAAATGTCACTTTGAGAATTTCACAGGAACAGTCTTACTGAATGGCTTCTTGAGGGGAAAGCGGTAACACTGTGAGATTAACTAAAAGAACACAAAGCAGTTTCTCAGGAAGCTTCTTCTCGGTTTTTGTCTTAGGATATTTCCTTTTTCACCATAGCCATCTATGGGCTTCAAATTATCACTTTGCAAATTCCACAAGAACAGTCTTAGCGGAAGGTGTTTTCAGGGGAAAGCTCTAATTCTATGAGATGTATTGACAGAACACACAGCAGTTTCTCAGAAAGCTTCTTTTCAGTTTTTAACTGAAGATATTTCCTTTTTCACCGTAGCCCTCTATGGGCTTCCAAATATCACTTTGCAAATACCACAACAGCAGCCTTAGCGAAAGGCTTCTTGAGGGTAAAGCTGTAACTGTGTGAGTTGAATTAACAGAAAACAAAGCAATTTCTCAGAAAGTTTCTTTTCAGTTTTTATCTTAGGATATTTACTTTTTCAACATAGCCCTCAAAAGGCTTCCAAATGTCACTTGTCAAATTCCACAAGAACAGTCTTAGTGAACGGCTCCTTCAGCAGAATGCTGTAACTCTGTGAGATGAACTACCAGAACAGAAAGTAGTTTCTCAGAAAGGTTCTTTTCGGTTTTTATCCTAGGATATTTCCATTTTCACCATAGCCCTCTTTGGGATTCCAAATATCACTTTGCAATTTCCACAACAACAGCCTTAGCGAAAGGATTTTTGAGGGGAAAGCTATAATTCTGTGAGATGAATTAACAGAACACAAAGCAGTTTCTCAGAAATCTTCTTTCCAGTTTTTAACGGAAGATATTTCCTTTTTCACCATAGCCCTCTAGGGTTTCCAAATATCACTTTACAAATTCCACAAAAACACTCTTAGCGAAAGTCTTCTTGAAGGGAGAACTGTAACTCTGTGAGATGAATTAACAGAACACTAAGCATTTTCTCAGAAAGCTTCTTTCCAGTTTTTAACTGAAGGTATATCCTTTTTTACCACAGCCCTCTAAGGGCTTCCAAATATCTCTTTGCAAATTCCACAAGAACAGTCTTGGCGAAAGGCTTCTTTAGGGGAAAGCTGGAACACTGTGAGATGAATTAACAGAACACAAAGCAGCTTCTCAAAAAGCTTGTTTTCAGTTTTTATCTTAGCCTATTTCCTTTTTCACCAGAGCCCTCTATGGGCTTCTAAATATTACTCTGCAAATTCCACAGGAGCCGTCGTAGCGAAAGGCTTCTTGAGGGGAAAGCTGTAACTCTTGGAGATAAATTAACAGAACACAAAGCAGTTTCTCAGAAAGTTTCTTTTCAGTTTTTAACTGAAGATATTTCTTTTTTCACCATAGCCCCCTTTGGGCTACCAAAAATCACTTTGCAACTTCCAAAAGAACAGTCTTAGTGAATGGCTTCTTGAGCGGAAATCTGTAACTCTGTGAGATGAATTAACAAAACACAAAGCAGTTTCTCAGAAAGCCTCTTTTCCATTTTTAATCTTAGGACATTTCCTTTTTCACCATAGACCTCAAAGGGCTTCCAAATATCACTTTGAAAATTCCACAAGAACAGTCTTAGCGAAAGGCTTCTTGAGGGGAAAGCTGTAACTCTGTGAGACGAATTAACAGAACACAGAGCAATTTGTCACAAAGCTTCTCTCCAGTTTTTAACGGAAGATATTTCCTTTTTCACCATAGCCCCCTAAGGGCTTCCAAATATCACTTTGCAAATTCCACAAGAACAGTCTTAGCGAAAGGTTTGCTGAGAGGAAAGTTGTAACTCTGTGAGATGAATTAATAGAACACATAGCAGCTTCTCAGAAAGCTTCTTTCCAGTTTTTAACGGAAGATATTTCCTTTTCCACCGTAGTCCTCTAAGGGCTTCTAAATATCACTTTAAAATTCCACAATAACAGCCTTATCGAAAGGCTTCTTGAGGGGAAAGCTGTACCTCTGTGAGATGAATTAGCAGAACACAAAGCAGTTTCTCAGAAAGTTTCTTTCCAGTTTTTAACTGAATATATTTCCTTTTTCACCATAGTTCTGTATGGGCTTCCAAATATCACTTTGCGAATTCCAAAAGAACAGTCTTAGCGAAAGGTTTCTTGAGGGGCAAGCTGTAACTCTGTGAGTTTAATTAACAGAACACAAAGCAGTTTCTCAGAAAGCTTCTTTTCAGTTTTTATCATAGGATATTTCCTTTTTCACCATAGCCCTCTATGGGCTTCCAAATATCACTTTGCAAATTCCACAGGAACAGTCTTAGCGAACGGCTTCTTTAGGGAAAATCTGTAACTCTGTGATATGAATTAACAGAACACAAATCAGTTTCTCAGAAAGCTTCTTATCGGTTTTTATCTGAGAATATTTGCATTTTCACAGTAGACCTCTATGGGCTTCCAAATATCATTTTGCAAATTACACAAGAGGAGCCTTAGCTGAAGGCTTCTTGAGGGGAAAGTTGTAATTCATTGAGATGAATTAATAGAACACATAGCAGTTTCTAAGAAAGCTTCTTTTCAGTTTTTAACGAAAGATATTCCTTTTTCATCATATCCCTCTATGGGCTTCCAAATATCACTTTGCAAATTCCTCAAGAACAGTCGTAACGAAGTTCTTCTTGAGAGCACAGCTGGAACTGTGTGAGATGTATTAATAGAATACACGGCAGTTTCTCAGAAAGCTTCTTTCCAGTTTTTAACGGAAGATATTTCCTTTTTCACCATAGCCCTCTGCGGGCTTCCAAATATCACGTTGCAAATTCCACAAGAACAGTCTTAGTGATCGGCTTCTTGAGGGGAAAGCTGTAACTCTGTGAGATGTATTAGCAGAACACAAAGGAGTTTCTCAGAAATATTCTTTCCAGTTTTTAACGAAAGATATTTCCTTTTTCACCATAGCACTCTGCGGGCTTCCGAATATCACGTTGCAAATTCCACAAGAACAATCTTAGCGAAAGGCTTCTGGAGGGGAAATCTATAACTCCGTGAGATCAATTAAGAAAACACAATGCAGTTTCTCAGAAAGCATCTTTTCAGATTTTATCTTAGGATACTTCCTTTTTCACCATAGCCCTCTAGGAGCTTCCAAATATCACTTTGCAAATTCCACAACAACAGTCTTAACGAAAGGCTTCTTGAGGTGAAAGCTGTAGTCTGTGAGAGGAATTAACAGAACACAAAGATGTCTCTCAGAAAGCTTCTTTCCTGTTTTTAATGGAAGATATTTCCTTTTTCACCATAGCCCTCTACGGGCTTCTAAGATCACTTTGCAAATTCCACAAGAACAGTCTTAGCGAAAGGCTTCTTGAGAGGAAAGCTGTAAATCTGTGAGATGAATTAACAGAGCACAAAGCAGTTTCTCAGAAAGCTTCTTTCCAGTTATTAACTGAAGATATTTCCTTTTTCACCATAGCCCTCTATGGGCTTCGAAATATCACCTTACAAATTCCACAAAACATTCTTAGCGAAATGCTTCTTGAGGGGAAATGTGTAACTCTGTGAAATGAATTAACAGGACACAAAGCACCTTCTCAGAAAGCTTCTTTCCAGTTTTTAACGGAAGATGTTTCCTTTTTCACCAAAGCCCTCTACGGGCTTCCAAATATCACTTTACAAATTCCACAAGAACAGACGTAGCAAAAGGCTTCTTGAGGGGAAAGCTGTAACTCTGTGAGGTGAATTAACAGAACACAAAGCAGTATCTAAGAAAGCTTCTTTCCAGTTTTTAACTGAAGATATTTCCTTTTTCACCCTATCCCTCGATGGGTTTCCAAATACCACTTTGCAAATGCCAAAAGAACAGCCTTAGCAAAAGGCTTCTTGAGGGGAAAGCTGTAACTCTGTGAAATGAAATAATAGAACACAAAGAAGTTTCTCAGAAAGCTTCCTTCCAGTTTTCATCTTAGGATATTTCCTTTTTCACCATAGACATCTATATTCTTCCAAGTATCACTTTGCAAATTCCACAAGAACAGACTTATCGAAAAGCTTCTTTTAAGGAAAGCTGTAACTCTGTGAGATGAATTAACAGAACACAAATCAGTTTCTCAGAAAGCTTCTTTCCAGTATTTAACGGAAGATATTTCCTTTTTCAATATAGCCCTCTATGGTCTTCCAAATATCACCTTGCAAATTCCACAAGAACAGTCTTAGCGAAAGGCCTCTTGACGGGAAAGCTGTAACTCTGTGACATGAATTATCAGAACCCCAAGCAGTCTCTCAAAGCTTTTTTTCCAGTTTTTAACGGAAGATATTTCCTTTTCCACCATAGCCCTCAATGGGCTTCCAAATATCACTTTGAAAATTCCACAAGAACAGTCTTAGCGAAAAGCTTCTTCAGGGGAAAGCTGTAACACTGTGGGAACAATTAACAGAACACAAAGCAGATTCTTAGAAAACTTCTTTCCGTTTTTGAACGGAAGATACATTCTTTTTCACCATAGACCTCTAGGGGATTCCAAATGTCACTTTGAAAATTCCACAAGAACAATCTTAGCGAAAGGCTTCTTGAGGGGAAAGCTGTAACTATGTGCGAAGAATTAACAGTACACAAAGCAGTTTCTCAGAAAGCTTCTTTACAGCTTTTAACGGAAGATATTTTCTTTTTCACCATAGCCCTCTATGGGCTTCCAAATATCACTCTGAAAATTCCACAAGAACAGTCTTAGCGAAAGGCTTCTTGATGGGAAAGCAGTAACTCTGTGAGATGAATTAACAGAACACAGAACAGTTTCTCAGAAAGCTTCTTTCCAGTTTTTAACGGAAGATATTTCCTTTTTCACCATAGACCTCTATGGGCTTCCAAATATCACTTTGCCAATCCCACAAGAAGAGTCTTAGCGAAAGACTTCTAGAAGGGAAAGGTGTAACTCTGTGAGATGAATTAACAGAACACAAAGCAGTTTCTCAGAAAGCTTCTTTCCAGTTTTTAACGGAAGATATTTCCTTTTTCACCATTGCGCTCTATGGGCTTCCAATATCACTTTGCAAAATCCACAAGAAGAATCTTAGAAAATGGCTTCTTGCTGGGAAAGCAGTAACTCTGTGAGATGATTTAACAGAACACAGAGCACATTCTCAGAAAGCTTCTTTCCAGTTTTAAACGGAAGATATTTCCTTTTTCACCATAGAACTCTATGGGCTTCCAAATATCAGTTTGCAAATTCCACAAGAAGAATCTTCACGAAAGGCTTGTTCAGGGGAAAGCTGTAACTCTGTGAGATGAATTAACAGAACACAAAGTAGTTTCTCAGAATGCTTCTTTTTAGTTTTTATCTTAGGATATTTCCTTTTTCACCTTAGCCCCCTATGGGCTTGAAAATATCACTATGAAAATTCCACAAGAACAGTCTAAGTGAAAGGCTTCTTGAGGTGAAAGCGGTGACCCTGTGAGATGAATTAACAGAACACAAAGCAGTTTCTCAGAAAGCTTCTTTCCATTTTTTAACGGAAGATATTTCCTTTTTCACCATAGACATCTATTGGCTTCCAAATATCACTTTGACAATTCCACAAGAACAGTCTTAGCGAAAGGCTTCTTGAGGGGAAAGCAGTAACTGTGAGATGTATTAACAGAACACAAAGCAGTTTCTCAGAAAGCTACTTTCCAGTTTTTAAGGGAAGATTTTCCTTTTTCACCATAACCCTCTATGGGCTTCCAAATATCACTTTACAAATTCCACAAGAAGAGTCTTAGCGAAAGGCTTCTTGAGAGGAACGCAGTAACTCTGTGAGATGAATTACCAGAACACAAAGCAATTTCTCAGAAAGCTTCTTTCCAGTTTTTAACGGAAGATATTTCCTTTTTCACCATAGCCCACTATGGGCTTCCAAATATCACTTTGAAAATTCCACAAGAACAGTCTTAGCCAGAGGCTTCCTGAGGGGAAAGCTGTATCTCTGTGGGATGAATTAACAGAACACAAAACAGTTTCCAGAAAGCTTCTTTCCAGTTTTTAAAGGAAGATATTTCCTTTTCACCATAGCCCTCTTTGGGCTTCCACAAATCACTTTGCAAGTTTCACAACAACAGTCTATGCGAAATTCTTCTTGAGGGGAAAGCTGTAGCTCTGGGAGATAAACTAACAGAACACAAAGCAGTTTCTCACAAAGCTGCTTTCCAGTTTTTAACGGAAGATATTTCCTTTTTCACCCTATTCCTCTATGAGATTCCAAAGATCACTTTGCAACTTCCACAAGAACAGTCTTAGCGAAAGGCTTCTTGAGGGGAAATCTGTAGCTTTGTTAGACGAATTAACAGACAACAAAGCAGTTAATCAGAAAGTTTCTTTCCAGTTTTTAACGGAAGATATTTTCTTTTCACCGTATCCCTCTATGGGCTTCCAAATATCACTTTGCAAATTCCACAAGAACAGTCTTAGTGAACAGCTTCCTGCGGGGAAGATATAACTCTGTGAGATGAATTAAGAGAACACAGTGCAGTTTCTCAGAAAGCTTCCTTTCGGTTTTTATCTTAGGATATTTTCTTTTTCACCAGAGCCCCCTATGGGCTTCCAAATATCACTTTGCACATTCCACAAGAACAGTCTTAGGGAAAGACTTCTTGAGGGGAAAGTTGTAACTCTCTGAGATCAATTAACAAAACACAAAGAAGTTTCTCAGAATTTTTCTTTCAAGTTTTTAACGGAAGATATTTCCTTTTCCACTATAGCCCTCTATGGGTTTCCAAATACCATATTTCAAGTTCCACAAGAACAGTCTTAGCGAAAGGCTTTTTGAGGAGAAAGTTGAAAATCTGTAAGATGAATTAACAGACACAAAACTGTTTCTCAGAAAGCTTCTTTCCAGTTTTTCTCTTATGATATTTCCTTTTTCACCGTAGCCCTCTATTGGCTTCCAAATATCACTTTGCAAATTCCACAAGAACAGTCTTAGAGAAAGTCTTCTTGAGGGGAAAGCTGAAACTCTGTGCGATGAATTAACAGAACACAAAACAGTTTCTCAGAAAGCCTCTTTTCAGTTTTTATCTTAGGATATTTCCTTTTACACCATAGACCTCCATGGGCTTTCAAAAATCACTTTCAAATTCTACAAAAACAGTCTTGGGGAAAGGCTTCTTGAGGGGAAACCTGTAACTCTGTGAGATGAATTAACAAAGACAAAGCAGTTTCTCAAAAATCTTCTTTTCAGTTTTTAACGGAAGATATTGTCTTTTTTGCCACAGCTCTCTATGGACTTCTAAATATCTCTTTGCAAATTCCACAAGAACAGTCTTAGGGAAAGGCTTCTTGAGGGGAAAGCTGTAACTCTGTGAGATCATTTAAGAAAACACAAAACAGACTCTCAGAAATCTTCTCTCAAGTTTTGAACAGAAGATATTTTCTTTTTCACCAGAGACCTCTAAGGGCTTCCAAATATGAAATTTGAAATTCCACAAGAACAGACTTAGCGAAAGGCTTTTTGAGGAGAAAGATGTAAATCTGTAAGATGAATTAACAGAAAAAAAACAGTTTCCCAGAAATCTTCTTTTCAGTTTTTAATGGAAGATGTTTTCTTTTTCACGATAGCCCTACATGGGCTTTCAAATATCACTGTGCAAATTCCACAAGAACAGCCTTTGCGAAAATCTTCATTGGGAGAAAGCTGTAACTCTATGAGATGAATTAACAGAATACAAAGCAGTTCGTCAGAAAGTTTCTTTCCAGTTTTAAATGGAAGATATTTCCTTTTCCACTATAGTCCTCTAAGGGCTTCCATATATCACTTTGCAAATTCCACAAGAACAGTCTTAGCGAAAGGCTTCTTGAAGGGAAAGCTGTAACTCTGTGGGATGAATTAACAGAACCCACAGCAGTTTCTCAGAAATCTTCTTTCCAGTTTTTAACTGAAGATATTTCCTTTTTCAGCATAGCCCTTAAGGGCTTCCAATATCACTTTGCAAATTCCACAAGAACAGTCTTAGGGAAAGCCTTCTTGAGGGAAAAGGTGTAACTCCGTGAGATGAACTAACAGAACACAAAGCAGTTTCTCAGAACGCTTCTTTTCGGTTTTTATCTTAGGATATTTCCATTTTCACCATAGCCCTGTAAGGGTTTCCAAAGAAGACTTTGCAAATTCCACAACAACTGCGTTATTGAAAGGCTTCTTGAGGGGAAAGCTGTAATTCTCTGAAATGAATTAACAGAACACAAAGAAGATTCTCAGAAAGATTCCTTTGGGTTTTTATCTTAGGATATTTGCTTTTTCACCATAGCTCTCTATGGGCTTCCAAATATCACTTTTCAAATTCCACAAGAACAGTCCTCGGGAAAGGTTTCTTGAGGGGAAAGCTGTAACTCTGTGAGGTGAATTAACAGAACTCAAATCAGTTTCTCAGATATCTTATTTCCAGTTTTTAACGGAAGATATTTCCTTTTTCTCATTAGCCCTCTGTGGGCTTCCATATATCACTTTGCAAATTCCACAAGAAAAGTCTTACCGAAACGCTTCTTGAGGGGAAAGCTGTAACTCTGTGAGATGAATTAACAGAACACAAAACAGTTTCTCAGAAAGCTTCTTTCCAGTTTTTAAAGTAAAATATTTCCTTTTTCACCATAGCCCTCTATGGGATTCCAAATATCACTTTGCAAATTCCACAAGAACAGCCTTAGCGAAAGGCTTCTTGAGGGGAAAGCTGTAACTCTGTGAGATGAATTAACAGAACACAAAGCAGTTTCACAGAAAGCTACTTTTCAGTTTTTATCTTAGGATATTTCCTTCTTCACCATAGCCCTCTATGGGCTTCCAAATATCAGTTTGCATATTTCACAAAAACTGTCTTAGTGAACGGCTTCTTGAGGGGAAAGCTGTAACTCTGTGAGATGAACTAACAGAACACAAAGCAATTTTCCAGAAAGCTTCTTTTCAGTTTTTATCTTAGTATAATTCCATTTTCAGCTTAGACCTCTATGGGCTTCCAAATATCACTTTGCATATTCCACAACAACGGTCTTAGAGAAAGGCTTCTTGAGAGGAAAGCTGTAACACTGTGAGGTGAATTAACAGAAGACAAAGCAGTTTCTCAGAAAGTTTCTTTTCGGCTTTTATCTTAGGATATTTCCATTTTCACCATAGCTCTCTATGGGCTTCCAAATATCACTTTGCAAATTCCAAAAGAACAGTCTTTGCGAAAGGCTTCTTGAAAAGAACGCTGTAAATCTCTGAGATGAGTTAACAGTACAGAAAGCAGTTCCTCAGAAAGCTTCTTTACAGTTTTTATCTTAGGATATTTCCTTTTTCACCATAGTTCTCCAAGGGCTTCCAAATATCACTTTGCAAATTCCACAAGAAAAGTCTTAGCGAAAGGTTTCATGAGGGGAAAGCTGTAACTCTGTGAGATGAATTAACAGAACACAAAGCGTTTTCTCAGAAGACTTCTTTCCAGTTTTTAACTGAAGATATTACCTTTTTCACCATAGACCTCTTTGGGCTTTCAAATATCACAGTGCAAATTCCACAAGAACAGTCTTAGCGAAAGGCTTCTTGTGGAGAAAGTTGTAATTCGGTGAGATGAATTAACAGAACACAAAATACTTTCTCAGAAATCTTCTTTCCAGTTTTTAACTTAAGATATTTCCTTTTTCACCATAACACTCTATGTGCGTGCAAATATCACTTTCCAAATTCCACAAGAACAGTCCTAGCGAAAGGCTTCTTTAGGAGAAAGCTGTAACCCTCTGAGATGAATTAACAGAACAAAAAGGAGTTTCTCAGAAGGCTTCTTTTCAGTTTTAAACTGAAGATATTTCCTTTTTCACCATAGCCCTCTACGGGCTTGCAAATATCACTTTGCAAGTTAATAAACAACAGCCTTCACGAAAGAATTCTTGAGGGGAGAGCTGTAACTCTGTGAGATGAATTAACAGAACACAAAGCAGTCTCTCAGAAATCTTCTTTCCAGTTGTTAACTGAAGATGTTTCCTTTTTCAACATGGCCATTTACGCGCTTCCAACTATCACTTTGCAAATTCACAAGAACAGACTTAGCGAAAGCCTTCTTGAAGGTAAAGCTGTAACTCTGTGAGATGAATTAACAGAACACAAAGCAGTTTCTCAGAAAGCTTCTTTTCAGTTTTTATCTTAGGATATTTCCTTTTTCACCATAGCCCTCTAAGGGTTTCCAAATATCACGTCGTAAATTCCACACAACCGTCTTAGTGAATGGCTTCTTGAGGAAAAGCTGTAACTCTCTGAGATGAATTTAAAAAAACACAAAGCAGTTTCTTACAAAGATTATCTCCAGTTTTTAACGGAAGATATATCCTTTTTCATAGCCCTCTATGGGCTTCCAAATATCACTTTGTAAGTTCCACAGGAACAGTCTTAGAGAAAAGTTTCTTAAAGGAAAATCTGTAACTTTGTGAGATGAATTAACAGAAGACAAAAGAGTTTCTCAGTAAGATTCCTTTGGGTTTTTATTTTAGGATATTTCCTTTTTCACCATAGCTCTCCATGGGCTTCCAAATATCACTTTGCAAATTCCACAAGAACAGTCTTAGGCAAAGGCTTCTTGAGGGGAAAGCTGTAAGTCTGTGAGATGAATTAACAGAAACCAAAGCAGTCTCTCAGAAATCTTCTTTTCAGTTTTTAACGGAAGATATTTCCTTTTTCAACTTAGCCCTCTGTGGCCTTCCAAATATCAATTTGCAAATTCCCCAAGAAAAGTCTTAGCGAAAGAATTCCTGAGGAGAAAGCTCTAACTCTGTGAGACGAATTAACAGAACACAAAACAGTTTCTCAGAAAGTTTCTTTCCAGTTTTTAAAGGAAGATATTTCCTTTTTCACCGTAGCCCTCTATGGGCTTCCAAATATCACGTTGCAAATTCCACAAGAACAACCTCAGCGAAAGGCTTCTTGAGGGGAAAGCTGTAACTCTGTGAGATGAATTTACAGAACAGAAAGCAGATTCTCAGGAAGCTTCTTTCAGTGTTTAACTGAAGATATTTCCTTTTTCACCATGGCCCTCTATGGGCTTCCAAATATCAGTTTGCAAATTTCACAAAAACTGTCTTAGTGAACGGCTTCTTGAGGGGAAAGCTGTAACTCTGTGAGATGAACTAACAGAACACAAAACAGTTTCCCAGAAAGCTTCTTTTCGGTTTTCATCTTAGGATATTTCCATTTTCACCTTAGCCCTCGATGGGCTTCCAAATATCACTTTACAAATTCCACAAGAACTGTCTTAGCGAAAGACTTCTTGGGGGGAAAGCTGTAACTCTGTGAGATGAATTAACAGAAGACAAAGCAGTTTCTCTGAAAATTTCTTTTCGGTTTATATCTTAGAATATTTCCATTTGCACCAAAGCTCCCTATGGGCTTCCAAATATCACTTTGCCAATTACAAAAGAAGAGTCTTTGCGAAAGCCTTCTTGAATGGAAATCTGTAAATCTCTGAGATGAATTAACAGAACACAGAGCATTTTCACAGAAAACTTCTTTCCAGTTTTTAACTGAAGATATTTCCTTTTTTACCATAGACCTCTTTAGGCTTTCAAATATCACTTTGCAAATTCCACAAGAACAGTCTTAGCAGAAGGCTTCTTGCGGAGAAAGCTGAAACTCCGTGAGATGAAAGAAGAGAACACAAAAAAGTTTCTCAGAAATCTTCTTTCCAGTTTTTAACTGAAGATATTTCCTTTTTCACCATAGCTCTCTATGGGATTTCAAATATCACTATGCAAATTCCACAAGGATAGTCTTAGCGAAAGGCTTCCTGAGGGGAAAGCTGTAAGACTCTGAGATGAAATAATAGAACACAAAGTAGTTTCTCAGAAATCTTCTTTCCAGATTTTAACGGAAGATACTTCCTTTTTCACCATAGCCCCCTATGGGCTTCCAAGTATCACTTTTCAAATCCCACAAGATCACACTTAGCTATAAGTTTCTTGAGGAGAAATTTGTAACACTGTGAGATTAATTAACAGAACACAAAGCAGTTTCTCAGAAAGCTTCTTTTCGGTTTTTATCTTAGGATATTTCCATTTTCACCATAGCCCTCTACGGTTTTTGAAATATCACTTTGCAAATTCCACAAGAACAGTCTTAGCGAAAGGCTTCTTGAGGGGAAAGATGTAATTCTGTGAGATGAATTAACCGAACACAAAGCAGTTTCTCAGAAAGCTTCTTTCCAGTTTTTCGCGGAAGATATTTCCTTTTTCACCATAGTCCTCTCTGGGCTTCCAAATATCACTCTGCAAATTCCACAAGAGCAGTCTTAGCGAAAGGCTTCTTGAGGGGAAAGCTGTAATTGTGTGAGATGAATTAAGAGAATACAAAGCAGTCTCTCACAAAGCTCCTTTCCACTTTTTAACTGAAGATATTTCCTTTTTCACCATGGCCCTTTAAGGGCTTCCAAATATCACTTTGCAAATTCCACAAGAACAGTCTTAGCGAAAGGCTTCTTGAGAGGAAAGCTGTAACTCTGTGAGATGAATTAATGGAACACAAAGCTGTCTCTCAGAAAGCTTCTTTCCAGCTTTTTAAGGAAGATATTTCCTTTTTCACCATAGCTCTCTATGGGCTTCCAAATATCTCTTTGCAAATTCCACAAGAACAGGCTTAGGGAAAGGCTTCTTGAGTGGAAAGCTGTAACTCTGTGACATGAATTAACAGAACACAAGGCAGATTCTCAGAAAGCTTCTTTACAGTTTTTAATGGAAGATATTTTCTTTTTCACCATAGCCCTCTATGGGCTTCCAAATATTACTTTCCAAATTTCAAAAGAACAGTCTTAGTGAACGGCTTCCTGAGGGGAAAGCTGTAACTCTGTGAGATGAATTAACAGAACACAAAGCAGTTTCTCAGAAAGCTTCTTGTAAGTTTTTATCTTAGTATAATTCCTTTTTCACCATAGCCTTCTAAGGTCTTCCAAATATACCTTTGCAAATTCCACAAGAGCACTCTTAGCGAAAGGCTTCTTGAGGGGAAAGCTGTAACTCTGTGAGATGAATTAACAGATCACAAAGCAGTTTCTCAGAAAGCTTCTTTCCAGTTTTTAACGGAAGATATTTCCTTTTTCACCGTAGCGCTCTATGGGCTTCCAATATCACTTTGCAAAATCCACAAGAAGAATCTTAGAGAATGGCTTCTTGCTGGGAAAGCAGTAACTCTGTGAGATGAATTAACAGAACACAGAGCAGTTTCTCAGAAAGCTTCTTTCCAGTTTTTAACGGAAGATATTTCCTTTTTCACCATAGCCCTCTATGGGCTTCTAGATATCACTTTGCAAATTCCACAAGAAGAATCTTCGCGAAAGGCTTCTTCAGGGGAAAGCTGTAACTCTGCGAGATGAATTAACAGAACACAAAGTAGTTTCTCACAATGCTTCTTTTCAGTTTTTATCTTAGGATATTTCCTTTTTCACCTTAGCCCTCTATGGGCTTGAAAATATCACTATGAAAATTCCACAAGAACAGTCTAAGCGAAAGGCTTCTTGAGGTGAAAGCAGTGACTCTGTGAGATGAATGAACAGAACACAAAGCATTTTCTCTGAAAGCTTCTTTCCAGTTTTTAACGGAAGATATTTCCTTTTTCACCATAGACCTCTATGGGCTTCCAAATATCACTTTGCCAATTCCACAAGAAGAGTCTTAGCGAAAGGCTTCTTCAGGGGAAAGCAGTAACTGTGAGGTGAATTAACAGAACACAAATCAGGTTCTCAGAAAGCTTCTTTCCAGTTTTTAAGGGAAGATTTTCCTTTTTCACCATAACCCTCTATGGGCTTCCAAATATCACTTTACAAATTTCACAAGAAGAGTCTTAGCGAAAGGCTTCTTGAGAGTAACGCAGTAACTCTGTGAGATGAATTAACAGAACACAAAGCAATTTCTCAGAAAGCTTCTTTCTAGATTTTAACGGAAGATATTTCCTTATTCACCATAGCCCTCTATTAGCTTCCAAATATCACTTAGAAAATTCCACAAGAACAGTCTTAGCGAAAGGCTTCTTGAGGGGAAAGCTGTAACTCTGTGAGATGAATTAACAGAACACAGAACATTTTCTCAGAAAGCTTCTTTCCAGTTTTTAACGGAAGATATTTCCTTTTTCACCATAGCCCTCAATGGGTTTCTAAATATCACTTTGCAAATACACAAGAACAGTCTTAGCAAAAGGCTTCTTGATGGGAAAGCAGTAACTCTGTGAGATAAATTAAAAGAACACCGAATAGTTTCTCAGAAAGCTTCTTTCCAGTTTTTAACAGAAGATATTTCCTTTTTCACCATAGACGTCTATGGGCTTCCAAACATCAGTTTGCCAATTCCACAAGAAGAGTCTTAGCGAAAGGTTCCTCGAAGGGAAAGCTGTAACTCAGTGAGATGAATTAACAGAACACAAAGTCGTTTCTCAGAAAGCTTCTTTACAGTTTTTAACGGAAGATATTTCCTTTTTCACCATAGTCCTCTATGGGCTTCCAAATATCACTGCGCAAATTCCACAAAAATAGATGTAGCGAAACGCATCTTGAAGGGAAAGCTGTAACTCTGTGGGATGAATTAACAGAACACAAAGCAGTTTCTCACAAAGCTTCTTTCCAGTTTTTAACGGAAGACATATCCTTTTTCACCATAGCCCTCTATGGGCTTCCAAATATCACTTTGCAAATTCTACAAGAACAATCTTAGCGAAAGGCTTCTTGAGGGGAAATCTGTAACTATGTGAAAAGATTTAACACTACACAAAGCAGTTTCTCAGAAAACTTCTTTCCAGTTTTTAACGGAAGATATTTCCTTGTTCACCATAACCCTCTATGTGCTTCCAAATATCACTTTGCATATTCCAAAAGAACTGTCTTAGCGAAAGGCTTTTTGAAAGGAAAGCTGTAACTCTGTGAGATGAATTAACAGAACACGAATAAGGTTCTCAGAAAGCTTCTTTCTTGTTTTTAACGGTAGATATTTCCTTTTTCAATAAAGCCCTCTATAGGCTTCCAAATATCACTTTGCAAATTCCACAAAAACAGACTTAGCGAAAGGCTTCTTGAGGGGAAAGCTGTAACTCTGTGAGATGAATTAACAGAACACAAAGCAGTTTCTCAGAATGCTTATTTCCACATTTTCAGGGAAGATATTCCCTTTTTCACCAGAGCCCTGTATGGGCTTCCAAATATCCCTTTGCAAATTCCGCAAGAACACTCTTATCGAAAGGCTTCTTGAGGGGAAACCTGTAACTCTGTGAGATGAATTAGCAGAACACAATGCAGTTTCTCAGAAAGCTACTTTCCAGTTTTAAACGGAAGATATTTCTTTTTTCACCAGAGCCCTCTAAGGGCTTCAAATATCACTTTGCAAACACCACAAGAACAGTCGTAGCGAAAGGCTTCTTGAGGGGAAAGCTGTAATTCTGTGAGATGAATTAACAGAACACAAAGCAGTTTCTCAGAAAGCTTCTTTCCCATTGTTAACGGAAAATATTTCCTTTTCACCGTAGCCCTCTATGGGCTTCCAAATATCACTTTGCAAATTTCACAAGAACAATCTTAGCGAAACGCTTCTTGAGGGGAAAGCTGCAACTCTGTGAGATGAATTAACAGAAAACAAAGCCGTTTCTTAGAAAGCTTCTTTCCAGTTTTTAACTGAAGAGATTTCCTTATTCACCATAGCCCTCTATGGGCTTCCAAATATCACTTTGCAAATTCCACAAGAATAGTCTTAGCGAAGAGCTTCTTGAGGGGAAAGCTGTAACTCTGTGAGGTGAATTAACAGAACACAAAGCCGTTTCTCAGATAGTTTATTTCCAGTTTTCAAGGAAGAGATTGCCTTTTTCACCATAGCCCTCAATGGGCTTCCAAATATCACTTTGAAAATTCCACAAGAACAGTCTTAGCGAAAGGCTTCTTGCGGGGAATGCTGTAACTCTGTGAAATGATTTAAGAGAATACAAGACCCTTTCTCAGAAAGCTCTTTCCAGTTCTTAACTTAAGATATTTCCTTTTTCTCCATAGCCCTCTCTGGGCTTCCAAATATCACTTTGCAATTCCACAAGAATAGTCTTAGGAAAAGGCTCCTTGAGGGAAGAGCTGTAACTCTGTGAGATGAATTAACAGAACCCAAAGCAGTGTCTCCGAAATCTTCTTTCCAGTTTTTAATGGAAGATATTTCCTTTTTCACCTTAGCCCTTTGTGGGCTTCCAAATATCACTTTGCAAATTCCCCAAGAAAAGTCTAAGCGAAAGGCTTCTTGAGGAGAAAGCTCTAACTCTGTTAGATGAATTAACAGAACACAAAACAGTTTCTCAGAGAGCTTCTTTCCAGTTTTAAAAGGAAGATATTTCCTTTTTCACCGTAGCCCTCTATGGGCTTCTAGATATCACTTTCCAATATCAACAAGAACAGCGTTAGCGAAAGACTTCTTGAGGGGAAAGCTGTAATTATGTGAGATGAATTAACAGAACACAAAGCAGTTTCTCAGAAAGGTTCTCTCCAGTTTTTAACGGAGGATATTTCCTTTTCACCATAGCCCTCTTTGGGCTTCCAAATATCACGTTGCAAATTCCACAAGAACAACATTATCGAAAGGCTTCTTGAGGGGAAAGCTGTAACTCAGTGAGATGAATTAAGAGAACACAAAGCAGTTTCTCAGCAAGCTGCTTTCCAGTTTTTAACTGAAGATATTTCCTTTTTCACCATAACCCTCTAGGGGTTCCAAATATCAGTTTGCAAATTTCACAAAAACTGTCTTATTGAACGGCTGCTTGAGGGGAAAGCTGCAACTCTGTGAGATGAACTAACAAAACACAAAACTGTTTCCCAGAAAGCTTCTTTTCGGTTTTTATCTTAGGATATTTCAATTTTCACCTTAGCCCTTGATGGACTTCCAAATATCACTTTACAAATTCCACAAGAACAGTCTTAGCGAAAGGCTTCTTGGGGGAAAAGCTGTAACTCTGTGAGATGAATTAACAGAAGACAAAGCAGTTTTTCAGAAAATTTCTTTTCGGTTTTTATATTAGGATATATCCATTTGCACCATAGCTCTCTATGGGCTTCCAAATATCACTTTGCCAACTCCAAAAAAAGAGCCTTTGCGAAAGGCTTCTTGAACGGAAAGCTGTAAATCTCTGTGATGAATTAACAAAACAGGAAGCAGTTCCTCAGAAAGCTTCTTTTCAGTTTTTATCTTAGGATAATTTCTTTTTCACCATAGTCCCCTAAGGTCTTCCAAATATCACTTTGCAAATTCCACAAGAACAGTCTTAACGAAAGGCTTCTTGAGGTGAAAGCTGTAACTCTGAGAGATGAATTAACAGAACACAAAGGGGTTTCTGAGAAAGATTCTTTCCACTTTTTAACGGAAGATATTTCCTTTTTCACCATAGCCCTCTATGGGATTCCAAATATCACTATGCAAATTCCACAAGAACAGTCTAAGGGATAGGCTTGTTGAGGGGAAAGCTGTAACTCTGTGAGATGAATTAACAGAACGCAAAGCAGTTTCTCAGAAAGCTTTTTTCCAGTTTTTAACGGAAGATATTTCCTTTTTCACCATAGCCTTCTAAGGGCTTCCAAATAACTCTTTTCAAATTACACAAGAACAGTCTTAGCGAAAGGCTTCTTGAGGTGAAAGCTGGAAATCTGTGAGACGAATTAACAGAACACAAAGCAGTTTCTCAGACAGCTTCTTTTCGGTTTTTATCTTAGTATAATTCCTTTTTCACCATAGCCCTCTATGGGCTTCCAAATATCACTTTGCAAATTTCAGAAGAACTGTCTGAGTGAACGGCTTCTTGAAGGCAAAGCTGTAACTCTGTGAGATGAACTAACAGAACACAAAGCAGTTTCTCAGAAAGCTTCTTTTCGGTTTTTATCTTAGGATATTTCCATTTTCACCACAGCCATCTATGGGATTCCAAATATAACCTTCCAAATTCCACAAGAACAGTTTTAGCAAAGGTGTCTTGAGGAGAAAGCTGTAACTGTGTGAGATGAATTAACAGAACACAGCACAGTTTCCAGAAAGCTTCTTGACAGTTTTTAACTGAAGATAATTCCTTTCTCACCATAGGCCTCTAAGGGCTTCAAAATATGACTTTGCAAATTCCACAAGAAGTGCGTCATTGAAAGGCTTCTTGAGGGGAAAGCTGTATCTCTGTGAGATGAATTAACAGAACACGAAGCAGTATCTCAGATAGTTTCTTTCCAGTTTTTAATGGAAGATAATTCCTTTTTCACCAAACCCTCTATGGGCTTCCAAATATCACCTTGCAAATTCCACAGGAACAGTCTTAGTGAACGGCTTCTTGAAAGGAGAGCTACAACTCTGTTAGATGAATTAAGAGAACACAATGCAGTTTTTCAGAAAGCTTTCTTTCGGTTTTTATCTTAGCATATTTTCTTTTTCACCATAAACCTCTATGGTCTTCCAATATCACTTTGCAAATTCCACAGGAACAGTCTCAGTGAAGGGTTTTTTCAGGGGAAAGCTGTACATCTGTGAGATGAATTAACAGAACACAAGTAGTTTCTCAGAAACCTTCTTTTCAGATTTTAACGGAAGATATTTCCTTTTTCACCATAGCCCTCTATGGGCTCCCAAATGTCTCTTTGCAAACTCCACAAGAACAGTCTTAGAGAAAGGCTTCTGGAGGAGAAAGCTGTAGTTGTGTGAGATTAATTAACAGAATAGATACCAATTTCTCAGAAAGCTACTTTTCAGTTTTTATCTTAGGATGTTTCCTTTTTCACCATGGGGCTCTATGGGCTTCCAAATATCACTTTGCAAATTCCAGAAGAAGAGTCTTAGCGAAAGGCTTCTTGAGGGCAAAGCTGTAACTCTGTCAGATGAAATAACAGAAGACAAAGCAGTTTCTCAGCAAGCTTTATTCCAGTTTTTAACTGAAGATGTTTCATTTTTCACCATAACCCCCTATGGGCTTCCAAATATCACTTTGCAAATTCCACAAAAACAGTCTTAGCGAAAGACTTCTTGAGGGGAAAGATGTAGCCCTGTGACATGAGTTAACAGAACACAAAGCAGTTTCTCAGCTAGATTCTTTTCAGTTTTTAACGGAAAATATTTACTTTTTCACCGTAGCCCTCTATGGGCTTGTAAATATCACTTTGCAAATTCCACAAGAACAGTCTTAGCGAAAGGCTTCTTGAGGGGAAAGCTGTAATTCTGTGAGATGAATTAACAGAACACAAAGCAGTTTCTCAGAAAGCTTCTTTCCAGTTTTTAACGGAAGATATTTCCTTTTTCGCCATAGCCCTCTATGGGCTTCCAAATATGACTTTGAAAATTCCACAGGAACAGTCTTACTGACAGGCTTCTTGAGGGGAAAGTTATAACTCTGTGAGATGAACTAAGGGAACACAATACAGTTTCTGAGAAAGCTTCTTTTCGGTTTTTATCTTACGATATTTCCTTTTTTGCCATAACCATCTATGGTCTTCCAATATCACTTTGCGAATTCCACAAGAACAGTCTCAGTGAACGGTTTCTTGAGAGGAAAACTGTAACTATGTGAGATGAATTAACAGAACACAAAGCAGTCTCTCAGAAATCTTCTTTCCAGATTTTAACGGAAGATACTTCCTTTTTCACCATAGCCCCCTATGGGCTTCCAAATATCACTTTTCAAATTCCACAAGATCAGCATTAGCTAAAGGTTTCCTGAGAAGAAATTTGTAACACTGTGAGATGAATTAACAGAACACAAAGCAGTTTCTCAGAAAGCTTCTTTTCGGTTTTTATCTTAGGATATTTCCTTTTTCACCATAGCCTTCTATGGTCTTCGAAATATCACTTTGCCAATTCCACAAGAACAGTCTTAGCGAAAGGCTCCTTGAGGGGAAATCTGTAACTCTGTGAGATGAATTACCAGAACACAAAGCAATTTCTCAGAAAGCTTCTTTCCAGTTTTTAACGGAAGATAATTCCTTTTAAACCGTAGCCCTCTATGGGCTTCCAAAGATCACTTTGAAAATTCCACAGGAACAGTCTTACTGATAGGCTTCTTGAGGGGAAAGTCATAACTCTGTGAGATGAATTAAGAGAACACAATGCAGTTTCTGAGAAACCTTCCTTTCGGTTTTTATCTTAGGATATTTCCTTTTTCGCCATAACTATTTAAGTCTTCCAATATCAGTTTGCAAATTCCACAAGAACAGTCTCAGTGAACGGTGCCTTGAGGGAAAAGCAGTAACTATGTGAGATGAATTAACAGAACAAAAAGCAGTCTCTCAGAAATCTTCTTTCCAGATTTTAACGGAAGATACTTCCTTTTTCACCATAGCCCCCTATGGGTTTCCAAATATCAATTTCAAATTCCACAAGATCAGCCTTAGCTAAAGTTTTCTTGAGGAGAAATTTGTAACATTGTGAGATGAATTAACAGAACACAAAGCAGTTGCTCAGAAAGCTTCTTTTCGGCTTTTATCTCAGAATAATTCCATTTTCACCATAGCCCTCTATGGTCTTTGAAATATCACTTTGCCAATTCCACAAGAACAGTCTTAGCGTTAGGCTTCCTGAGGGGAAAGCTGTAACTCTGTGAGATGAATTAACACAACACATAGCAGTTTCTCAGAAAGTTTCTTTTCAGTTTCTATCTTAGGATATTTCCTTTTTCACCATAGCCCTCTTTGGGCTTCCAAATATCACTTTGCACATTCCAGAAGAACAGTCTTAGCGAAAAGCTTCTTGAGGAGAAAGCTGTAACTCTGTAAGATGAATTAACAGAACACAACGCAGTTTCTTAGAAGGCTTCTTTTCAGTTTTTTTTTTTAGCATATTTCCTTTTTCACCGTAGCCCTCTATGGGCTTCCAAATATCGCTTAGCAAATTCCACAAGGACAGTCTTAGCGAAAGGCTTCTTGAGGGCAAAGCTGTAACTCTGTGAGATGAATTAACAGAAGACAAAGCAGTTTCTCAGAAAGCTTTATTCCAGTTTTTAACTGAATATGTTTCATTTTTCACCAAAACCCCCATGTGCTTCCAAATATCACTTTGCAAATTCCACAAAAACAGTCTTAGCGAAAGACTTCTTGAGGGGAAAGCTGTAATTCTTTGAGATGAATTAACAGAACACAAAGCAGTTTCTCAGAAAGCTTCTTTCCAGTTTTTAACGGAAGATATTTCCTTTTTCGCTATAGCCCTCTATGGGCTTCCAAATATGACTTTGAAAATTCCGCAGGAACAGTCTTACTCATAGGCTTCTTGACGGGAAAGTTATAACTCTGTGAGATGAATTAAGAGAACACAATGCAGTTTCTGAGAAAGTTTCTTTTCGGTTTTTACCTTAGGATATTTCCTTTTTCACCATAACCATCTATGGTCTTCCAATATCACTTTGCAAATTCCACAAGAACAGTCTCAGTGACCGGTTTCTTGAGTTGAAAGCTGTAACTATGTGAGATGAATTAACAGAGCACAAAGCAGTCTCTCAGAAATCTTCTTTCCAGATTTTAACAGAAGATACTTCCTTTTTCACAATAGCCCTCCATGGGCTTCCAAATGTCACTTTGCAAATTCCACAAGAACCGCCATCGTGAATGACTTCTTGAGGTGAAAGCTGTAACTCTGTGAGATAAATTGACAGAACACAAAGCAGTTTCTCAGACAGCTTCTTTTCAGTTTTTATCTTAGGATATCTCCTTTTTCACCATAGCCCTCTGTGGGCTTCCAAATATCACTTTGCAAATTCCACAAGAACTGTCTTAGGAAAAGGCTTCATGAGGGGAAAGCTGTAAGTCTCTGAGATGAATTAACAGAACACAAAGCAGTTTCTCAGAAATCTTCTTTCCAGATTTTAACGGAAGATATTTCCTTTTTCACCATAGCCCCCTATGGGCTTCCAAATATCACTTTTCAAATTCCACAAGATCAGACTTAGCTAAAAGTTTCTTGAGGAGAAATTTGTAACACTGTGAGATGAATTAACAGAATACAAAGCAGTTTTTCAGAAAGCTTCTTTTCGTTTTTTACCTTAGGATATTTCCATTTTCACCATAGCCCTCTACGGTTTTCGAAATATCACTTTGCAAATTCCACAACAACAGTCTTAGCGAAAGGCTTCTTGAGGGGAAAGCTGTAATTGTGTGAGCTGAATTAAGAGAATACAAAGCAGTCTCTCAGAAAGCTTCTTTCCAGTTTTTAACTGAAGATATTTCCTTTTTCACCATGGCCCTTTAAGGGCTTCCAAATAGCACTTTGAAAATTCCACAAAAGAGTCTTAGCGAAAGACTTCTTGAGGGGAAAGCTGTAACTCTGTGAGATTAATTAATGGAACACAAAGCTGTCTCTCAGAAAGCTTCTTTCCAGCTTTTTAAGGAAGATATTTCCTTTTTCACCATAGCTCTCTATGGGCTTCCAAATATCTCTTTGAAAATTCCACAGAACAGTCTTAGGGAAAGGCTTCTAGAGTGGAAAGCTGTAACTCTGTGACATGAATTAACAGATCACAGAGCAGTTATTCAGAAAGCTTCTTTCCAGTTTTGAACAGAAGATATTTCCTTTTTCACCATAGCCATGTATGGGCTTCCAAATATCCCTTTTCCAATTCCACCAGAAAAGCCTTAGCGAAAGGCTTCTTGAAGGGAAAGATGTAACTCTGTGAGATGAATTAACAGAACACAGAGCAGTTTCTCAGAAAGCTTCTTTCCAGTTTTTAAAGGAAGATATTTCCTTTTTCACCATAGTCATCTATGGGCTTCGAAATATCACTTTGTAAATTCCACAAAAATATTCGTAGTGAAAGGCTTCTTGAAGGGTAAGCTGTAACTCTGTGAGATGAATTAACAGAACACAAAGCAGTTTCTCAAAATGCATCGTTCAAGTTTTTAACTGAAGATATTTCCTTTTTCCCCGTAACCCTCTATGGTCTTCCAAATATCACTTTGCAAATTCCACAAAACAGTATTACCGAAAGGCTTCTTGGGGAGAAATCTGTAACTCTGTGAGATGAATTAACAGAACACAAAGCAGTTTCTCAGAAAGCTTCTTTCCAGTTTTTAACGGAAGATATTTCATTTTTCACCATAGACCTCTATGGGCTTCCAAATATCACTTTGCAAATTCCACAAGAACAGTCTTAGCGAAAGGCTTCTTGAAGGAAAATCTATAACTCTGTGAGATGAATTAACTGAACACAAAGCAGTTTCTCAGAAATCTACTTTGCAGTTTTTAACTAAAGATATTTCCTTTTTCACAATAGACCTCTATGGGCTTCCAAATATCACTTTCCAAATTCCACAAGAACAATCTTCGCGAAAGGCTTCCTCAGGGGAGGATGTAAGTCTGTGAGATGAATTAACACAACACAAAGCGGTTTCTCAGAAAGCTTCTTTCCAGTTTTTAACTGAAGATATTTCATTTTTCACCATAGCCCTCGAGGGGCTTCCAAATTACACTTTGCAAATTCCACAAGAGCAGTCTTAGCGAAAGGCTTCTTGAGGGGAAAGCTGTAACTCTGTGAGATGAATTAACAGGATAAAAAGCAGTTTATCAGAAAGCTTCTTTTCAGTTTTTAACTTAGGATATTTTCTTTTCCTCCATAGCCCTCTATAGGCTTCCATATATCACTTTGCAAATTCCACAAGAACAGTCTTAGCGAAACGCTTCTTGTGGGGAAAGCTGTAACTCTGTGAGGTGAATTAACAGAAGACAAAGCAGTTTCTCAGAAAGTTTCTTTTCAGTTTTTATCTTGGGATATTTCCTTTTTCAACATGGCCCTCTATGGGCTTTCAAATAACACCTTGCAAATTCCGAGAGAACAGTCTTAGAGGAAGGTTTCTTGAGAGGAAAGCTGTAACTCTGTGAGATGAATTAACAGAACACAATGCATTTTCTCAGAAAGCTTCTTTCCAGTTTTTAACGGAAGATATTTTCTTTTTCACCATAGCCCTCTATGGGCTTCCAAATATCACTTTGCAAATTCCACAAGAACAGTCTTAGCGAAAAAGTTCTTGAAGGGAAAACTGTAACTCTCTGAGATGAATTAACAAAACAGAAAGCAGTTTTTCAGGAAGCTTCTTTCCATTTTTTAACTGAAGATATTTCCTTTTTCACCATAGCCCTCTAGGGGCTTCCAAATATCTCTTTGCAAATTGCACAAGAAAAGTCTTAGCGAAAGGCTTCTTGAGGGGAATGCTGTAACTCTGTGGATGAATTGACAGAACACAAAGCAGTTTCTCAGAAAGCTTCTTTACAGTTTTAAACGGAACGTTTTTCCGTTTTCACCATAACCCTCTATGGGCTTCCAAATACCACTTTGCAAATTCCACAAAAACAGTCTTAGCGATTTTCCAGACCTGGCCGGGCCGGAGGCGCCATCATGGGAGTTGACATCCGCCACAACAAGGCCCAAAAGGTTCGGCAAAGGAGCCCAAGAGCCAGGATATCTACCTGAGGCTGTTGGTCAAGTTGTATAGGTTTCTGGCCAGAAGAACCAATTCCACATTCAACCAGGTTGTGCTGAAGAGGTTGTTTATGAGTCGCTCCAACCGGCCGCCTCTGTCCCTTTCCCGGATGACCCGGAAGATGAAGCTTCCTGGCCGGGAAAACAAAACGGCTGTGGTTGTGGGGACCATAACGGACGACGTGCGGGTTCAGGAGGTGCCCAAACTGAAGGTATGTGCACTGCGCGTAACCAGCCGGGCCCGCAGCCGCATCCTCAGGGCCGGGGGCAAGATCCTCACTTTCGACCAGCTGACCTTCGACTCCCCCAAGGGCTGCGGCACTGTCCTGCTCTCCGGTCCTCGCAAGGGCCGAGAGGTGTACCGGCATTTCGGCAAGGCCCCAGGAACCCCGCACAGCCACACCAAACCCTACGTCCGCTCCAAGGGCCGGAAGTTCGAGCGTGCCAGAGGCCGACGGGCCAGCCGAGGCTACAAAAACTAACCTTGGATCCTACCCTCTTATTAAAAAGATTTTGAGCGCTGACAAAAAAAAAAAAAAAAAAAAAAAAAAAAACAGTCTTCGCGAAAGTCTTCTGGAGGGGAAAGCTGTAACTCTGTGAGATGAATTAACAGAAAACAAACCAGTTTCTCAGAAAGCTTCTTTGCAGTTTTTAACGAAAGATATTTCCTTTTTCACCGTAGCCCTCTTTGGGCTTCCAAATATCACTTTGCAAATTTCATAAGAACAGTACTAGTGAACGGCTTCTTGAGGGGAAAGCTGTAACTCTGTGAGATGATTTAACAGAACACAAAGCAGTTTCTGAGAAAGCTTCTTTTCAGTTTTTAACGGAAGATATCTCATTTTCACGATAGCCCTCAAGGGGCTTCCAAATATCACTTTCCAAATTCCACAGGAACTGTCTCAGCGAAAGGCTTCTCGAGGGGAAAGCTGTAACTCTGTGAAGTGAATTAACAGAACACAAAGCAGTTTCTCAGAAACCTTCTTTCCCGTTTTTATCTTAGGATAATTCCTTTTTCACCACAGCCCTCTAAGGGCTTGTAAATATTGCTTTGCAAATACGAAAAGACCAGTCTTATCGAAAGGCTTCTTAAGGGGAAAGCTGTAACTCTGTGAGATGAACTAACAGAACACAAAGCAGTTTCTCAGAAAGCTTCTTTTCAGTTTTTAAAGGAAGATATTACATTTTCATCATAACCTTCCAGGGGTTTCCAAATATCCCTTTGTAAATTTCACAAGAACAGTCTTAGCGAAAGGCTTCTTGAGGTGAAAGCTGTAACTCTGTGAGATGAATTAACAGAACACAAAGCAGTTTCTCAGAAAGCTTCTTTTCAGTTTTTATGTTAGGATCCTTCCTTTTTCACTATAGCCCTCTATGGGCTTCCAAATATCACTTTGCAAATTCCACAAGAACAGTCTTAGTGAAAGGCTTCTTGAGGTGAAAGCTGTAACTGTGTGAGATGAATTACGAGAACACAAAGCCGTTTCTCAGAAAGCTTCTTTCCAGTTTTTAACGTAAATTATTTCCTTTTTCACCATAGCCCTCTATGGGCTTCTAAATATCACGTTCTAAATTCCACAAGAACAGTCTTAGCGAAAGGATTCTCGAGGGGAAAGATGTAACTCTCTGAGATTAAATAACAGAACACAAAGCCGTTTCTCAGAAAGCTTTTTTCCAGTTTTTAATGGAAGATATTTCCTTTTTCACCGCAGCCCACTATGGGCTTCTAAATATCACTTTACAAATTGGACAAGAACAGTCTTAGAGAAAGGCTTTTTGGGGGGAAAGCTGTAACTCTGTGAGATGAATTAAGAGAACACAAAGCAGTTTCTCAGAAAGCTTCTTTCAAGTTTTTAACGGAAGATATTTCCTATTTCACCATAGTCATCTATGGGCTTCTAAATATCACTTTCTAAATTCCACAAGAACAGTCTTAGCGAAAGTCTTCTTGAGGGGAAAGCTGTAACTCTGTGAGATCAATTAACAGAGCACAAAGCAGTTTCTCAGAAAGCTTCTTTCCAGTTTTTAATAAAAGAGATTTCCATTTTCAGCATAGCCCTCTATGGGCTTCCAAATATCACTTGGCAAATTCCACAAGAAGAGCCTTAGCGAAAGGATTCTTGAGGGGAAAGGTGTAACACTGTGAAATGAATTAACAGAACAAAAAGCAGTTTCTCAGAAAGCTTCTTTCCAGTTTTTAACTGAAGATATTTCCTTTTTCACTATAGCCCTCTTTGGTCGTCCAAATATCACTTTGCAAATTCCACAAAAACAGTCTTAGCGAAAGGCTTCCTGAGGGGAAAGCTGTAACTCTGAGATGAATTAAGAGGACACAAAGCAGTTTCTCAAAAAGCTGCTTTCCAGTTTTTAACGGAAGATATTTCCTTTTTCATCAAAGCCCTCTTTGGGCTACCAAATATCACCTTGCAAATTCCACAAGAACACTCTTAGCCAAAGGCTTCTTGAGGGGAAAGCTGTAACTCTGTGAAATGAATTATCCGAACACAACGCAGTTTCTCAGTATGCCTCTTTTCACTTTTAACGGAGGATATTTCTTTTTCCATGATAGAACTCTATGGGTTTCCAAATATGACTTTGCAAATTCCACAAGAACAGTCTTAGCGAAAGGCATCTTCTGGGGAAAGCTGTAACTCTGTGACATGAATTATTAGAACACAAAGCAGTATGTCAGAAAGCTTCTTTTCAGTTTTTATCTTAGGATACTTCCCATTTCACCATAGCCCTCTATGGGCTTCTAAATATCACTTTGCAAATTCCACAAGAACAGTCTTAGCGAAACGCTTATTGAGGTAAAAGCTGTAACTCTGTGAGATGAATAAACAGAACACAAAGGAGTTTCTCAGAATGCTTCTTTCCAGTTTTTAACGGAGAATATTTCCTTATTCAACATAGCACTCTATGGGATTCTAATATCACGTTCTAAATACCACAAGAACAGTCTTAGCGAAAGGCTTCTTGAGGGGAAAGCTGTAACTCTGTGCGATGAATTAACAGAACACAAAGTATTTTCTCAGAACGTTTCTTTCCAGTTTTTAACGTAAATTATTTCCTTTTTCACCATAGCCCACTATGGGCTTCTAAATATCACGTTCTAAATTCCACAAGAACAGTCTTAGCGAAAGGATTCTTGAGGGGAAAGATGTAACTCTCTGAGATTAAATAACAGAACACAAAGCCGTTTCTCAGAAAGCTTTTTTCCAGTTTTTAATGGAAGATATTTCCTTTTTCACCGCAGCCCACTATGGGCTTCTAAATATCACTTTACAAATTGGACAAGAACAGTCTTAGAGAAAGGCTTTTTGGGGGGAAAGCTGTAACTCTGTGAGATGAATTAAGAGAACACAAAGCAGTTTCTCAGAAAGCTTCTTTCCAGTTTTTAACTGAAGATATTTCCTTTTTCACTATAGCCCTCTTTGGTCGTCCAAATATCACTTTGCAAATTCCACAAGAACAGTCTTAGCGAAAGGCTTCCTGAGGGGAAAGCTGTAATTCTGTGAGATGAATTAACAGAACACAAAGCAGTTTCTCAAAAAGCTGCTTTCCAGTTTTTAACGGAAGATATTTCCTTTTTCATCGAAGCTCTCTTTGGGCTACCAAATATCACCTTGCAAATTCCACAAGAACACTCCTAGCCAAAGGCTTCTTGAGGGGAAAGCTGTAACTCTGTGAGATGAATTAACAGAACACAAAGCAGTTTCTCACAAAGCTTCTTTCAAGTTTTTAACTGAAGATATTTCGTTTTTCACCATAGCCCTCTAAGGGCTTCTAAGTATCACTTTGCAAATTCCACAAGAACAAGCTTAGCGAAAGACTTCCTGTGGGGAAAGCTGTAAGTCTGTGAGATGAATTAACAGAACACAAAGTAGTTTCTCAGACAGCTTCTTTTCAGTTTTTATCTTAGGATATTTCCTTTTTCACCAGAATCCTCTATGGGCTTCCAAATATCACTTTGCAAACTCCAAAGAAGAGTCTTAGCGAAAGGCTTCTTGAGGGGAAAGCTGTAATCGGAAAGCTTCTTTCCAGTTTTTAAGGGAAGATATTTCCTTTTTCACCATAGACCTCTATGGGCTTCCATGTATCACTTTTCAAATTCCACAAGAACTGTCTTAGCGAAAGTCTTATTGAGGGTAAACCTGTAATTCTGTGAGATGAACTAACAGAAAACAAAGCAGTTTCTCAGAAAGCTTCTTTCCAGTTTTAAACGGAAGATATTTCCTTTTTTACCAAAGCCCTCTGTGGACTTCCAAATATTACTTTGCAAATTCCACAAGAACAGTGTTAGCGAAAGGCTTCTTGAGCTTGAAGCTGTAAGTCTGTGAAATGAATTAACAGAACACAAAGCAGTTTCTCAGAAAGCTTCTTTCCAGTTTTTAACGGAAGATATTTACTTTTTCACCATAGCACTCTACGGGCTTCCAAATATCACCTTGCAAATTCCACAAGAACAGTCTTAGCGAAAGGCTTCTTGAGGGGAAAGCCGTAACTGTGAGAGATGAATTAACAGAACACAAAGCAGTGTCTCAGGAAGCTTCTTTCCAGTTTTTACAGAAGATGTTTCATTTTTCACCATAGACGTCTATGAGCTTTCAAATATCCCTTTGCAGTTTCCACAAGAACAGTATTAGAGAAAGGCTTCTTGAGGGGAAAGCTGTAATCAGAAAGCTTTTTCCGAGTTTTTAACGGAAGATATTTCCTTTTTCCCCGTAACCCTCTATGGTCTTCCAAATATCACTTTGCAAATTCCACAAAACAGTCTTACCGAAAGGCTTCTTGGGGAGAAATCTGTAACTCTGTGAGATGAATTAACAGAACACAAAGCAGTTTCTCAGAAAGCTTCTTTCCAGTTTTTAACAGAAAATATTTCCTTTTTCACCATAGACCTCTATGGGCTTCCAAATATCACTTTGCAAATTCCACAAGAACAGTCTTAGCGAAAGGCTTCTTGAAGGAAAATCTGTAACTCTGTGAGATGAATTAACTGAACACAAAGCAGTTTCTCAGAAATCTACTTTGCAGTTTTTAACTAAAGATATTTCCTTTTTCACAATAGACCTCTATGGGCTTCCAAATATCACTTTCCAAATTCCACAAGAACAATCTTCGCGAAAGGCTTCCTCAGGGGAGGATGTAAGTCTGTGAGATGAATTAACACAACACAAAGCGGTTTCTCAGAAAGCTTCTTTCCAGTTTTTAACTGAAGATATTTCATTTTTCACCATAGCCCTCGAGGGGCTTCCAAATTACACCTCGCAAATTCCACAAGAGCAGTCTTAGCGAAAGGCTTCTTGAGGGGAAAGCTGTAACTCTGTGAGATGAATTAACAGGATAAAAAGCAGTTTATCAGAAAGCTTCTTTTCAGTTTTTAACTTAGGATATTTTCTTTTCCTCCATAGCCCTCTATAGGCTTCCATATATCACTTTGCAAATTCCACAAGAACAGTCTTAGCGAAACGCTTCTTGTGGGGAAAGCTGTAACTCTGTGAGGTGAATTAACAGAAGACAAAGCAGTTTCTCAGAAAGTTTCTTTTCAGTTTTTATGTTGGGATATTTCCTTTTTCAACATGGCCCTCTATGTGCTTTCAAATAACACCTTGCAAATTCCGAGAGAACAGTCTTAGAGGAAGGTTTCTTGAGAGGAAAGCTGTAACTCTGTGAGATGAATTAACAGAACACAATGCATTTTCTCAGAAAGCTTCTTTCCAGTTTTTAACGGAAGATATTTTCTTTTTCACCATAGCCCTCTATGGGCTTCCAAATATCACTTTGCAAATTCCACAAGAACAGTCTTAGCGAAAAAGTTCTTGAAGGGAAAACTGTAACTCTCTGAGATGAATTAACAAAACAGAAAGCAGTTTTTCAGGAAGCTTCTTTCCATTTTTTAACTGAAGATATTTCCTTTTTCACCATAGCCCTCTAGGGGCTTCCAAATATCTCTTTGCAAATTGCACAAGAAAAGTCTTAGCGAAAGGCTTCTTGAGGGGAATGCTGTAACTCTGTGGATGAATTGACAGAACACAAAGCAGTTTCTCAGAAAGCTTCTTTACAGTTTTAAACGGAACGTTTTTCCGTTTTCACCATAACCCTCTATGGGCTTCCAAATACCACTTTGCAAATTCCACAAAAACAGTCTTAGCGATTTTCCAGACCTGGCCGGGCAGGAGGCGCCATCATGGGAGTTGACATCCGCCACAACAAGGCCCAAAAGGTTCGGCAAAGGAGCCCAAGAGCCAGGATATCTACCTGAGGCTGTTGGTCAAGTTGTATAGGTTTCTGGCCAGAAGAACCAATTCCACATTCAACCAGGTTGTGCTGAAGAGGTTGTTTATGAGTCGCTCCAACCGGCCGCCTCTGTCCCTTTCCCGGATGACCCGGAAGATGAAGCTTCCTGGCCGGGAAAACAAAACGGCTGTGGTTGTGGGGACCATAACGGACGACGTGCGGGTTCAGGAGGTGCCCAAACTGAAGGTATGTGCACTGCGCGTAACCAGCCGGGCCCGCAGCCGCATCCTCAGGGCCGGGGGCAAGATCCTCACTTTCGACCAGCTGACCTTCGACTCCCCCAAGGGCTGCGGCACTGTCCTGCTCTCCGGTCCTCGCAAGGGCCGAGAGGTGTACCGGCATTTCGGCAAGGCCCCAGGAACCCCGCACAGCCACACCAAACCCTACGTCCGCTCCAAGGGCCGGAAGTTCGAGCGTGCCAGAGGCCGACGGGCCAGCCGAGGCTACAAAAACTAACCTTGGATCCTACCCTCTTATTAAAAAGATTTTGAGCGCTGACAAAAAAAAAAAAAAAAAAAAAAAAAAAAAAAAAAACAGTCTTCGCGAAAGTCTTCTGGAGGGGAAAGCTGTAACTCTGTGAGATGAATTAACAGAAAACAAACCAGTTTCTCAGAAAGCTTCTTTGCAGTTTTTAACGAAAGATATTTCCTTTTTCACCGTAGCCCTCTTTGGGCTTCCAAATATCACTTTGCAAATTTCACAAGAACAGTACTAGTGAACGGCTTCTTGAGGGGAAAGCTGTAACTCTGTGAGATGATTTAACAGAACACAAAGCAGTTTCTGAGAAAGCTTCTTTTCAGTTTTTAACGGAAGATATCTCATTTTCACGATAGCCCTCAAGGGGCTTCCAAATATCACTTTCCAAATTCCACAGGAACTGTCTCAGCGAAAGGCTTCTCGAGGGGAAAGCTGTAACTCTGTGAAGTGAATTAACAGAACACAAAGCAGTTTCTCAGAAACCTTCTTTCCCGTTTTTATCTTAGGATAATTCCTTTTTCACCACAGCCCTCTAAGGGCTTGTAAATATTGCTTTGCAAATACGAAAAGACCAGTCTTATCGAAAGGCTTCTTAAGGGGAAAGCTGTAACTCTGTGAGATGAACTAACAGAACACAAAGCAGTTTCTCAGAAAGCTTCTTTTCAGTTTTTAAAGGAAGATATTACATTTTCATCATAACCTTCCAGGGGTTTCCAAATATCCCTTTGCAAATTTCACAAGAACAGTCTTAGCGAAAGGCTTCTTGAGGTGAAAGCTGTAACTCTGTGAGATGAATTAACAGAACACAAAGCAGTTTCTCAGAAAGCTTCTTTTCAGTTTTTATGTTAGGATCCTTCCTTTTTCACTATAGCCCTCTATGGGCTTCCAAATATCACTTTGCAAATTCCACAAGAACAGTCTTAGTGAAAGGCTTCTTGAGGTGAAAGCTGTAACTGTGTGAGATGAATTACGAGAACACAAAGCCGTTTCTCAGAAAGCTTCTTTCCAGTTTTTAACGTAAATTATTTCCTTTTTCACCATAGCCCTCTATGGGCTTCTAAATATCACGTTCTAAATTCCACAAGAACAGTCTTAGCGAAAGGATTCTCGAGGGGAAAGATGTAACTCTCTGAGATTAAATAACAGAACACAAAGCCGTTTCTCAGAAAGCTTTTTTCCAGTTTTTAATGGAAGATATTTCCTTTTTCACCGCAGCCCACTATGGGCTTCTAAATATCACTTTACAAATTGGACAAGAACAGTCTTAGAGAAAGGCTTTTTGGGGGGAAAGCTGTAACTCTGTGAGATGAATTAAGAGAACACAAAGCAGTTTCTCAGAAAGCTTCTTTCAAGTTTTTAACGGAAGATATTTCCTATTTCACCATAGTCATCTATGGGCTTCTAAATATCACTTTCTAAATTCCACAAGAACAGTCTTAGCGAAAGTCTTCTTGAGGGGAAAGCTGTAACTCTGTGAGATCAATTAACAGAGCACAAAGCAGTTTCTCAGAAAGCTTCTTTCCAGTTTTTAATAAAAGAGATTTCCATTTTCAGCATAGCCCTCTATGGGCTTCCAAATATCACTTGGCAAATTCCACAAGAAGAGCCTTAGCGAAAGGATTCTTGAGGGGAAAGGTGTAACACTGTGAAATGAATTAACAGAACAAAAAGCAGTTTCTCAGAAAGCTTCTTTCCAGTTTTTAACTGAAGATATTTCCTTTTTCACTATAGCCCTCTTTGGTCGTCCAAATATCACTTTGCAAATTCCACAAAAACAGTCTTAGCGAAAGGCTTCCTGAGGGGAAAGCTGTAACTCTGAGATGAATTAAGAGGACACAAAGCAGTTTCTCAAAAAGCTGCTTTCCAGTTTTTAACGGAAGATATTTCCTTTTTCATCAAAGCCCTCTTTGGGCTACCAAATATCACCTTGCAAATTCCACAAGAACACTCTTAGCCAAAGGCTTCTTGAGGGGAAAGCTGTAACTCTGTGAAATGAATTATCCGAACACAACGCAGTTTCTCAGTATGCCTCTTTTCACTTTTAACGGAGGATATTTCTTTTTCCATGATAGAACTCTATGGGTTTCCAAATATGACTTTGCAAATTCCACAAGAACAGTCTTAGCGAAAGGCATCTTCTGGGGAAAGCTGTAACTCTGTGACATGAATTATTAGAACACAAAGCAGTATGTCAGAAAGCTTCTTTTCAGTTTTTATCTTAGGATACTTCCCATTTCACCATAGCCCTCTATGGGCTTCTAAATATCACTTTGCAAATTCCACAAGAACAGTCTTAGCGAAACGCTTATTGAGGTAAAAGCTGTAACTCTGTGAGATGAATAAACAGAACACAAAGGAGTTTCTCAGAATGCTTCTTTCCAGTTTTTAACGGAGAATATTTCCTTATTCAACATAGCACTCTATGGGATTCTAATATCACGTTCTAAATACCACAAGAACAGTCTTAGCGAAAGGCTTCTTGAGGGGAAAGCTGTAACTCTGTGCGATGAATTAACAGAACACAAAGTATTTTCTCAGAACGTTTCTTTCCAGTTTTTAACGTAAATTATTTCCTTTTTCACCATAGCCCACTATGGGCTTCTAAATATCACGTTCTAAATTCCACAAGAACAGTCTTAGCGAAAGGATTCTTGAGGGGAAAGATGTAACTCTCTGAGATTAAATAACAGAACACAAAGCCGTTTCTCAGAAAGCTTTTTTGAAGTTTTTAATGGAAGATATTTTCTTTTTCACCGCAGCCCACTATGGGCTTCTAAATATCACTTTACAAATTGGACAAGAACAGTCTTAGAGAAAGGCTTTTTGGGGGGAAAGCTGTAACTCTGTGAGATGAATTAAGAGAACACAAAGCAGTTTCTCAGAAAGCTTCTTTCCAGTTTTTAACTGAAGATATTTCCTTTTTCACTATAGCCCTCTTTGGTCGTCCAAATATCACTTTGCAAATTCCACAAGAACAGTCTTAGCGAAAGGCTTCCTGAGGGGAAAGCTGTAATTCTGTGAGATGAATTAACAGAACACAAAGCAGTTTCTCAAAAAGCTGCTTTCCAGTTTTTAACGGAAGATATTTCCTTTTTCATCGAAGCTCTCTTTGGGCTACCAAATATCACCTTGCAAATTCCACAAGAACACTCTTAGCCAAAGGCTTCTTGAGGGGAAAGCTGTAACTCTGTGAGATGAATTAACAGAACACAAAGCAGTTTCTCACAAAGCTTCTTTCAAGTTTTTAACTGAAGATATTTCGTTTTTCACCATAGCCCTCTAAGGGCTTCTAAGTATCACTTTGCAAATTCCACAAGAACAAGCTTAGCGAAAGACTTCCTGTGGGGAAAGCTGTAAGTCTGTGAGATGAATTAACAGAACACAAAGTAGTTTCTCAGAAAGCTTCTTTTCAGTTTTTATCTTAGGATATTTCCTTTTTCACCAGAATCCTCTATGGGCTTCCAAATATCACTTTGCAAACTCCAAAGAAGAGTCTTAGCGAAAGGCTTCTTGAGGGGAAAGCTGTAATCGGAAAGCTTCTTTCCAGTTTTTAAGGGAAGATATTTCCTTTTTCACCATAGACCTCTATGGGCTTCCATGTATCACTTTTCAAATTCCACAAGAACTGTCTTAGCGAAAGTCTTATTGAGGGTAAACCTGTAATTCTGTGAGATGAACTAACAGAAAACAAAGCAGTTTCTCAGAAAGCTTCTTTCCAGTTTTAAACGGAAGATATTTCCTTTTTTACCAAAGCCCTCTGTGGACTTCCAAATATTACTTTGCAAATTCCACAAGAACAGTGTTAGCGAAAGGCTTCTTGAGCTTGAAGCTGTAAGTCTGTGAAATGAATTAACAGAACACAAAGCAGTTTCTCAGAAAGCTTCTTTCCAGTTTTTAACGGAAGATATTTACTTTTTCACCATAGCACTCTACGGGCTTCCAAATATCACCTTGCAAATTCCACAAGAACAGTCTTAGCGAAAGGCTTCTTGAGGGGAAAGCCGTAACTGTGAGAGATGAATTAACAGAACACAAAGCAGTGTCTCAGGAAGCTTCTTTCCAGTTTTTACAGAAGATGTTTCATTTTTCACCATAGACGTCTATGAGCTTTCAAATATCCCTTTGCAGTTTCCACAAGAACAGTATTAGAGAAAGGCTTCTTGAGGGGAAAGCTGTAATCAGAAAGCTTTTTCCGAGTTTTTAACGGAAGATATTTCCTTTTTCCCCGTAACCCTCTATGGTCTTCCAAATATCACTTTGCAAGTTCCACAAAACAGTCTTACCGAAAGGCTTCTTGGGGAGAAATCTGTAACTCTGTGAGATGAATTAACAGAACACAAAGCAGTTTCTCAGAAAGCTTCTTTCCAGTTTTTAACAGAAAATATTTCCTTTTTCACCATAGACCTCTATGGGCTTCCAAATATCACTTTGCAAATTCCACAAGAACAGTCTTAGCGAAAGGCTTCTTGAAGGAAAATCTGTAACTCTGTGAGATGAATTAACTGAACACAAAGCAGTTTCTCAGAAATCTACTTTGCAGTTTTTAACTAAAGATATTTCCTTTTTCACAATAGACCTCTATGGGCTTCCAAATATCACTTTCCAAATTCCACAAGAACAATCTTCGCGAAAGGCTTCCTCAGGGGAGGATGTAAGTCTGTGAGATGAATTAACACAACACAAAGCGGTTTCTCAGAAAGCTTCTTTCCAGTTTTTAACTGAAGATATTTCATTTTTCACCATAGCCCTCGAGGGGCTTCCAAATTACACTTTGCAAATTCCACAAGAGCAGTCTTAGCGAAAGGCTTCTTGAGGGGAAAGCTGTAACTCTGTGAGATGAATTAACAGGATAAAAAGCAGTTTATCAGAAAGCTTCTTTTCAGTTTTTAACTTAGGATATTTTCTTTTCCTCCATAGCCCTCTATAGGCTTCCATATATCACTTTGCAAATTCCACAAGAACAGTCTTAGCGAAACGCTTCTTGTGGGGAAAGCTGTAACTCTGTGAGGTGAATTAACAGAAGACAAAGCAGTTTCTCAGAAAGTTTCTTTTCAGTTTTTATCTTGGGATATTTCCTTTTTCAACATGGCCCTCTATGTGCTTTCAAATAACACCTTGCAAATTCCGAGAGAACAGTCTTAGAGGAAGGTTTCTTGAGAGGAAAGCTGTAACTCTGTGAGATGAATTAACAGAACACAATGCATTTTCTCAGAAAGCTTCTTTCCAGTTTTTAACGGAAGATATTTTCTTTTTCACCATAGCCCTCTATGGGCTTCCAAATATCACTTTGCAAATTCCACAAGAACAGTCTTAGCGAAAAAGTTCTTGAAGGGAAAACTGTAACTCTCTGAGATGAATTAACAAAACAGAAAGCAGTTTTTCAGGAAGCTTCTTTCCATTTTTTAACTGAAGATATTTCCTTTTTCACCATAGCCCTCTAGGGGCTTCCAAATATCTCTTTGCAAATTGCACAAGAAAAGTCTTAGCGAAAGGCTTCTTGAGGGGAATGCTGTAACTCTGTGGATGAATTGACAGAACACAAAGCAGTTTCTCAGAAAGCTTCTTTACAGTTTTAAACGGAACGTTTTTCCGTTTTCACCATAACCCTCTATGGGCTTCCAAATACCACTTTGCAAATTCCACAAAAACAGTCTTAGCGATTTTCCAGACCTGGCCGGGCAGGAGGGCCATCATGGGAGTTGACATCCGCCACAACAAGGCCCAAAAGGTTCGGCAAAGGAGCCCAAGAGCCAGGATATCTACCTGAGGCTGTTGGTCAAGTTGTATAGGTTTCTGGCCAGAAGAACCAATTCCACATTCAACCAGGTTGTGCTGAAGAGGTTGTTTATGAGTCGCTCCAACCGGCCGCCTCTGTCCCTTTCCCGGATGACCCGGAAGATGAAGCTTCCTGGCCGGGAAAACAAAACGGCTGTGGTTGTGGGGACCATAACGGACGACGTGCGGGTTCAGGAGGTGCCCAAACTGAAGGTATGTGCACTGCGCGTAACCAGCCGGGCCCGCAGCCGCATCCTCAGGGCCGGGGGCAAGATCCTCACTTTCGACCAGCTGACCTTCGACTCCCCCAAGGGCTGCGGCACTGTCCTGCTCTCCGGTCCTCGCAAGGGCCGAGAGGTGTACCGGCATTTCGGCAAGGCCCCAGGAACCCCGCACAGCCACACCAAACCCTACGTCCGCTCCAAGGGCCGGAAGTTCGAGCGTGCCAGAGGCCGACGGGCCAGCCGAGGCTACAAAAACTAACCTTGGATCCTACCCTCTTATTAAAAAGATTTTGAGCGCTGACAAAAAAAAAAAAAAAAAAAAAAAAAAAAAACAGTCTTCGCGAAAGTCTTCTGGAGGGGAAAGCTGTAACTCTGTGAGATGAATTAACAGAAAACAAACCAGTTTCTCAGAAAGCTTCTTTGCAGTTTTTAACGAAAGATATTTCCTTTTTCACCGTAGCCCTCTTTGGGCTTCCAAATATCACTTTGCAAATTTCACAAGAACAGTACTAGTGAACGGCTTCTTGAGGGGAAAGCTGTAACTCTGTGAGATGATTTAACAGAACACAAAGCAGTTTCTGAGAAAGCTTCTTTTCAGTTTTTAACGGAAGATATCTCATTTTCACGATAGCCCTCAAGGGGCTTCCAAATATCACTTTCCAAATTCCACAGGAACTGTCTCAGCGAAAGGCTTCTCGAGGGGAAAGCTGTAACTCTGTGAAGTGAATTAACAGAACACAAAGCAGTTTCTCAGAAACCTTCTTTCCCGTTTTTATCTTAGGATAATTCCTTTTTCACCACAGCCCTCTAAGGGCTTGTAAATATTGCTTTGCAAATACGAAAAGACCAGTCTTATCGAAAGGCTTCTTAAGGGGAAAGCTGTAACTCTGTGAGATGAACTAACAGAACACAAAGCAGTTTCTCAGAAAGCTTCTTTTCAGTTTTTAAAGGAAGATATTACATTTTCATCATAACCTTCCAGGGGTTTCCAAATATCCCTTTGCAAATTTCACAAGAACAGTCTTAGCGAAAGGCTTCTTGAGGTGAAAGCTGTAACTCTGTGAGATGAATTAACAGAACACAAAGCAGTTTCTCAGAAAGCTTCTTTTCAGTTTTTATGTTAGGATCCTTCCTTTTTCACTATAGCCCTCTATGGGCTTCCAAATATCACTTTGCAAATTCCACAAGAACAGTCTTAGTGAAAGGCTTCTTGAGGTGAAAGCTGTAACTGTGTGAGATGAATTACGAGAACACAAAGCCGTTTCTCAGAAAGCTTCTTTCCAGTTTTTAACGTAAATTATTTCCTTTTTCACCATAGCCCTCTATGGGCTTCTAAATATCACGTTCTAAATTCCACAAGAACAGTCTTAGCGAAAGGATTCTCGAGGGGAAAGATGTAACTCTCTGAGATTAAATAACAGAACACAAAGCCGTTTCTCAGAAAGCTTTTTTCCAGTTTTTAATGGAAGATATTTCCTTTTTCACCGCAGCCCACTATGGGCTTCTAAATATCACTTTACAAATTGGACAAGAACAGTCTTAGAGAAAGGCTTTTTGGGGGGAAAGCTGTAACTCTGTGAGATGAATTAAGAGAACACAAAGCAGTTTCTCAGAAAGCTTCTTTCCAGTTTTTAACTGAAGATATTTCCTTTTTCACTATAGCCCTCTTTGGTCGTCCAAATATCACTTTGCAAATTCCACAAGAACAGTCTTAGCGAAAGGCTTCCTGAGGGGAAAGCTGTAATTCTGTGAGATGAATTAACAGAACACAAAGCAGTTTCTCAAAAAGCTGCTTTCCAGTTTTTAACGGAAGATATTTCCTTTTTCATCGAAGCTCTCTTTGGGCTACCAAATATCACCTTGCAAATTCCACAAGAACACTCTTAGCCAAAGGCTTCTTGAGGGGAAAGCTGTAACTCTGTGAGATAAATTAACAGAACACAAAGCAGTTTCTCACAAAGCTTCTTTCAAGTTTTTAACTGAAGATATTTCGTTTTTCACCATAGCCCTCTAAGGGCTTCTAAGTATCACTTTGCAAATTCCACAAGAACAAGCTTAGCGAAAGACTTCCTGTGGGGAAAGCTGTAAGTCTGTGAGATGAATTAACAGAACACAAAGTAGTTTCTCAGAAAGCTTCTTTTCAGTTTTTATCTTAGGATATTTCCTTTTTCACCAGAATCCTCTATGGGCTTCCAAATATCACTTTGCAAACTCCAAAGAAGAGTCTTAGCGAAAGGCTTCTTGAGGGGAAAGCTGTAATCGGAAAGCTTCTTTCCAGTTTTTAAGGGAAGATATTTCCTTTTTCACCATAGACCTCTATGGGCTTCCATGTATCACTTTTCAAATTCCACAAGAACTGTCTTAGCGAAAGTCTTATTGAGGGTAAACCTGTAATTCTGTGAGATGAACTAACAGAAAACAAAGCAGTTTCTCAGAAAGCTTCTTTCCAGTTTTAAACGGAAGATATTTCCTTTTTTACCAAAGCCCTCTGTGGACTTCCAAATATTACTTTGCAAATTCCACAAGAACAGTGTTAGCGAAAGGCTTCTTGAGCTTGAAGCTGTAAGTCTGTGAAATGAATTAACAGAACACAAAGCAGTTTCTCAGAAAGCTTCTTTCCAGTTTTTAACGTAAATTATTTCCTTTTTCACCATAGCCCTCTATGGGCTTCTAAATATCACGTTCTAAATTCCACAAGAACAGTCTTAGCGAAAGGATTCTCGAGGGGAAAGATGTAACTCTCTGAGATTAAATAACAGAACACAAAGCCGTTTCTCAGAAAGCTTTTTTCCAGTTTTTAATGGAAGATATTTCCTTTTTCACCGCAGCCCACTATGGGCTTCTAAATATCACTTTACAAATTGGACAAGAACAGTCTTAGAGAAAGGCTTTTTGGGGGGAAAGCTGTAACTCTGTGAGATGAATTAAGAGAACACAAAGCAGTTTCTCAGAAAGCTTCTTTCAAGTTTTTAACGGAAGATATTTCCTATTTCACCATAGTCATCTATGGGCTTCTAAATATCACTTTCTAAATTCCACAAGAACAGTCTTAGCGAAAGTCTTCTTGAGGGGAAAGCTGTAACTCTGTGAGATCAATTAACAGAGCACAAAGCAGTTTCTCAGAAAGCTTCTTTCCAGTTTTTAATAAAAGAGATTTCCATTTTCAGCATAGCCCTCTATGGGCTTCCAAATATCACTTGGCAAATTCCACAAGAAGAGCCTTAGCGAAAGGATTCTTGAGGGGAAAGGTGTAACACTGTGAAATGAATTAACAGAACAAAAAGCAGTTTCTCAGAAAGCTTCTTTCCAGTTTTTAACTGAAGATATTTCCTTTTTCACTATAGCCCTCTTTGGTCGTCCAAATATCACTTTGCAAATTCCACAAAAACAGTCTTAGCGAAAGGCTTCCTGAGGGGAAAGCTGTAACTCTGAGATGAATTAAGAGGACACAAAGCAGTTTCTCAAAAAGCTGCTTTCCAGTTTTTAACGGAAGATATTTCCTTTTTCATCAAAGCCCTCTTTGGGCTACCAAATATCACCTTGCAAATTCCACAAGAACACTCTTAGCCAAAGGCTTCTTGAGGGGAAAGCTGTAACTCTGTGAAATGAATTATCCGAACACAACGCAGTTTCTCAGTATGCCTCTTTTCACTTTTAACGGAGGATATTTCTTTTTCCATGATAGAACTCTATGGGTTTCCAAATATGACTTTGCAAATTCCACAAGAACAGTCTTAGCGAAAGGCATCTTCTGGGGAAAGCTGTAACTCTGTGACATGAATTATTAGAACACAAAGCAGTATGTCAGAAAGCTTCTTTTCAGTTTTTATCTTAGGATACTTCCCATTTCACCATAGCCCTCTATGGGCTTCTAAATATCACTTTGCAAATTCCACAAGAACAGTCTTAGCGAAACGCTTATTGAGGTAAAAGCTGTAACTCTGTGAGATGAATAAACAGAACACAAAGGAGTTTCTCAGAATGCTTCTTTCCAGTTTTTAACGGAGAATATTTCCTTATTCAACATAGCACTCTATGGGATTCTAATATCACGTTCTAAATACCACAAGAACAGTCTTAGCGAAAGGCTTCTTGAGGGGAAAGCTGTAACTCTGTGCGATGAATTAACAGAACACAAAGTATTTTCTCAGAACGTTTCTTTCCAGTTTTTAACGTAAATTATTTCCTTTTTCACCATAGCCCACTATGGGCTTCTAAATATCACGTTCTAAATTCCACAAGAACAGTCTTAGCGAAAGGATTCTTGAGGGGAAAGATGTAACTCTCTGAGATTAAATAACAGAACACAAAGCCGTTTCTCAGAAAGCTTTTTTCCAGTTTTTAATGGAAGATATTTCCTTTTTCACCGCAGCCCACTATGGGCTTCTAAATATCACTTTACAAATTGGACAAGAACAGTCTTAGAGAAAGGCTTTTTGGGGGGAAAGCTGTAACTCTGTGAGATGAATTAAGAGAACACAAAGCAGTTTCTCAGAAAGCTTCTTTCCAGTTTTTAACTGAAGATATTTCCTTTTTCACTATAGCCCTCTTTGGTCGTCCAAATATCACTTTGCAAATTCCACAAGAACAGTCTTAGCGAAAGGCTTCCTGAGGGGAAAGCTGTAATTCTGTGAGATGAATTAACAGAACACAAAGCAGTTTCTCAAAAAGCTGCTTTCCAGTTTTTAACGGAAGATATTTCCTTTTTCATCGAAGCTCTCTTTGGGCTACCAAATATCACCTTGCAAATTCCACAAGAACACTCTTAGCCAAAGGCTTCTTGAGGGGAAAGCTGTAACTCTGTGAGATGAATTAACAGAACACAAAGCAGTTTCTCACAAAGCTTCTTTCAAGTTTTTAACTGAAGATATTTCGTTTTTCACCATAGCCCTCTAAGGGCTTCTAAGTATCACTTTGCAAATTCCACAAGAACAAGCTTAGCGAAAGACTTCCTGTGGGGAAAGCTGTAAGTCTGTGAGATGAATTAACAGAACACAAAGTAGTTTCTCAGAAAGCTTCTTTTCAGTTTTTATCTTAGGATATTTCCTTTTTCACCAGAATCCTCTATGGGCTTCCAAATATCACTTTGCAAACTCCAAAGAAGAGTCTTAGCGAAAGGCTTCTTGAGGGGAAAGCTGTAATCGGAAAGCTTCTTTCCAGTTTTTAAGGGAAGATATTTCCTTTTTCACCATAGACCTCTATGGGCTTCCATGTATCACTTTTCAAATTCCACAAGAACTGTCTTAGCGAAAGTCTTATTGAGGGTAAACCTGTAATTCTGTGAGATGAACTAACAGAAAACAAAGCAGTTTCTCAGAAAGCTTCTTTCCAGTTTTAAACGGAAGATATTTCCTTTTTTACCAAAGCCCTCTGTGGACTTCCAAATATTACTTTGCAAATTCCACAAGAACAGTGTTAGCGAAAGGCTTCTTGAGCTTGAAGCTGTAAGTCTGTGAAATGAATTAACAGAACACAAAGCAGTTTCTCAGAAAGCTTCTTTCCAGTTTTTAACGGAAGATATTTACTTTTTCACCATAGCACTCTACGGGCTTCCAAATATCACCTTGCAAATTCCACAAGAACAGTCTTAGCGAAAGGCTTCTTGAGGGGAAAGCCGTAACTGTGAGAGATGAATTAACAGAACACAAAGCAGTGTCTCAGGAAGCTTCTTTCCAGTTTTTACAGAAGATGTTTCATTTTTCACCATAGACGTCTATGAGCTTTCAAATATCCCTTTGCAGTTTCCACAAGAACAGTATTAGAGAAAGGCTTCTTGAGGGGAAAGCTGTAATCAGAAAGCTTTTTCCGAGTTTTTAACGGAAGATATTTCCTTTTTCCCCGTAACCCTCTATGGTCTTCCAAATATCACTTTGCAAATTCCACAAAACAGTCTTACCGAAAGGCTTCTTGGGGAGAAATCTGTAACTCTGTGAGATGAATTAACAGAACACAAAGCAGTTTCTCAGAAAGCTTCTTTCCAGTTTTTAACAGAAAATATTTCCTTTTTCACCATAGACCTCTATGGGCTTCCAAATATCACTTTGCAAATTCCACAAGAACAGTCTTAGCGAAAGGCTTCTTGAAGGAAAATCTGTAACTCTGTGAGATGAATTAACTGAACACAAAGCAGTTTCTCAGAAATCTACTTTGCAGTTTTTAACTAAAGATATTTCCTTTTTCACAATAGACCTCTATGGGCTTCCAAATATCACTTTCCAAATTCCACAAGAACAATCTTCGCGAAAGGCTTCCTCAGGGGAGGATGTAAGTCTGTGAGATGAATTAACACAACACAAAGCGGTTTCTCAGAAAGCTTCTTTCCAGTTTTTAACTGAAGATATTTCATTTTTCACCATAGCCCTCGAGGGGCTTCCAAATTACACTTTGCAAATTCCACAAGAGCAGTCTTAGCGAAAGGCTTCTTGAGGGGAAAGCTGTAACTCTGTGAGATGAATTAACAGGATAAAAAGCAGTTTATCAGAAAGCTTCTTTTCAGTTTTTAACTTAGGATATTTTCTTTTCCTCCATAGCCCTCTATAGGCTTCCATATATCACTTTGCAAATTCCACAAGAACAGTCTTAGCGAAACGCTTCTTGTGGGGAAAGCTGTAACTCTGTGAGGTGAATTAACAGAAGACAAAGCAGTTTCTCAGAAAGTTTCTTTTCAGTTTTTATCTTGGGATATTTCCTTTTTCAACATGGCCCTCTATGTGCTTTCAAATAACACCTTGCAAATTCCGAGAGAACAGTCTTAGAGGAAGGTTTCTTGAGAGGAAAGCTGTAACTCTGTGAGATGAATTAACAGAACACAATGCATTTTCTCAGAAAGCTTCTTTCCAGTTTTTAACGGAAGATATTTTCTTTTTCACCATAGCCCTCTATGGGCTTCCAAATATCACTTTGCAAATTCCACAAGAACAGTCTTAGCGAAAAAGTTCTTGAAGGGAAAACTGTAACTCTCTGAGATGAATTAACAAAACAGAAAGCAGTTTTTCAGGAAGCTTCTTTCCATTTTTTAACTGAAGATATTTCCTTTTTCACCATAGCCCTCTAGGGGCTTCCAAATATCTCTTTGCAAATTGCACAAGAAAAGTCTTAGCGAAAGGCTTCTTGAGGGGAATGCTGTAACTCTGTGGATGAATTGACAGAACACAAAGCAGTTTCTCAGAAAGCTTCTTTACAGTTTTAAACGGAACGTTTTTCCGTTTTCACCATAACCCTCTATGGGCTTCCAAATACCACTTTGCAAATTCCACAAAAACAGTCTTAGCGATTTTCCAGACCTGGCCGGGCAGGAGGCGCCATCATGGGAGTTGACATCCGCCACAACAAGGCCCAAAAGGTTCGGCAAAGGAGCCCAAGAGCCAGGATATCTACCTGAGGCTGTTGGTCAAGTTGTATAGGTTTCTGGCCAGAAGAACCAATTCCACATTCAACCAGGTTGTGCTGAAGAGGTTGTTTATGAGTCGCTCCAACCGGCCGCCTCTGTCCCTTTCCCGGATGACCCGGAAGATGAAGCTTCCTGGCCGGGAAAACAAAACGGCTGTGGTTGTGGGGACCATAACGGACGACGTGCGGGTTCAGGAGGTGCCCAAACTGAAGGTATGTGCACTGCGCGTAACCAGCCGGGCCCGCAGCCGCATCCTCAGGGCCGGGGGCAAGATCCTCACTTTCGACCAGCTGACCTTCGACTCCCCCAAGGGCTGCGGCACTGTCCTGCTCTCCGGTCCTCGCAAGGGCCGAGAGGTGTACCGGCATTTCGGCAAGGCCCCAGGAACCCCGCACAGCCACACCAAACCCTACGTCCGCTCCAAGGGCCGGAAGTTCGAGCGTGCCAGAGGCCGACGGGCCAGCCGAGGCTACAAAAACTAACCTTGGATCCTACCCTCTTATTAAAAAGATTTTGAGCGCTGACAAAAAAAAAAAAAAAAAAAAAAAAAAAAAACAGTCTTCGCGAAAGTCTTCTGGAGGGGAAAGCTGTAACTCTGTGAGATGAATTAACAGAAAACAAACCAGTTTCTCAGAAAGCTTCTTTGCAGTTTTTAACGAAAGATATTTCCTTTTTCACCGTAGCCCTCTTTGGGCTTCCAAATATCACTTTGCAAATTTCACAAGAACAGTACTAGTGAACGGCTTCTTGAGGGGAAAGCTGTAACTCTGTGAGATGATTTAACAGAACACAAAGCAGTTTCTGAGAAAGCTTCTTTTCAGTTTTTAACGGAAGATATCTCATTTTCACGATAGCCCTCAAGGGGCTTCCAAATATCACTTTCCAAATTCCACAGGAACTGTCTCAGCGAAAGGCTTCTCGAGGGGAAAGCTGTAACTCTGTGAAGTGAATTAACAGAACACAAAGCAGTTTCTCAGAAACCTTCTTTCCCGTTTTTATCTTAGGATAATTCCTTTTTCACCACAGCCCTCTAAGGGCTTGTAAATATTGCTTTGCAAATACGAAAAGACCAGTCTTATCGAAAGGCTTCTTAAGGGGAAAGCTGTAACTCTGTGAGATGAACTAACAGAACACAAAGCAGTTTCTCAGAAAGCTTCTTTTCAGTTTTTAAAGGAAGATATTACATTTTCATCATAACCTTCCAGGGGTTTCCAAATATCCCTTTGCAAATTTCACAAGAACAGTCTTAGCGAAAGGCTTCTTGAGGTGAAAGCTGTAACTCTGTGAGATGAATTAACAGAACACAAAGCAGTTTCTCAGAAAGCTTCTTTTCAGTTTTTATGTTAGGATCCTTCCTTTTTCACTATAGCCCTCTATGGGCTTCCAAATATCACTTTGCAAATTCCACAAGAACAGTCTTAGTGAAAGGCTTCTTGAGGTGAAAGCTGTAACTGTGTGAGATGAATTACGAGAACACAAAGCCGTTTCTCAGAAAGCTTCTTTCCAGTTTTTAACGTAAATTATTTCCTTTTTCACCATAGCCCTCTATGGGCTTCTAAATATCACGTTCTAAATTCCACAAGAACAGTCTTAGCGAAAGGATTCTCGAGGGGAAAGATGTAACTCTCTGAGATTAAATAACAGAACACAAAGCCGTTTCTCAGAAAGCTTTTTTCCAGTTTTTAATGGAAGATATTTCCTTTTTCACCGCAGCCCACTATGGGCTTCTAAATATCACTTTACAAATTGGACAAGAACAGTCTTAGAGAAAGGCTTTTTGGGGGGAAAGCTGTAACTCTGTGAGATGAATTAAGAGAACACAAAGCAGTTTCTCAGAAAGCTTCTTTCAAGTTTTTAACGGAAGATATTTCCTATTTCACCATAGTCATCTATGGGCTTCTAAATATCACTTTCTAAATTCCACAAGAACAGTCTTAGCGAAAGTCTTCTTGAGGGGAAAGCTGTAACTCTGTGAGATCAATTAACAGAGCACAAAGCAGTTTCTCAGAAAGCTTCTTTCCAGTTTTTAATAAAAGAGATTTCCATTTTCAGCATAGCCCTCTATGGGCTTCCAAATATCACTTGGCAAATTCCACAAGAAGAGCCTTAGCGAAAGGATTCTTGAGGGGAAAGGTGTAACACTGTGAAATGAATTAACAGAACAAAAAGCAGTTTCTCAGAAAGCTTCTTTCCAGTTTTTAACTGAAGATATTTCCTTTTTCACTATAGCCCTCTTTGGTCGTCCAAATATCACTTTGCAAATTCCACAAAAACAGTCTTAGCGAAAGGCTTCCTGAGGGGAAAGCTGTAACTCTGAGATGAATTAAGAGGACACAAAGCAGTTTCTCAAAAAGCTGCTTTCCAGTTTTTAACGGAAGATATTTCCTTTTTCATCAAAGCCCTCTTTGGGCTACCAAATATCACCTTGCAAATTCCACAAGAACACTCTTAGCCAAAGGCTTCTTGAGGGGAAAGCTGTAACTCTGTGAAATGAATTATCCGAACACAACGCAGTTTCTCAGTATGCCTCTTTTCACTTTTAACGGAGGATATTTCTTTTTCCATGATAGAACTCTATGGGTTTCCAAATATGACTTTGCAAATTCCACAAGAACAGTCTTAGCGAAAGGCATCTTCTGGGGAAAGCTGTAACTCTGTGACATGAATTATTAGAACACAAAGCAGTATGTCAGAAAGCTTCTTTTCAGTTTTTATCTTAGGATACTTCCCATTTCACCATAGCCCTCTATGGGCTTCTAAATATCACTTTGCAAATTCCACAAGAACAGTCTTAGCGAAACGCTTATTGAGGTAAAAGCTGTAACTCTGTGAGATGAATAAACAGAACACAAAGGAGTTTCTCAGAATGCTTCTTTCCAGTTTTTAACGGAGAATATTTCCTTATTCAACATAGCACTCTATGGGATTCTAATATCACGTTCTAAATACCACAAGAACAGTCTTAGCGAAAGGCTTCTTGAGGGGAAAGCTGTAACTCTGTGCGATGAATTAACAGAACACAAAGTATTTTCTCAGAACGTTTCTTTCCAGTTTTTAACGTAAATTATTTCCTTTTTCACCATAGCCCACTATGGGCTTCTAAATATCACGTTCTAAATTCCACAAGAACAGTCTTAGCGAAAGGATTCTTGAGGGGAAAGATGTAACTCTCTGAGATTAAATAACAGAACACAAAGCCGTTTCTCAGAAAGCTTTTTTCCAGTTTTTAATGGAAGATATTTCCTTTTTCACCGCAGCCCACTATGGGCTTCTAAATATCACTTTACAAATTGGACAAGAACAGTCTTAGAGAAAGGCTTTTTGGGGGGAAAGCTGTAACTCTGTGAGATGAATTAAGAGAACACAAAGCAGTTTCTCAGAAAGCTTCTTTCCAGTTTTTAACTGAAGATATTTCCTTTTTCACTATAGCCCTCTTTGGTCGTCCAAATATCACTTTGCAAATTCCACAAGAACAGTCTTAGCGAAAGGCTTCCTGAGGGGAAAGCTGTAATTCTGTGAGATGAATTAACAGAACACAAAGCAGTTTCTCAAAAAGCTGCTTTCCAGTTTTTAACGGAAGATATTTCCTTTTTCATCGAAGCTCTCTTTGGGCTACCAAATATCACCTTGCAAATTCCACAAGAACACTCCTAGCCAAAGGCTTCTTGAGGGGAAAGCTGTAACTCTGTGAGATGAATTAACAGAACACAAAGCAGTTTCTCACAAAGCTTCTTTCAAGTTTTTAACTGAAGATATTTCGTTTTTCACCATAGCCCTCTAAGGGCTTCTAAGTATCACTTTGCAAATTCCACAAGAACAAGCTTAGCGAAAGACTTCCTGTGGGGAAAGCTGTAAGTCTGTGAGATGAATTAACAGAACACAAAGTAGTTTCTCAGAAAGCTTCTTTTCAGTTTTTATCTTAGGATATTTCCTTTTTCACCAGAATCCTCTATGGGCTTCCAAATATCACTTTGCAAACTCCAAAGAAGAGTCTTAGCGAAAGGCTTCTTGAGGGGAAAGCTGTAATCGGAAAGCTTCTTTCCAGTTTTTAAGGGAAGATATTTCCTTTTTCACCATAGACCTCTATGGGCTTCCATGTATCACTTTTCAAATTCCACAAGAACTGTCTTAGCGAAAGTCTTATTGAGGGTAAACCTGTAATTCTGTGAGATGAACTAACAGAAAACAAAGCAGTTTCTCAGAAAGCTTCTTTCCAGTTTTAAACGGAAGATATTTCCTTTTTTACCAAAGCCCTCTGTGGACTTCCAAATATTACTTTGCAAATTCCACAAGAACAGTGTTAGCGAAAGGCTTCTTGAGCTTGAAGCTGTAAGTCTGTGAAATGAATTAACAGAACACAAAGCAGTTTCTCAGAAAGCTTCTTTCCAGTTTTTAACGGAAGATATTTACTTTTTCACCATAGCACTCTACGGGCTTCCAAATATCACCTTGCAAATTCCACAAGAACAGTCTTAGCGAAAGGCTTCTTGAGGGGAAAGCCGTAACTGTGAGAGATGAATTAACAGAACACAAAGCAGTGTCTCAGGAAGCTTCTTTCCAGTTTTTACAGAAGATGTTTCATTTTTCACCATAGACGTCTATGAGCTTTCAAATATCCCTTTGCAGTTTCCACAAGAACAGTATTAGAGAAAGGCTTCTTGAGGGGAAAGCTGTAATCAGAAAGCTTTTTCCGAGTTTTTAACGGAAGATATTTCCTTTTTCCCCGTAACCCTCTATGGTCTTCCAAATATCACTTTGCAAATTCCACAAAACAGTCTTACCGAAAGGCTTCTTGGGGAGAAATCTGTAACTCTGTGAGATGAATTAACAGAACACAAAGCAGTTTCTCAGAAAGCTTCTTTCCAGTTTTTAACAGAAAATATTTCCTTTTTCACCATAGACCTCTATGGGCTTCCAAATATCACTTTGCAAATTCCACAAGAACAGTCTTAGCGAAAGGCTTCTTGAAGGAAAATCTGTAACTCTGTGAGATGAATTAACTGAACACAAAGCAGTTTCTCAGAAATCTACTTTGCAGTTTTTAACTAAAGATATTTCCTTTTTCACAATAGACCTCTATGGGCTTCCAAATATCACTTTCCAAATTCCACAAGAACAATCTTCGCGAAAGGCTTCCTCAGGGGAGGATGTAAGTCTGTGAGATGAATTAACACAACACAAAGCGGTTTCTCAGAAAGCTTCTTTCCAGTTTTTAACTGAAGATATTTCATTTTTCACCATAGCCCTCGAGGGGCTTCCAAATTACACTTTGCAAATTCCACAAGAGCAGTCTTAGCGAAAGGCTTCTTGAGGGGAAAGCTGTAACTCTGTGAGATGAATTAACAGGATAAAAAGCAGTTTATCAGAAAGCTTCTTTTCAGTTTTTAACTTAGGATATTTTCTTTTCCTCCATAGCCCTCTATAGGCTTCCATATATCACTTTGCAAATTCCACAAGAACAGTCTTAGCGAAACGCTTCTTGTGGGGAAAGCTGTAACTCTGTGAGGTGAATTAACAGAAGACAAAGCAGTTTCTCAGAAAGTTTCTTTTCAGTTTTTATCTTGGGATATTTCCTTTTTCAACATGGCCCTCTATGTGCTTTCAAATAACACCTTGCAAATTCCGAGAGAACAGTCTTAGAGGAAGGTTTCTTGAGAGGAAAGCTGTAACTCTGTGAGATGAATTAACAGAACACAATGCATTTTCTCAGAAAGCTTCTTTCCAGTTTTTAACGGAAGATATTTTCTTTTTCACCATAGCCCTCTATGGGCTTCCAAATATCACTTTGCAAATTCCACAAGAACAGTCTTAGCGAAAAAGTTCTTGAAGGGAAAACTGTAACTCTCTGAGATGAATTAACAAAACAGAAAGCAGTTTTTCAGGAAGCTTCTTTCCATTTTTTAACTGAAGATATTTCCTTTTTCACCATAGCCCTCTAGGGGCTTCCAAATATCTCTTTGCAAATTGCACAAGAAAAGTCTTAGCGAAAGGCTTCTTGAGGGGAATGCTGTAACTCTGTGGATGAATTGACAGAACACAAAGCAGTTTCTCAGAAAGCTTCTTTACAGTTTTAAACGGAACGTTTTTCCGTTTTCACCATAACCCTCTATGGGCTTCCAAATACCACTTTGCAAATTCCACAAAAACAGTCTTAGCGATTTTCCAGACCTGGCCGGGCAGGAGGCGCCATCATGGGAGTTGACATCCGCCACAACAAGGCCCAAAAGGTTCGGCAAAGGAGCCCAAGAGCCAGGATATCTACCTGAGGCTGTTGGTCAAGTTGTATAGGTTTCTGGCCAGAAGAACCAATTCCACATTCAACCAGGTTGTGCTGAAGAGGTTGTTTATGAGTCGCTCCAACCGGCCGCCTCTGTCCCTTTCCCGGATGACCCGGAAGATGAAGCTTCCTGGCCGGGAAAACAAAACGGCTGTGGTTGTGGGGACCATAACGGACGACGTGCGGGTTCAGGAGGTGCCCAAACTGAAGGTATGTGCACTGCGCGTAACCAGCCGGGCCCGCAGCCGCATCCTCAGGGCCGGGGGCAAGATCCTCACTTTCGACCAGCTGACCTTCGACTCCCCCAAGGGCTGCGGCACTGTCCTGCTCTCCGGTCCTCGCAAGGGCCGAGAGGTGTACCGGCATTTCGGCAAGGCCCCAGGAACCCCGCACAGCCACACCAAACCCTACGTCCGCTCCAAGGGCCGGAAGTTCGAGCGTGCCAGAGGCCGACGGGCCAGCCGAGGCTACAAAAACTAACCTTGGATCCTACCCTCTTATTAAAAAGATTTTGAGCGCTGACAAAAAAAAAAAAAAAAAAAAAAAAAAAAAAAAAAACAGTCTTCGCGAAAGTCTTCTGGAGGGGAAAGCTGTAACTCTGTGAGATGAATTAACAGAAAACAAACCAGTTTCTCAGAAAGCTTCTTTGCAGTTTTTAACGAAAGATATTTCCTTTTTCACCGTAGCCCTCTTTGGGCTTCCAAATATCACTTTGCAAATTTCACAAGAACAGTACTAGTGAACGGCTTCTTGAGGGGAAAGCTGTAACTCTGTGAGATGATTTAACAGAACACAAAGCAGTTTCTGAGAAAGCTTCTTTTCAGTTTTTAACGGAAGATATCTCATTTTCACGATAGCCCTCAAGGGGCTTCCAAATATCACTTTCCAAATTCCACAGGAACTGTCTCAGCGAAAGGCTTCTCGAGGGGAAAGCTGTAACTCTGTGAAGTGAATTAACAGAACACAAAGCAGTTTCTCAGAAACCTTCTTTCCCGTTTTTATCTTAGGATAATTCCTTTTTCACCACAGCCCTCTAAGGGCTTGTAAATATTGCTTTGCAAATACGAAAAGACCAGTCTTATCGAAAGGCTTCTTAAGGGGAAAGCTGTAACTCTGTGAGATGAACTAACAGAACACAAAGCAGTTTCTCAGAAAGCTTCTTTTCAGTTTTTAAAGGAAGATATTACATTTTCATCATAACCTTCCAGGGGTTTCCAAATATCCCTTTGCAAATTTCACAAGAACAGTCTTAGCGAAAGGCTTCTTGAGGTGAAAGCTGTAACTCTGTGAGATGAATTAACAGAACACAAAGCAGTTTCTCAGAAAGCTTCTTTTCAGTTTTTATGTTAGGATCCTTCCTTTTTCACTATAGCCCTCTATGGGCTTCCAAATATCACTTTGCAAATTCCACAAGAACAGTCTTAGTGAAAGGCTTCTTGAGGTGAAAGCTGTAACTGTGTGAGATGAATTACGAGAACACAAAGCCGTTTCTCAGAAAGCTTCTTTCCAGTTTTTAACGTAAATTATTTCCTTTTTCACCATAGCCCTCTATGGGCTTCTAAATATCACGTTCTAAATTCCACAAGAACAGTCTTAGCGAAAGGATTCTCGAGGGGAAAGATGTAACTCTCTGAGATTAAATAACAGAACACAAAGCCGTTTCTCAGAAAGCTTTTTTCCAGTTTTTAATGGAAGATATTTCCTTTTTCACCGCAGCCCACTATGGGCTTCTAAATATCACTTTACAAATTGGACAAGAACAGTCTTAGAGAAAGGCTTTTTGGGGGGAAAGCTGTAACTCTGTGAGATGAATTAAGAGAACACAAAGCAGTTTCTCAGAAAGCTTCTTTCAAGTTTTTAACGGAAGATATTTCCTATTTCACCATAGTCATCTATGGGCTTCTAAATATCACTTTCTAAATTCCACAAGAACAGTCTTAGCGAAAGTCTTCTTGAGGGGAAAGCTGTAACTCTGTGAGATCAATTAACAGAGCACAAAGCAGTTTCTCAGAAAGCTTCTTTCCAGTTTTTAATAAAAGAGATTTCCATTTTCAGCATAGCCCTCTATGGGCTTCCAAATATCACTTGGCAAATTCCACAAGAAGAGCCTTAGCGAAAGGATTCTTGAGGGGAAAGGTGTAACACTGTGAAATGAATTAACAGAACAAAAAGCAGTTTCTCAGAAAGCTTCTTTCCAGTTTTTAACTGAAGATATTTCCTTTTTCACTATAGCCCTCTTTGGTCGTCCAAATATCACTTTGCAAATTCCACAAAAACAGTCTTAGCGAAAGGCTTCCTGAGGGGAAAGCTGTAACTCTGAGATGAATTAAGAGGACACAAAGCAGTTTCTCAAAAAGCTGCTTTCCAGTTTTTAACGGAAGATATTTCCTTTTTCATCAAAGCCCTCTTTGGGCTACCAAATATCACCTTGCAAATTCCACAAGAACACTCTTAGCCAAAGGCTTCTTGAGGGGAAAGCTGTAACTCTGTGAAATGAATTATCCGAACACAACGCAGTTTCTCAGTATGCCTCTTTTCACTTTTAACGGAGGATATTTCTTTTTCCATGATAGAACTCTATGGGTTTCCAAATATGACTTTGCAAATTCCACAAGAACAGTCTTAGCGAAAGGCATCTTCTGGGGAAAGCTGTAACTCTGTGACATGAATTATTAGAACACAAAGCAGTATGTCAGAAAGCTTCTTTTCAGTTTTTATCTTAGGATACTTCCCATTTCACCATAGCCCTCTATGGGCTTCTAAATATCACTTTGCAAATTCCACAAGAACAGTCTTAGCGAAACGCTTATTGAGGTAAAAGCTGTAACTCTGTGAGATGAATAAACAGAACACAAAGGAGTTTCTCAGAATGCTTCTTTCCAGTTTTTAACGGAGAATATTTCCTTATTCAACATAGCACTCTATGGGATTCTAATATCACGTTCTAAATACCACAAGAACAGTCTTAGCGAAAGGCTTCTTGAGGGGAAAGCTGTAACTCTGTGCGATGAATTAACAGAACACAAAGTATTTTCTCAGAACGTTTCTTTCCAGTTTTTAACGTAAATTATTTCCTTTTTCACCATAGCCCACTATGGGCTTCTAAATATCACGTTCTAAATTCCACAAGAACAGTCTTAGCGAAAGGATTCTTGAGGGGAAAGATGTAACTCTCTGAGATTAAATAACAGAACACAAAGCCGTTTCTCAGAAAGCTTTTTTCCAGTTTTTAATGGAAGATATTTCCTTTTTCACCGCAGCCCACTATGGGCTTCTAAATATCACTTTACAAATTGGACAAGAACAGTCTTAGAGAAAGGCTTTTTGGGGGGAAAGCTGTAACTCTGTGAGATGAATTAAGAGAACACAAAGCAGTTTCTCAGAAAGCTTCTTTCCAGTTTTTAACTGAAGATATTTCCTTTTTCACTATAGCCCTCTTTGGTCGTCCAAATATCACTTTGCAAATTCCACAAGAACAGTCTTAGCGAAAGGCTTCCTGAGGGGAAAGCTGTAATTCTGTGAGATGAATTAACAGAACACAAAGCAGTTTCTCAAAAAGCTGCTTTCCAGTTTTTAACGGAAGATATTTCCTTTTTCATCGAAGCTCTCTTTGGGCTACCAAATATCACCTTGCAAATTCCACAAGAACACTCCTAGCCAAAGGCTTCTTGAGGGGAAAGCTGTAACTCTGTGAGATGAATTAACAGAACACAAAGCAGTTTCTCACAAAGCTTCTTTCAAGTTTTTAACTGAAGATATTTCGTTTTTCACCATAGCCCTCTAAGGGCTTCTAAGTATCACTTTGCAAATTCCACAAGAACAAGCTTAGCGAAAGACTTCCTGTGGGGAAAGCTGTAAGTCTGTGAGATGAATTAACAGAACACAAAGTAGTTTCTCAGAAAGCTTCTTTTCAGTTTTTATCTTAGGATATTTCCTTTTTCACCAGAATCCTCTATGGGCTTCCAAATATCACTTTGCAAACTCCAAAGAAGAGTCTTAGCGAAAGGCTTCTTGAGGGGAAAGCTGTAATCGGAAAGCTTCTTTCCAGTTTTTAAGGGAAGATATTTCCTTTTTCACCATAGACCTCTATGGGCTTCCATGTATCACTTTTCAAATTCCACAAGAACTGTCTTAGCGAAAGTCTTATTGAGGGTAAACCTGTAATTCTGTGAGATGAACTAACAGAAAACAAAGCAGTTTCTCAGAAAGCTTCTTTCCAGTTTTAAACGGAAGATATTTCCTTTTTTACCAAAGCCCTCTGTGGACTTCCAAATATTACTTTGCAAATTCCACAAGAACAGTGTTAGCGAAAGGCTTCTTGAGCTTGAAGCTGTAAGTCTGTGAAATGAATTAACAGAACACAAAGCAGTTTCTCAGAAAGCTTCTTTCCAGTTTTTAACGGAAGATATTTACTTTTTCACCATAGCACTCTACGGGCTTCCAAATATCACCTTGCAAATTCCACAAGAACAGTCTTAGCGAAAGGCTTCTTGAGGGGAAAGCCGTAACTGTGAGAGATGAATTAACAGAACACAAAGCAGTGTCTCAGGAAGCTTCTTTCCAGTTTTTACAGAAGATGTTTCATTTTTCACCATAGACGTCTATGAGCTTTCAAATATCCCTTTGCAGTTTCCACAAGAACAGTATTAGAGAAAGGCTTCTTGAGGGGAAAGCTGTAATCAGAAAGCTTTTTCCGAGTTTTTAAAGGAAGATATTTCCTTTTTCCCCGTAACCCTCTATGGTCTTCCAAATATCACTTTGCAAATTCCACAAAACAGTCTTACCGAAAGGCTTCTTGGGGAGAAATCTGTAACTCTGTGAGATGAATTAACAGAACACAAAGCAGTTTCTCAGAAAGCTTCTTTCCAGTTTTTAACAGATAATATTTCCTTTTTCACCATAGACCTCTATGGGCTTCCAAATATCACTTTGCAAATTCCACAAGAACAGTCTTAGCGAAAGGCTTCTTGAAGGAAAATCTGTAACTCTGTGAGATGAATTAACTGAACACAAAGCAGTTTCTCAGAAATCTACTTTGCAGTTTTTAACTAAAGATATTTCCTTTTTCACAATAGACCTCTATGGGCTTCCAAATATCACTTTCCAAATTCCACAAGAACAATCTTCGCGAAAGGCTTCCTCAGGGGAGGATGTAAGTCTGTGAGATGAATTAACACAACACAAAGCGGTTTCTCAGAAAGCTTCTTTCCAGTTTTTAACTGAAGATATTTCATTTTTCACCATAGCCCTCGAGGGGCTTCCAAATTACACTTTGCAAATTCCACAAGAGCAGTCTTAGCGAAAGGCTTCTTGAGGGGAAAGCTGTAACTCTGTGAGATGAATTAACAGGATAAAAAGCAGTTTATCAGAAAGCTTCTTTTCAGTTTTTAACTTAGGATATTTTCTTTTCCTCCATAGCCCTCTATAGGCTTCCATATATCACTTTGCAAATTCCACAAGAACAGTCTTAGCGAAACGCTTCTTGTGGGGAAAGCTGTAACTCTGTGAGGTGAATTAACAGAAGACAAAGCAGTTTCTCAGAAAGTTTCTTTTCAGTTTTTATCTTGGGATATTTCCTTTTTCAACATGGCCCTCTATGTGCTTTCAAATAACACCTTGCAAATTCCGAGAGAACAGTCTTAGAGGAAGGTTTCTTGAGAGGAAAGCTGTAACTCTGTGAGATGAATTAACAGAACACAATGCATTTTCTCAGAAAGCTTCTTTCCAGTTTTTAACGGAAGATATTTTCTTTTTCACCATAGCCCTCTATGGGCTTCCAAATATCACTTTGCAAATTCCACAAGAACAGTCTTAGCGAAAAAGTTCTTGAAGGGAAAACTGTAACTCTCTGAGATGAATTAACAAAACAGAAAGCAGTTTTTCAGGAAGCTTCTTTCCATTTTTTAACTGAAGATATTTCCTTTTTCACCATAGCCCTCTAGGGGCTTCCAAATATCTCTTTGCAAATTGCACAAGAAAAGTCTTAGCGAAAGGCTTCTTGAGGGGAATGCTGTAACTCTGTGGATGAATTGACAGAACACAAAGCAGTTTCTCAGAAAGCTTCTTTACAGTTTTAAACGGAACGTTTTTCCGTTTTCACCATAACCCTCTATGGGCTTCCAAATACCACTTTGCAAATTCCACAAAAACAGTCTTAGCGATTTTCCAGACCTGGCCGGGCAGGAGGCGCCATCATGGGAGTTGACATCCGCCACAACAAGGCCCAAAAGGTTCGGCAAAGGAGCCCAAGAGCCAGGATATCTACCTGAGGCTGTTGGTCAAGTTGTATAGGTTTCTGGCCAGAAGAACCAATTCCACATTCAACCAGGTTGTGCTGAAGAGGTTGTTTATGAGTCGCTCCAACCGGCCGCCTCTGTCCCTTTCCCGGATGACCCGGAAGATGAAGCTTCCTGGCCGGGAAAACAAAACGGCTGTGGTTGTGGGGACCATAACGGACGACGTGCGGGTTCAGGAGGTGCCCAAACTGAAGGTATGTGCACTGCGCGTAACCAGCCGGGCCCGCAGCCGCATCCTCAGGGCCGGGGGCAAGATCCTCACTTTCGACCAGCTGACCTTCGACTCCCCCAAGGGCTGCGGCACTGTCCTGCTCTCCGGTCCTCGCAAGGGCCGAGAGGTGTACCGGCATTTCGGCAAGGCCCCAGGAACCCCGCACAGCCACACCAAACCCTACGTCCGCTCCAAGGGCCGGAAGTTCGAGCGTGCCAGAGGCCGACGGGCCAGCCGAGGCTACAAAAACTAACCTTGGATCCTACCCTCTTATTAAAAAGATTTTGAGTGCTGACAAAAAAAAAAAAAAAAAAAAAAAAAAAAAAAAAAAAAAAAAAAAACAGTCTTCGCGAAAGTCTTCTGGAGGGGAAAGCTGTAACTCTGTGAGATGAATTAACAGAAAACAAACCAGTTTCTCAGAAAGCTTCTTTGCAGTTTTTAACGAAAGATATTTCCTTTTTCACCGTAGCCCTCTTTGGGCTTCCAAATATCACTTTGCAAATTTCACAAGAACAGTACTAGTGAACGGCTTCTTGAGGGGAAAGCTGTAACTCTGTGAGATGATTTAACAGAACACAAAGCAGTTTCTGAGAAAGCTTCTTTTCAGTTTTTAACGGAAGATATCTCATTTTCACGATAGCCCTCAAGGGGCTTCCAAATATCACTTTCCAAATTCCACAGGAACTGTCTCAGCGAAAGGCTTCTCGAGGGGAAAGCTGTAACTCTGTGAAGTGAATTAACAGAACACAAAGCAGTTTCTCAGAAACCTTCTTTCCCGTTTTTATCTTAGGATAATTCCTTTTTCACCACAGCCCTCTAAGGGCTTGTAAATATTGCTTTGCAAATACGAAAAGACCAGTCTTATCGAAAGGCTTCTTAAGGGGAAAGCTGTAACTCTGTGAGATGAACTAACAGAACACAAAGCAGTTTCTCAGAAAGCTTCTTTTCAGTTTTTAAAGGAAGATATTACATTTTCATCATAACCTTCCAGGGGTTTCCAAATATCCCTTTGCAAATTTCACAAGAACAGTCTTAGCGAAAGGCTTCTTGAGGTGAAAGCTGTAACTCTGTGAGATGAATTAACAGAACACAAAGCAGTTTCTCAGAAAGCTTCTTTTCAGTTTTTATGTTAGGATCCTTCCTTTTTCACTATAGCCCTCTATGGGCTTCCAAATATCACTTTGCAAATTCCACAAGAACAGTCTTAGTGAAAGGCTTCTTGAGGTGAAAGCTGTAACTGTGTGAGATGAATTACGAGAACACAAAGCCGTTTCTCAGAAAGCTTCTTTCCAGTTTTTAACGTAAATTATTTCCTTTTTCACCATAGCCCTCTATGGGCTTCTAAATATCACGTTCTAAATTCCACAAGAACAGTCTTAGCGAAAGGATTCTCGAGGGGAAAGATGTAACTCTCTGAGATTAAATAACAGAACACAAAGCCGTTTCTCAGAAAGCTTTTTTCCAGTTTTTAATGGAAGATATTTCCTTTTTCACCGCAGCCCACTATGGGCTTCTAAATATCACTTTACAAATTGGACAAGAACAGTCTTAGAGAAAGGCTTTTTGGGGGGAAAGCTGTAACTCTGTGAGATGAATTAAGAGAACACAAAGCAGTTTCTCAGAAAGCTTCTTTCAAGTTTTTAACGGAAGATATTTCCTATTTCACCATAGTCATCTATGGGCTTCTAAATATCACTTTCTAAATTCCACAAGAACAGTCTTAGCGAAAGTCTTCTTGAGGGGAAAGCTGTAACTCTGTGAGATCAATTAACAGAGCACAAAGCAGTTTCTCAGAAAGCTTCTTTCCAGTTTTTAATAAAAGAGATTTCCATTTTCAGCATAGCCCTCTATGGGCTTCCAAATATCACTTGGCAAATTCCACAAGAAGAGCCTTAGCGAAAGGATTCTTGAGGGGAAAGGTGTAACACTGTGAAATGAATTAACAGAACAAAAAGCAGTTTCTCAGAAAGCTTCTTTCCAGTTTTTAACTGAAGATATTTCCTTTTTCACTATAGCCCTCTTTGGTCGTCCAAATATCACTTTGCAAATTCCACAAAAACAGTCTTAGCGAAAGGCTTCCTGAGGGGAAAGCTGTAACTCTGAGATGAATTAAGAGGACACAAAGCAGTTTCTCAAAAAGCTGCTTTCCAGTTTTTAACGGAAGATATTTCCTTTTTCATCAAAGCCCTCTTTGGGCTACCAAATATCACCTTGCAAATTCCACAAGAACACTCTTAGCCAAAGGCTTCTTGAGGGGAAAGCTGTAACTCTGTGAAATGAATTATCCGAACACAACGCAGTTTCTCAGTATGCCTCTTTTCACTTTTAACGGAGGATATTTCTTTTTCCATGATAGAACTCTATGGGTTTCCAAATATGACTTTGCAAATTCCACAAGAACAGTCTTAGCGAAAGGCATCTTCTGGGGAAAGCTGTAACTCTGTGACATGAATTATTAGAACACAAAGCAGTATGTCAGAAAGCTTCTTTTCAGTTTTTATCTTAGGATACTTCCCATTTCACCATAGCCCTCTATGGGCTTCTAAATATCACTTTGCAAATTCCACAAGAACAGTCTTAGCGAAACGCTTATTGAGGTAAAAGCTGTAACTCTGTGAGATGAATAAACAGAACACAAAGGAGTTTCTCAGAATGCTTCTTTCCAGTTTTTAACGGAGAATATTTCCTTATTCAACATAGCACTCTATGGGATTCTAATATCACGTTCTAAATACCACAAGAACAGTCTTAGCGAAAGGCTTCTTGAGGGGAAAGCTGTAACTCTGTGCGATGAATTAACAGAACACAAAGTATTTTCTCAGAACGTTTCTTTCCAGTTTTTAACGTAAATTATTTCCTTTTTCACCATAGCCCACTATGGGCTTCTAAATATCACGTTCTAAATTCCACAAGAACAGTCTTAGCGAAAGGATTCTTGAGGGGAAAGATGTAACTCTCTGAGATTAAATAACAGAACACAAAGCCGTTTCTCAGAAAGCTTTTTTCCAGTTTTTAATGGAAGATATTTCCTTTTTCACCGCAGCCCACTATGGGCTTCTAAATATCACTTTACAAATTGGACAAGAACAGTCTTAGAGAAAGGCTTTTTGGGGGGAAAGCTGTAACTCTGTGAGATGAATTAAGAGAACACAAAGCAGTTTCTCAGAAAGCTTCTTTCCAGTTTTTAACTGAAGATATTTCCTTTTTCACTATAGCCCTCTTTGGTCGTCCAAATATCACTTTGCAAATTCCACAAGAACAGTCTTAGCGAAAGGCTTCCTGAGGGGAAAGCTGTAATTCTGTGAGATGAATTAACAGAACACAAAGCAGTTTCTCAAAAAGCTGCTTTCCAGTTTTTAACGGAAGATATTTCCTTTTTCATCGAAGCTCTCTTTGGGCTACCAAATATCACCTTGCAAATTCCACAAGAACACTCTTAGCCAAAGGCTTCTTGAGGGGAAAGCTGTAACTCTGTGAGATGAATTAACAGAACACAAAGCAGTTTCTCACAAAGCTTCTTTCAAGTTTTTAACTGAAGATATTTCGTTTTTCACCATAGCCCTCTAAGGGCTTCTAAGTATCACTTTGCAAATTCCACAAGAACAAGCTTAGCGAAAGACTTCCTGTGGGGAAAGCTGTAAGTCTGTGAGATGAATTAACAGAACACAAAGTAGTTTCTCAGAAAGCTTCTTTTCAGTTTTTATCTTAGGATATTTCCTTTTTCACCAGAATCCTCTATGGGCTTCCAAATATCACTTTGCAAACTCCAAAGAAGAGTCTTAGCGAAAGGCTTCTTGAGGGGAAAGCTGTAATCGGAAAGCTTCTTTCCAGTTTTTAAGGGAAGATATTTCCTTTTTCACCATAGACCTCTATGGGCTTCCATGTATCACTTTTCAAATTCCACAAGAACTGTCTTAGCGAAAGTCTTATTGAGGGTAAACCTGTAATTCTGTGAGATGAACTAACAGAAAACAAAGCAGTTTCTCAGAAAGCTTCTTTCCAGTTTTAAACGGAAGATATTTCCTTTTTTACCAAAGCCCTCTGTGGACTTCCAAATATTACTTTGCAAATTCCACAAGAACAGTGTTAGCGAAAGGCTTCTTGAGCTTGAAGCTGTAAGTCTGTGAAATGAATTAACAGAACACAAAGCAGTTTCTCAGAAAGCTTCTTTCCAGTTTTTAACGGAAGATATTTACTTTTTCACCATAGCACTCTACGGGCTTCCAAATATCACCTTGCAAATTCCACAAGAACAGTCTTAGCGAAAGGCTTCTTGAGGGGAAAGCCGTAACTGTGAGAGATGAATTAACAGAACACAAAGCAGTGTCTCAGGAAGCTTCTTTCCAGTTTTTACAGAAGATGTTTCATTTTTCACCATAGACGTCTATGAGCTTTCAAATATCCCTTTGCAGTTTCCACAAGAACAGTATTAGAGAAAGGCTTCTTGAGGGGAAAGCTGTAATCAGAAAGCTTTTTCCGAGTTTTTAACGGAAGATATTTCCTTTTTCCCCGTAACCCTCTATGGTCTTCCAAATATCACTTTGCAAATTCCACAAAACAGTCTTACCGAAAGGCTTCTTGGGGAGAAATCTGTAACTCTGTGAGATGAATTAACAGAACACAAAGCAGTTTCTCAGAAAGCTTCTTTCCAGTTTTTAACAGAAAATATTTCCTTTTTCACCATAGACCTCTATGGGCTTCCAAATATCACTTTGCAAATTCCACAAGAACAGTCTTAGCGAAAGGCTTCTTGAAGGAAAATCTGTAACTCTGTGAGATGAATTAACTGAACACAAAGCAGTTTCTCAGAAATCTACTTTGCAGTTTTTAACTAAAGATATTTCCTTTTTCACAATAGACCTCTATGGGCTTCCAAATATCACTTTCCAAATTCCACAAGAACAATCTTCGCGAAAGGCTTCCTCAGGGGAGGATGTAAGTCTGTGAGATGAATTAACACAACACAAAGCGGTTTCTCAGAAAGCTTCTTTCCAGTTTTTAACTGAAGATATTTCATTTTTCACCATAGCCCTCGAGGGGCTTCCAAATTACACTTTGCAAATTCCACAAGAGCAGTCTTAGCGAAAGGCTTCTTGAGGGGAAAGCTGTAACTCTGTGAGATGAATTAACAGGATAAAAAGCAGTTTATCAGAAAGCTTCTTTTCAGTTTTTAACTTAGGATATTTTCTTTTCCTCCATAGCCCTCTATAGGCTTCCATATATCACTTTGCAAATTCCACAAGAACAGTCTTAGCGAAACGCTTCTTGTGGGGAAAGCTGTAACTCTGTGAGGTGAATTAACAGAAGACAAAGCAGTTTCTCAGAAAGTTTCTTTTCAGTTTTTATCTTGGGATATTTCCTTTTTCAACATGGCCCTCTATGTGCTTTCAAATAACACCTTGCAAATTCCGAGAGAACAGTCTTAGAGGAAGGTTTCTTGAGAGGAAAGCTGTAACTCTGTGAGATGAATTAACAGAACACAATGCATTTTCTCAGAAAGCTTCTTTCCAGTTTTTAACGGAAGATATTTTCTTTTTCACCATAGCCCTCTATGGGCTTCCAAATATCACTTTGCAAATTCCACAAGAACAGTCTTAGCGAAAAAGTTCTTGAAGGGAAAACTGTAACTCTCTGAGATGAATTAACAAAACAGAAAGCAGTTTTTCAGGAAGCTTCTTTCCATTTTTTAACTGAAGATATTTCCTTTTTCACCATAGCCCTCTAGGGGCTTCCAAATATCTCTTTGCAAATTGCACAAGAAAAGTCTTAGCGAAAGGCTTCTTGAGGGGAATGCTGTAACTCTGTGGATGAATTGACAGAACACAAAGCAGTTTCTCAGAAAGCTTCTTTACAGTTTTAAACGGAACGTTTTTCCGTTTTCACCATAACCCTCTATGGGCTTCCAAATACCACTTTGCAAATTCCACAAAAACAGTCTTAGCGATTTTCCAGACCTGGCCGGGCAGGAGGCGCCATCATGGGAGTTGACATCCGCCACAACAAGGCCCAAAAGGTTCGGCAAAGGAGCCCAAGAGCCAGGATATCTACCTGAGGCTGTTGGTCAAGTTGTATAGGTTTCTGGCCAGAAGAACCAATTCCACATTCAACCAGGTTGTGCTGAAGAGGTTGTTTATGAGTCGCTCCAACCGGCCGCCTCTGTCCCTTTCCCGGATGACCCGGAAGATGAAGCTTCCTGGCCGGGAAAACAAAACGGCTGTGGTTGTGGGGACCATAACGGACGACGTGCGGGTTCAGGAGGTGCCCAAACTGAAGGTATGTGCACTGCGCGTAACCAGCCGGGCCCGCAGCCGCATCCTCAGGGCCGGGGGCAAGATCCTCACTTTCGACCAGCTGACCTTCGACTCCCCCAAGGGCTGCGGCACTGTCCTGCTCTCCGGTCCTCGCAAGGGCCGAGAGGTGTACCGGCATTTCGGCAAGGCCCCAGGAACCCCGCACAGCCACACCAAACCCTACGTCCGCTCCAAGGGCCGGAAGTTCGAGCGTGCCAGAGGCCGACGGGCCAGCCGAGGCTACAAAAACTAACCTTGGATCCTACCCTCTTATTAAAAAGATTTTGAGCGCTGACAAAAAAAAAAAAAAAAAAAAAAAAAAAAAAAAAACAGTCTTCGCGAAAGTCTTCTGGAGGGGAAAGCTGTAACTCTGTGAGATGAATTAACAGAAAACAAACCAGTTTCTCAGAAAGCTTCTTTGCAGTTTTTAACGAAAGATATTTCCTTTTTCACCGTAGCCCTCTTTGGGCTTCCAAATATCACTTTGCAAATTTCACAAGAACAGTACTAGTGAACGGCTTCTTGAGGGGAAAGCTGTAACTCTGTGAGATGATTTAACAGAACACAAAGCAGTTTCTGAGAAAGCTTCTTTTCAGTTTTTAACGGAAGATATCTCATTTTCACGATAGCCCTCAAGGGGCTTCCAAATATCACTTTCCAAATTCCACAGGAACTGTCTCAGCGAAAGGCTTCTCGAGGGGAAAGCTGTAACTCTGTGAAGTGAATTAACAGAACACAAAGCAGTTTCTCAGAAACCTTCTTTCCCGTTTTTATCTTAGGATAATTCCTTTTTCACCACAGCCCTCTAAGGGCTTGTAAATATTGCTTTGCAAATACGAAAAGACCAGTCTTATCGAAAGGCTTCTTAAGGGGAAAGCTGTAACTCTGTGAGATGAACTAACAGAACACAAAGCAGTTTCTCAGAAAGCTTCTTTTCAGTTTTTAAAGGAAGATATTACATTTTCATCATAACCTTCCAGGGGTTTCCAAATATCCCTTTGCAAATTTCACAAGAACAGTCTTAGCGAAAGGCTTCTTGAGGTGAAAGCTGTAACTCTGTGAGATGAATTAACAGAACACAAAGCAGTTTCTCAGAAAGCTTCTTTTCAGTTTTTATGTTAGGATCCTTCCTTTTTCACTATAGCCCTCTATGGGCTTCCAAATATCACTTTGCAAATTCCACAAGAACAGTCTTAGTGAAAGGCTTCTTGAGGTGAAAGCTGTAACTGTGTGAGATGAATTACGAGAACACAAAGCCGTTTCTCAGAAAGCTTCTTTCCAGTTTTTAACGTAAATTATTTCCTTTTTCACCATAGCCCTCTATGGGCTTCTAAATATCACGTTCTAAATTCCACAAGAACAGTCTTAGCGAAAGGATTCTCGAGGGGAAAGATGTAACTCTCTGAGATTAAATAACAGAACACAAAGCCGTTTCTCAGAAAGCTTTTTTCCAGTTTTTAATGGAAGATATTTCCTTTTTCACCGCAGCCCACTATGGGCTTCTAAATATCACTTTACAAATTGGAAAAGAACAGTCTTAGAGAAAGGCTTTTTGGGGGGAAAGCTGTAACTCTGTGAGATGAATTAAGAGAACACAAAGCAGTTTCTCAGAAAGCTTCTTTCAAGTTTTTAACGGAAGATATTTCCTATTTCACCATAGTCATCTATGGGCTTCTAAATATCACTTTCTAAATTCCACAAGAACAGTCTTAGCGAAAGTCTTCTTGAGGGGAAAGCTGTAACTCTGTGAGATCAATTAACAGAGCACAAAGCAGTTTCTCAGAAAGCTTCTTTCCAGTTTTTAATAAAAGAGATTTCCATTTTCAGCATAGCCCTCTATGGGCTTCCAAATATCACTTGGCAAATTCCACAAGAAGAGCCTTAGCGAAAGGATTCTTGAGGGGAAAGGTGTAACACTGTGAAATGAATTAACAGAACAAAAAGCAGTTTCTCAGAAAGCTTCTTTCCAGTTTTTAACTGAAGATATTTCCTTTTTCACTATAGCCCTCTTTGGTCGTCCAAATATCACTTTGCAAATTCCACAAAAACAGTCTTAGCGAAAGGCTTCCTGAGGGGAAAGCTGTAACTCTGAGATGAATTAAGAGGACACAAAGCAGTTTCTCAAAAAGCTGCTTTCCAGTTTTTAACGGAAGATATTTCCTTTTTCATCAAAGCCCTCTTTGGGCTACCAAATATCACCTTGCAAATTCCACAAGAACACTCTTAGCCAAAGGCTTCTTGAGGGGAAAGCTGTAACTCTGTGAAATGAATTATCCGAACACAACGCAGTTTCTCAGTATGCCTCTTTTCACTTTTAATGGAGGATATTTCTTTTTCCATGATAGAACTCTATGGGTTTCCAAATATGACTTTGCAAATTCCACAAGAACAGTCTTAGCGAAAGGCATCTTCTGGGGAAAGCTGTAACTCTGTGACATGAATTATTAGAACACAAAGCAGTATGTCAGAAAGCTTCTTTTCAGTTTTTATCTTAGGATACTTCCCATTTCACCATAGCCCTCTATGGGCTTCTAAATATCACTTTGCAAATTCCACAAGAACAGTCTTAGCGAAACGCTTATTGAGGTAAAAGCTGTAACTCTGTGAGATGAATAAACAGAACACAAAGGAGTTTCTCAGAATGCTTCTTTCCAGTTTTTAACGGAGAATATTTCCTTATTCAACATAGCACTCTATGGGATTCTAATATCACGTTCTAAATACCACAAGAACAGTCTTAGCGAAAGGCTTCTTGAGGGGAAAGCTGTAACTCTGTGCGATGAATTAACAGAACACAAAGTATTTTCTCAGAACGTTTCTTTCCAGTTTTTAACGTAAATTATTTCCTTTTTCACCATAGCCCACTATGGGCTTCTAAATATCACGTTCTAAATTCCACAAGAACAGTCTTAGCGAAAGGATTCTTGAGGGGAAAGATGTAACTCTCTGAGATTAAATAACAGAACACAAAGCCGTTTCTCAGAAAGCTTTTTTCCAGTTTTTAATGGAAGATATTTCCTTTTTCACCGCAGCCCACTATGGGCTTCTAAATATCACTTTACAAATTGGACAAGAACAGTCTTAGAGAAAGGCTTTTTGGGGGGAAAGCTGTAACTCTGTGAGATGAATTAAGAGAACACAAAGCAGTTTCTCAGAAAGCTTCTTTCCAGTTTTTAACTGAAGATATTTCCTTTTTCACTATAGCCCTCTTTGGTCGTCCAAATATCACTTTGCAAATTCCACAAGAACAGTCTTAGCGAAAGGCTTCCTGAGGGGAAAGCTGTAATTCTGTGAGATGAATTAACAGAACACAAAGCAGTTTCTCAAAAAGCTGCTTTCCAGTTTTTAACGGAAGATATTTCCTTTTTCATCGAAGCTCTCTTTGGGCTACCAAATATCACCTTGCAAATTCCACAAGAACACTCTTAGCCAAAGGCTTCTTGAGGGGAAAGCTGTAACTCTGTGAGATGAATTAACAGAACACAAAGCAGTTTCTCACAAAGCTTCTTTCAAGTTTTTAACTGAAGATATTTCGTTTTTCACCATAGCCCTCTAAGGGCTTCTAAGTATCACTTTGCAAATTCCACAAGAACAAGCTTAGCGAAAGACTTCCTGTGGGGAAAGCTGTAAGTCTGTGAGATGAATTAACAGAACACAAAGTAGTTTCTCAGAAAGCTTCTTTTCAGTTTTTATCTTAGGATATTTCCTTTTTCACCAGAATCCTCTATGGGCTTCCAAATATCACTTTGCAAACTCCAAAGAAGAGTCTTAGCGAAAGGCTTCTTGAGGGGAAAGCTGTAATCGGAAAGCTTCTTTCCAGTTTTTAAGGGAAGATATTTCCTTTTTCACCATAGACCTCTATGGGCTTCCATGTATCACTTTTCAAATTCCACAAGAACTGTCTTAGCGAAAGTCTTATTGAGGGTAAACCTGTAATTCTGTGAGATGAACTAACAGAAAACAAAGCAGTTTCTCAGAAAGCTTCTTTCCAGTTTTAAACGGAAGATATTTCCTTTTTTACCAAAGCCCTCTGTGGACTTCCAAATATTACTTTGCAAATTCCACAAGAACAGTGTTAGCGAAAGGCTTCTTGAGCTTGAAGCTGTAAGTCTGTGAAATGAATTAACAGAACACAAAGCAGTTTCTCAGAAAGCTTCTTTCCAGTTTTTAACGGAAGATATTTACTTTTTCACCATAGCACTCTACGGGCTTCCAAATATCACCTTGCAAATTCCACAAGAACAGTCTTAGCGAAAGGCTTCTTGAGGGGAAAGCCGTAACTGTGAGAGATGAATTAACAGAACACAAAGCAGTGTCTCAGGAAGCTTCTTTCCAGTTTTTACAGAAGATGTTTCATTTTTCACCATAGACGTCTATGAGCTTTCAAATATCCCTTTGCAGTTTCCACAAGAACAGTATTAGAGAAAGGCTTCTTGAGGGGAAAGCTGTAATCAGAAAGCTTTTTCCGAGTTTTTAAAGGAAGATATTTCCTTTTTCCCCGTAACCCTCTATGGTCTTCCAAATATCACTTTGCAAATTCCACAAAACAGTCTTACCGAAAGGCTTCTTGGGGAGAAATCTGTAACTCTGTGAGATGAATTAACAGAACACAAAGCAGTTTCTCAGAAAGCTTCTTTCCAGTTTTTAACAGAAAATATTTCCTTTTTCACCATAGACCTCTATGGGCTTCCAAATATCACTTTGCAAATTCCACAAGAACAGTCTTAGCGAAAGGCTTCTTGAAGGAAAATCTGTAACTCTGTGAGATGAATTAACTGAACACAAAGCAGTTTCTCAGAAATCTACTTTGCAGTTTTTAACTAAAGATATTTCCTTTTTCACAATAGACCTCTATGGGCTTCCAAATATCACTTTCCAAATTCCACAAGAACAATCTTCGCGAAAGGCTTCCTCAGGGGAGGATGTAAGTCTGTGAGATGAATTAACACAACACAAAGCGGTTTCTCAGAAAGCTTCTTTCCAGTTTTTAACTGAAGATATTTCATTTTTCACCATAGCCCTCGAGGGGCTTCCAAATTACACTTTGCAAATTCCACAAGAGCAGTCTTAGCGAAAGGCTTCTTGAGGGGAAAGCTGTAACTCTGTGAGATGAATTAACAGGATAAAAAGCAGTTTATCAGAAAGCTTCTTTTCAGTTTTTAACTTAGGATATTTTCTTTTCCTCCATAGCCCTCTATAGGCTTCCATATATCACTTTGCAAATTCCACAAGAACAGTCTTAGCGAAACGCTTCTTGTGGGGAAAGCTGTAACTCTGTGAGGTGAATTAACAGAAGACAAAGCAGTTTCTCAGAAAGTTTCTTTTCAGTTTTTATCTTGGGATATTTCCTTTTTCAACATGGCCCTCTATGTGCTTTCAAATAACACCTTGCAAATTCCGAGAGAACAGTCTTAGAGGAAGGTTTCTTGAGAGGAAAGCTGTAACTCTGTGAGATGAATTAACAGAACACAATGCATTTTCTCAGAAAGCTTCTTTCCAGTTTTTAACGGAAGATATTTTCTTTTTCACCATAGCCCTCTATGGGCTTCCAAATATCACTTTGCAAATTCCACAAGAACAGTCTTAGCGAAAAAGTTCTTGAAGGGAAAACTGTAACTCTCTGAGATGAATTAACAAAACAGAAAGCAGTTTTTCAGGAAGCTTCTTTCCATTTTTTAACTGAAGATATTTCCTTTTTCACCATAGCCCTCTAGGGGCTTCCAAATATCTCTTTGCAAATTGCACAAGAAAAGTCTTAGCGAAAGGCTTCTTGAGGGGAATGCTGTAACTCTGTGGATGAATTGACAGAACACAAAGCAGTTTCTCAGAAAGCTTCTTTACAGTTTTAAACGGAACGTTTTTCCGTTTTCACCATAACCCTCTATGGGCTTCCAAATACCACTTTGCAAATTCCACAAAAACAGTCTTAGCGATTTTCCAGACCTGGCCGGGCAGGAGGCGCCATCATGGGAGTTGACATCCGCCACAACAAGGCCCAAAAGGTTCGGCAAAGGAGCCCAAGAGCCAGGATATCTACCTGAGGCTGTTGGTCAAGTTGTATAGGTTTCTGGCCAGAAGAACCAATTCCACATTCAACCAGGTTGTGCTGAAGAGGTTGTTTATGAGTCGCTCCAACCGGCCGCCTCTGTCCCTTTCCCGGATGACCCGGAAGATGAAGCTTCCTGGCCGGGAAAACAAAACGGCTGTGGTTGTGGGGACCATAACGGACGACGTGCGGGTTCAGGAGGTGCCCAAACTGAAGGTATGTGCACTGCGCGTAACCAGCCGGGCCCGCAGCCGCATCCTCAGGGCCGGGGGCAAGATCCTCACTTTCGACCAGCTGACCTTCGACTCCCCCAAGGGCTGCGGCACTGTCCTGCTCTCCGGTCCTCGCAAGGGCCGAGAGGTGTACCGGCATTTCGGCAAGGCCCCAGGAACCCCGCACAGCCACACCAAACCCTACGTCCGCTCCAAGGGCCGGAAGTTCGAGCGTGCCAGAGGCCGACGGGCCAGCCGAGGCTACAAAAACTAACCTTGGATCCTACCCTCTTATTAAAAAGATTTTGAGCGCTGACAAAAAAAAAAAAAAAAAAAAAAAAACAGTCTTCGCGAAAGTCTTCTGGAGGGGAAAGCTGTAACTCTGTGAGATGAATTAACAGAAAACAAACCAGTTTCTCAGAAAGCTTCTTTGCAGTTTTTAACGAAAGATATTTCCTTTTTCACCGTAGCCCTCTTTGGGCTTCCAAATATCACTTTGCAAATTTCACAAGAACAGTACTAGTGAACGGCTTCTTGAGGGGAAAGCTGTAACTCTGTGAGATGATTTAACAGAACACAAAGCAGTTTCTGAGAAAGCTTCTTTTCAGTTTTTAACGGAAGATATCTCATTTTCACGATAGCCCTCAAGGGGCTTCCAAATATCACTTTCCAAATTCCACAGGAACTGTCTCAGCGAAAGGCTTCTCGAGGGGAAAGCTGTAACTCTGTGAAGTGAATTAACAGAACACAAAGCAGTTTCTCAGAAACCTTCTTTCCCGTTTTTATCTTAGGATAATTCCTTTTTCACCACAGCCCTCTAAGGGCTTGTAAATATTGCTTTGCAAATACGAAAAGACCAGTCTTATCGAAAGGCTTCTTAAGGGGAAAGCTGTAACTCTGTGAGATGAACTAACAGAACACAAAGCAGTTTCTCAGAAAGCTTCTTTTCAGTTTTTAAAGGAAGATATTACATTTTCATCATAACCTTCCAGGGGTTTCCAAATATCCCTTTGCAAATTTCACAAGAACAGTCTTAGCGAAAGGCTTCTTGAGGTGAAAGCTGTAACTCTGTGAGATGAATTAACAGAACACAAAGCAGTTTCTCAGAAAGCTTCTTTTCAGTTTTTATGTTAGGATCCTTCCTTTTTCACTATAGCCCTCTATGGGCTTCCAAATATCACTTTGCAAATTCCACAAGAACAGTCTTAGTGAAAGGCTTCTTGAGGTGAAAGCTGTAACTGTGTGAGATGAATTACGAGAACACAAAGCCGTTTCTCAGAAAGCTTCTTTCCAGTTTTTAACGTAAATTATTTCCTTTTTCACCATAGCCCTCTATGGGCTTCTAAATATCACGTTCTAAATTCCACAAGAACAGTCTTAGCGAAAGGATTCTCGAGGGGAAAGATGTAACTCTCTGAGATTAAATAACAGAACACAAAGCCGTTTCTCAGAAAGCTTTTTTCCAGTTTTTAATGGAAGATATTTCCTTTTTCACCGCAGCCCACTATGGGCTTCTAAATATCACTTTACAAATTGGACAAGAACAGTCTTAGAGAAAGGCTTTTTGGGGGGAAAGCTGTAACTCTGTGAGATGAATTAAGAGAACACAAAGCAGTTTCTCAGAAAGCTTCTTTCAAGTTTTTAACGGAAGATATTTCCTATTTCACCATAGTCATCTATGGGCTTCTAAATATCACTTTCTAAATTCCACAAGAACAGTCTTAGCGAAAGTCTTCTTGAGGGGAAAGCTGTAACTCTGTGAGATCAATTAACAGAGCACAAAGCAGTTTCTCAGAAAGCTTCTTTCCAGTTTTTAATAAAAGAGATTTCCATTTTCAGCATAGCCCTCTATGGGCTTCCAAATATCACTTGGCAAATTCCACAAGAAGAGCCTTAGCGAAAGGATTCTTGAGGGGAAAGGTGTAACACTGTGAAATGAATTAACAGAACAAAAAGCAGTTTCTCAGAAAGCTTCTTTCCAGTTTTTAACTGAAGATATTTCCTTTTTCACTATAGCCCTCTTTGGTCGTCCAAATATCACTTTGCAAATTCCACAAAAACAGTCTTAGCGAAAGGCTTCCTGAGGGGAAAGCTGTAACTCTGAGATGAATTAAGAGGACACAAAGCAGTTTCTCAAAAAGCTGCTTTCCAGTTTTTAACGGAAGATATTTCCTTTTTCATCAAAGCCCTCTTTGGGCTACCAAATATCACCTTGCAAATTCCACAAGAACACTCTTAGCCAAAGGCTTCTTGAGGGGAAAGCTGTAACTCTGTGAAATGAATTATCCGAACACAACGCAGTTTCTCAGTATGCCTCTTTTCACTTTTAACGGAGGATATTTCTTTTTCCATGATAGAACTCTATGGGTTTCCAAATATGACTTTGCAAATTCCACAAGAACAGTCTTAGCGAAAGGCATCTTCTGGGGAAAGCTGTAACTCTGTGACATGAATTATTAGAACACAAAGCAGTATGTCAGAAAGCTTCTTTTCAGTTTTTATCTTAGGATACTTCCCATTTCACCATAGCCCTCTATGGGCTTCTAAATATCACTTTGCAAATTCCACAAGAACAGTCTTAGCGAAACGCTTATTGAGGTAAAAGCTGTAACTCTGTGAGATGAATAAACAGAACACAAAGGAGTTTCTCAGAATGCTTCTTTCCAGTTTTTAACGGAGAATATTTCCTTATTCAACATAGCACTCTATGGGATTCTAATATCACGTTCTAAATACCACAAGAACAGTCTTAGCGAAAGGCTTCTTGAGGGGAAAGCTGTAACTCTGTGCGATGAATTAACAGAACACAAAGTATTTTCTCAGAACGTTTCTTTCCAGTTTTTAACGTAAATTATTTCCTTTTTCACCATAGCCCACTATGGGCTTCTAAATATCACGTTCTAAATTCCACAAGAACAGTCTTAGCGAAAGGATTCTTGAGGGGAAAGATGTAACTCTCTGAGATTAAATAACAGAACACAAAGCCGTTTCTCAGAAAGCTTTTTTCCAGTTTTTAATGGAAGATATTTCCTTTTTCACCGCAGCCCACTATGGGCTTCTAAATATCACTTTACAAATTGGACAAGAACAGTCTTAGAGAAAGGCTTTTTGGGGGGAAAGCTGTAACTCTGTGAGATGAATTAAGAGAACACAAAGCAGTTTCTCAGAAAGCTTCTTTCCAGTTTTTAACTGAAGATATTTCCTTTTTCACTATAGCCCTCTTTGGTCGTCCAAATATCACTTTGCAAATTCCACAAGAACAGTCTTAGCGAAAGGCTTCCTGAGGGGAAAGCTGTAATTCTGTGAGATGAATTAACAGAACACAAAGCAGTTTCTCAAAAAGCTGCTTTCCAGTTTTTAACGGAAGATATTTCCTTTTTCATCGAAGCTCTCTTTGGGCTACCAAATATCACCTTGCAAATTCCACAAGAACACTCTTAGCCAAAGGCTTCTTGAGGGGAAAGCTGTAACTCTGTGAGATGAATTAACAGAACACAAAGCAGTTTCTCACAAAGCTTCTTTCAAGTTTTTAACTGAAGATATTTCGTTTTTCACCATAGCCCTCTAAGGGCTTCTAAGTATCACTTTGCAAATTCCACAAGAACAAGCTTAGCGAAAGACTTCCTGTGGGGAAAGCTGTAAGTCTGTGAGATGAATTAACAGAACACAAAGTAGTTTCTCAGAAAGCTTCTTTTCAGTTTTTATCTTAGGATATTTCCTTTTTCACCAGAATCCTCTATGGGCTTCCAAATATCACTTTGCAAACTCCAAAGAAGAGTCTTAGCGAAAGGCTTCTTGAGGGGAAAGCTGTAATCGGAAAGCTTCTTTCCAGTTTTTAAGGGAAGATATTTCCTTTTTCACCATAGACCTCTATGGGCTTCCATGTATCACTTTTCAAATTCCACAAGAACTGTCTTAGCGAAAGTCTTATTGAGGGTAAACCTGTAATTCTGTGAGATGAACTAACAGAAAACAAAGCAGTTTCTCAGAAAGCTTCTTTCCAGTTTTAAACGGAAGAAATTTCCTTTTTTACCAAAGCCCTCTGTGGACTTCCAAATATTACTTTGCAAATTCCACAAGAACAGTGTTAGCGAAAGGCTTCTTGAGCTTGAAGCTGTAAGTCTGTGAAATGAATTAACAGAACACAAAGCAGTTTCTCAGAAAGCTTCTTTCCAGTTTTTAACGGAAGATATTTACTTTTTCACCATAGCACTCTACGGGCTTCCAAATATCACCTTGCAAATTCCACAAGAACAGTCTTAGCGAAAGGCTTCTTGAGGGGAAAGCCGTAACTGTGAGAGATGAATTAACAGAACACAAAGCAGTGTCTCAGGAAGCTTCTTTCCAGTTTTTACAGAAGATGTTTCATTTTTCACCATAGACGTCTATGAGCTTTCAAATATCCCTTTGCAGTTTCCACAAGAACAGTATTAGAGAAAGGCTTCTTGAGGGGAAAGCTGTAATCAGAAAGCTTTTTCCGAGTTTTTAACGGAAGATATTTCCTTTTTCCCCGTAACCCTCTATGGTCTTCCAAATATCACTTTGCAAATTCCACAAAACAGTCTTACCGAAAGGCTTCTTGGGGAGAAATCTGTAACTCTGTGAGATGAATTAACAGAACACAAAGCAGTTTCTCAGAAAGCTTCTTTCCAGTTTTTAACAGAAAATATTTCCTTTTTCACCATAGACCTCTATGGGCTTCCAAATATCACTTTGCAAATTCCACAAGAACAGTCTTAGCGAAAGGCTTCTTGAAGGAAAATCTGTAACTCTGTGAGATGAATTAACTGAACACAAAGCAGTTTCTCAGAAATCTACTTTGCAGTTTTTAACTAAAGATATTTCCTTTTTCACAATAGACCTCTATGGGCTTCCAAATATCACTTTCCAAATTCCACAAGAACAATCTTCGCGAAAGGCTTCCTCAGGGGAGGATGTAAGTCTGTGAGATGAATTAACACAACACAAAGCGGTTTCTCAGAAAGCTTCTTTCCAGTTTTTAACTGAAGATATTTCATTTTTCACCATAGCCCTCGAGGGGCTTCCAAATTACACTTTGCAAATTCCACAAGAGCAGTCTTAGCGAAAGGCTTCTTGAGGGGAAAGCTGTAACTCTGTGAGATGAATTAACAGGATAAAAAGCAGTTTATCAGAAAGCTTCTTTTCAGTTTTTAACTTAGGATATTTTCTTTTCCTCCATAGCCCTCTATAGGCTTCCATATATCACTTTGCAAATTCCACAAGAACAGTCTTAGCGAAACGCTTCTTGTGGGGAAAGCTGTAACTCTGTGAGGTGAATTAACAGAAGACAAAGCAGTTTCTCAGAAAGTTTCTTTTCAGTTTTTATCTTGGGATATTTCCTTTTTCAACATGGCCCTCTATGTGCTTTCAAATAACACCTTGCAAATTCCGAGAGAACAGTCTTAGAGGAAGGTTTCTTGAGAGGAAAGCTGTAACTCTGTGAGATGAATTAACAGAACACAATGCATTTTCTCAGAAAGCTTCTTTCCAGTTTTTAACGGAAGATATTTTCTTTTTCACCATAGCCCTCTATGGGCTTCCAAATATCACTTTGCAAATTCCACAAGAACAGTCTTAGCGAAAAAGTTCTTGAAGGGAAAACTGTAACTCTCTGAGATGAATTAACAAAACAGAAAGCAGTTTTTCAGGAAGCTTCTTTCCATTTTTTAACTGAAGATATTTCCTTTTTCACCATAGCCCTCTAGGGGCTTCCAAATATCTCTTTGCAAATTGCACAAGAAAAGTCTTAGCGAAAGGCTTCTTGAGGGGAATGCTGTAACTCTGTGGATGAATTGACAGAACACAAAGCAGTTTCTCAGAAAGCTTCTTTACAGTTTTAAACGGAACGTTTTTCCGTTTTCACCATAACCCTCTATGGGCTTCCAAATACCACTTTGCAAATTCCACAAAAACAGTCTTAGCGATTTTCCAGACCTGGCCGGGCAGGAGGCGCCATCATGGGAGTTGACATCCGCCACAACAAGGCCCAAAAGGTTCGGCAAAGGAGCCCAAGAGCCAGGATATCTACCTGAGGCTGTTGGTCAAGTTGTATAGGTTTCTGGCCAGAAGAACCAATTCCACATTCAACCAGGTTGTGCTGAAGAGGTTGTTTATGAGTCGCTCCAACCGGCCGCCTCTGTCCCTTTCCCGGATGACCCGGAAGATGAAGCTTCCTGGCCGGGAAAACAAAACGGCTGTGGTTGTGGGGACCATAACGGACGACGTGCGGGTTCAGGAGGTGCCCAAACTGAAGGTATGTGCACTGCGCGTAACCAGCCGGGCCCGCAGCCGCATCCTCAGGGCCGGGGGCAAGATCCTCACTTTCGACCAGCTGACCTTCGACTCCCCCAAGGGCTGCGGCACTGTCCTGCTCTCCGGTCCTCGCAAGGGCCGAGAGGTGTACCGGCATTTCGGCAAGGCCCCAGGAACCCCGCACAGCCACACCAAACCCTACGTCCGCTCCAAGGGCCGGAAGTTCGAGCGTGCCAGAGGCCGACGGGCCAGCCGAGGCTACAAAAACTAACCTTGGATCCTACCCTCTTATTAAAAAGATTTTGAGCGCTGACAAAAAAAAAAAAAAAAAAAAAAAAAAAAAAAAAACAGTCTTCGCGAAAGTCTTCTGGAGGGGAAAGCTGTAACTCTGTGAGATGAATTAACAGAAAACAAACCAGTTTCTCAGAAAGCTTCTTTGCAGTTTTTAACGAAAGATATTTCCTTTTTCACCGTAGCCCTCTTTGGGCTTCCAAATATCACTTTGCAAATTTCACAAGAACAGTACTAGTGAACGGCTTCTTGAGGGGAAAGCTGTAACTCTGTGAGATGATTTAACAGAACACAAAGCAGTTTCTGAGAAAGCTTCTTTTCAGTTTTTAACGGAAGATATCTCATTTTCACGATAGCCCTCAAGGGGCTTCCAAATATCACTTTCCAAATTCCACAGGAACTGTCTCAGCGAAAGGCTTCTCGAGGGGAAAGCTGTAACTCTGTGAAGTGAATTAACAGAACACAAAGCAGTTTCTCAGAAACCTTCTTTCCCGTTTTTATCTTAGGATAATTCCTTTTTCACCACAGCCCTCTAAGGGCTTGTAAATATTGCTTTGCAAATACGAAAAGACCAGTCTTATCGAAAGGCTTCTTAAGGGGAAAGCTGTAACTCTGTGAGATGAACTAACAGAACACAAAGCAGTTTCTCAGAAAGCTTCTTTTCAGTTTTTAAAGGAAGATATTACATTTTCATCATAACCTTCCAGGGGTTTCCAAATATCCCTTTGCAAATTTCACAAGAACAGTCTTAGCGAAAGGCTTCTTGAGGTGAAAGCTGTAACTCTGTGAGATGAATTAACAGAACACAAAGCAGTTTCTCAGAAAGCTTCTTTTCAGTTTTTATGTTAGGATCCTTCCTTTTTCACTATAGCCCTCTATGGGCTTCCAAATATCACTTTGCAAATTCCACAAGAACAGTCTTAGTGAAAGGCTTCTTGAGGTGAAAGCTGTAACTGTGTGAGATGAATTACGAGAACACAAAGCCGTTTCTCAGAAAGCTTCTTTCCAGTTTTTAACGTAAATTATTTCCTTTTTCACCATAGCCCTCTATGGGCTTCTAAATATCACGTTCTAAATTCCACAAGAACAGTCTTAGCGAAAGGATTCTCGAGGGGAAAGATGTAACTCTCTGAGATTAAATAACAGAACACAAAGCCGTTTCTCAGAAAGCTTTTTTCCAGTTTTTAATGGAAGATATTTCCTTTTTCACCGCAGCCCACTATGGGCTTCTAAATATCACTTTACAAATTGGACAAGAACAGTCTTAGAGAAAGGCTTTTTGGGGGGAAAGCTGTAACTCTGTGAGATGAATTAAGAGAACACAAAGCAGTTTCTCAGAAAGCTTCTTTCAAGTTTTTAACGGAAGATATTTCCTATTTCACCATAGTCATCTATGGGCTTCTAAATATCACTTTCTAAATTCCACAAGAACAGTCTTAGCGAAAGTCTTCTTGAGGGGAAAGCTGTAACTCTGTGAGATCAATTAACAGAGCACAAAGCAGTTTCTCAGAAAGCTTCTTTCCAGTTTTTAATAAAAGAGATTTCCATTTTCAGCATAGCCCTCTATGGGCTTCCAAATATCACTTGGCAAATTCCACAAGAAGAGCCTTAGCGAAAGGATTCTTGAGGGGAAAGGTGTAACACTGTGAAATGAATTAACAGAACAAAAAGCAGTTTCTCAGAAAGCTTCTTTCCAGTTTTTAACTGAAGATATTTCCTTTTTCACTATAGCCCTCTTTGGTCGTCCAAATATCACTTTGCAAATTCCACAAAAACAGTCTTAGCGAAAGGCTTCCTGAGGGGAAAGCTGTAACTCTGAGATGAATTAAGAGGACACAAAGCAGTTTCTCAAAAAGCTGCTTTCCAGTTTTTAACGGAAGATATTTCCTTTTTCATCAAAGCCCTCTTTGGGCTACCAAATATCACCTTGCAAATTCCACAAGAACACTCTTAGCCAAAGGCTTCTTGAGGGGAAAGCTGTAACTCTGTGAAATGAATTATCCGAACACAACGCAGTTTCTCAGTATGCCTCTTTTCACTTTTAACGGAGGATATTTCTTTTTCCATGATAGAACTCTATGGGTTTCCAAATATGACTTTGCAAATTCCACAAGAACAGTCTTAGCGAAAGGCATCTTCTGGGGAAAGCTGTAACTCTGTGACATGAATTATTAGAACACAAAGCAGTATGTCAGAAAGCTTCTTTTCAGTTTTTATCTTAGGATACTTCCCATTTCACCATAGCCCTCTATGGGCTTCTAAATATCACTTTGCAAATTCCACAAGAACAGTCTTAGCGAAACGCTTATTGAGGTAAAAGCTGTAACTCTGTGAGATGAATAAACAGAACACAAAGGAGTTTCTCAGAATGCTTCTTTCCAGTTTTTAACGGAGAATATTTCCTTATTCAACATAGCACTCTATGGGATTCTAATATCACGTTCTAAATACCACAAGAACAGTCTTAGCGAAAGGCTTCTTGAGGGGAAAGCTGTAACTCTGTGCGATGAATTAACAGAACACAAAGTATTTTCTCAGAACGTTTCTTTCCAGTTTTTAACGTAAATTATTTCCTTTTTCACCATAGCCCACTATGGGCTTCTAAATATCACGTTCTAAATTCCACAAGAACAGTCTTAGCGAAAGGATTCTTGAGGGGAAAGATGTAACTCTCTGAGATTAAATAACAGAACACAAAGCCGTTTCTCAGAAAGCTTTTTTCCAGTTTTTAATGGAAGATATTTCCTTTTTCACCGCAGCCCACTATGGGCTTCTAAATATCACTTTACAAATTGGACAAGAACAGTCTTAGAGAAAGGCTTTTTGGGGGGAAAGCTGTAACTCTGTGAGATGAATTAAGAGAACACAAAGCAGTTTCTCAGAAAGCTTCTTTCCAGTTTTTAACTGAAGATATTTCCTTTTTCACTATAGCCCTCTTTGGTCGTCCAAATATCACTTTGCAAATTCCACAAGAACAGTCTTAGCGAAAGGCTTCCTGAGGGGAAAGCTGTAATTCTGTGAGATGAATTAACAGAACACAAAGCAGTTTCTCAAAAAGCTGCTTTCCAGTTTTTAACGGAAGATATTTCCTTTTTCATCGAAGCTCTCTTTGGGCTACCAAATATCACCTTGCAAATTCCACAAGAACACTCTTAGCCAAAGGCTTCTTGAGGGGAAAGCTGTAACTCTGTGAGATGAATTAACAGAACACAAAGCAGTTTCTCACAAAGCTTCTTTCAAGTTTTTAACTGAAGATATTTCGTTTTTCACCATAGCCCTCTAAGGGCTTCTAAGTATCACTTTGCAAATTCCACAAGAACAAGCTTAGCGAAAGACTTCCTGTGGGGAAAGCTGTAAGTCTGTGAGATGAATTAACAGAACACAAAGTAGTTTCTCAGAAAGCTTCTTTTCAGTTTTTATCTTAGGATATTTCCTTTTTCACCAGAATCCTCTATGGGCTTCCAAATATCACTTTGCAAACTCCAAAGAAGAGTCTTAGCGAAAGGCTTCTTGAGGGGAAAGCTGTAATCGGAAAGCTTCTTTCCAGTTTTTAAGGGAAGATATTTCCTTTTTCACCATAGACCTCTATGGGCTTCCATGTATCACTTTTCAAATTCCACAAGAACTGTCTTAGCGAAAGTCTTATTGAGGGTAAACCTGTAATTCTGTGAGATGAACTAACAGAAAACAAAGCAGTTTCTCAGAAAGCTTCTTTCCAGTTTTAAACGGAAGAAATTTCCTTTTTTACCAAAGCCCTCTGTGGACTTCCAAATATTACTTTGCAAATTCCACAAGAACAGTGTTAGCGAAAGGCTTCTTGAGCTTGAAGCTGTAAGTCTGTGAAATGAATTAACAGAACACAAAGCAGTTTCTCAGAAAGCTTCTTTCCAGTTTTTAACGGAAGATATTTACTTTTTCACCATAGCACTCTACGGGCTTCCAAATATCACCTTGCAAATTCCACAAGAACAGTCTTAGCGAAAGGCTTCTTGAGGGGAAAGCCGTAACTGTGAGAGATGAATTAACAGAACACAAAGCAGTGTCTCAGGAAGCTTCTTTCCAGTTTTTACAGAAGATGTTTCATTTTTCACCATAGACGTCTATGAGCTTTCAAATATCCCTTTGCAGTTTCCACAAGAACAGTATTAGAGAAAGGCTTCTTGAGGGGAAAGCTGTAATCAGAAAGCTTTTTCCGAGTTTTTAACGGAAGATATTTCCTTTTTCCCCGTAACCCTCTATGGTCTTCCAAATATCACTTTGCAAATTCCACAAAACAGTCTTACCGAAAGGCTTCTTGGGGAGAAATCTGTAACTCTGTGAGATGAATTAACAGAACACAAAGCAGTTTCTCAGAAAGCTTCTTTCCAGTTTTTAACAGAAAATATTTCCTTTTTCACCATAGACCTCTATGGGCTTCCAAATATCACTTTGCAAATTCCACAAGAACAGTCTTAGCGAAAGGCTTCTTGAAGGAAAATCTGTAACTCTGTGAGATGAATTAACTGAACACAAAGCAGTTTCTCAGAAATCTACTTTGCAGTTTTTAACTAAAGATATTTCCTTTTTCACAATAGACCTCTATGGGCTTCCAAATATCACTTTCCAAATTCCACAAGAACAATCTTCGCGAAAGGCTTCCTCAGGGGAGGATGTAAGTCTGTGAGATGAATTAACACAACACAAAGCGGTTTCTCAGAAAGCTTCTTTCCAGTTTTTAACTGAAGATATTTCATTTTTCACCATAGCCCTCGAGGGGCTTCCAAATTACACTTTGCAAATTCCACAAGAGCAGTCTTAGCGAAAGGCTTCTTGAGGGGAAAGCTGTAACTCTGTGAGATGAATTAACAGGATAAAAAGCAGTTTATCAGAAAGCTTCTTTTCAGTTTTTAACTTAGGATATTTTCTTTTCCTCCATAGCCCTCTATAGGCTTCCATATATCACTTTGCAAATTCCACAAGAACAGTCTTAGCGAAACGCTTCTTGTGGGGAAAGCTGTAACTCTGTGAGGTGAATTAACAGAAGACAAAGCAGTTTCTCAGAAAGTTTCTTTTCAGTTTTTATCTTGGGATATTTCCTTTTTCAACATGGCCCTCTATGTGCTTTCAAATAACACCTTGCAAATTCCGAGAGAACAGTCTTAGAGGAAGGTTTCTTGAGAGGAAAGCTGTAACTCTGTGAGATGAATTAACAGAACACAATGCATTTTCTCAGAAAGCTTCTTTCCAGTTTTTAACGGAAGATATTTTCTTTTTCACCATAGCCCTCTATGGGCTTCCAAATATCACTTTGCAAATTCCACAAGAACAGTCTTAGCGAAAAAGTTCTTGAAGGGAAAACTGTAACTCTCTGAGATGAATTAACAAAACAGAAAGCAGTTTTTCAGGAAGCTTCTTTCCATTTTTTAACTGAAGATATTTCCTTTTTCACCATAGCCCTCTAGGGGCTTCCAAATATCTCTTTGCAAATTGCACAAGAAAAGTCTTAGCGAAAGGCTTCTTGAGGGGAATGCTGTAACTCTGTGGATGAATTGACAGAACACAAAGCAGTTTCTCAGAAAGCTTCTTTACAGTTTTAAACGGAACGTTTTTCCGTTTTCACCATAACCCTCTATGGGCTTCCAAATACCACTTTGCAAATTCCACAAAAACAGTCTTAGCGATTTTCCAGACCTGGCCGGGCAGGAGGCGCCATCATGGGAGTTGACATCCGCCACAACAAGGCCCAAAAGGTTCGGCAAAGGAGCCCAAGAGCCAGGATATCTACCTGAGGCTGTTGGTCAAGTTGTATAGGTTTCTGGCCAGAAGAACCAATTCCACATTCAACCAGGTTGTGCTGAAGAGGTTGTTTATGAGTCGCTCCAACCGGCCGCCTCTGTCCCTTTCCCGGATGACCCGGAAGATGAAGCTTCCTGGCCGGGAAAACAAAACGGCTGTGGTTGTGGGGACCATAACGGACGACGTGCGGGTTCAGGAGGTGCCCAAACTGAAGGTATGTGCACTGCGCGTAACCAGCCGGGCCCGCAGCCGCATCCTCAGGGCCGGGGGCAAGATCCTCACTTTCGACCAGCTGACCTTCGACTCCCCCAAGGGCTGCGGCACTGTCCTGCTCTCCGGTCCTCGCAAGGGCCGAGAGGTGTACCGGCATTTCGGCAAGGCCCCAGGAACCCCGCACAGCCACACCAAACCCTACGTCCGCTCCAAGGGCCGGAAGTTCGAGCGTGCCAGAGGCCGACGGGCCAGCCGAGGCTACAAAAACTAACCTTGGATCCTACCCTCTTATTAAAAAGATTTTGAGCGCTGACAAAAAAAAAAAAAAAAAAAAAAAAAAAAAAAAAAACAGTCTTCGCGAAAGTCTTCTGGAGGGGAAAGCTGTAACTCTGTGAGATGAATTAACAGAAAACAAACCAGTTTCTCAGAAAGCTTCTTTGCAGTTTTTAACGAAAGATATTTCCTTTTTCACCGTAGCCCTCTTTGGGCTTCCAAATATCACTTTGCAAATTTCACAAGAACAGTACTAGTGAACGGCTTCTTGAGGGGAAAGCTGTAACTCTGTGAGATGATTTAACAGAACACAAAGCAGTTTCTGAGAAAGCTTCTTTTCAGTTTTTAACGGAAGATATCTCATTTTCACGATAGCCCTCAAGGGGCTTCCAAATATCACTTTCCAAATTCCACAGGAACTGTCTCAGCGAAAGGCTTCTCGAGGGGAAAGCTGTAACTCTGTGAAGTGAATTAACAGAACACAAAGCAGTTTCTCAGAAACCTTCTTTCCCGTTTTTATCTTAGGATAATTCCTTTTTCACCACAGCCCTCTAAGGGCTTGTAAATATTGCTTTGCAAATACGAAAAGACCAGTCTTATCGAAAGGCTTCTTAAGGGGAAAGCTGTAACTCTGTGAGATGAACTAACAGAACACAAAGCAGTTTCTCAGAAAGCTTCTTTTCAGTTTTTAAAGGAAGATATTACATTTTCATCATAACCTTCCAGGGGTTTCCAAATATCCCTTTGCAAATTTCACAAGAACAGTCTTAGCGAAAGGCTTCTTGAGGTGAAAGCTGTAACTCTGTGAGATGAATTAACAGAACACAAAGCAGTTTCTCAGAAAGCTTCTTTTCAGTTTTTATGTTAGGATCCTTCCTTTTTCACTATAGCCCTCTATGGGCTTCCAAATATCACTTTGCAAATTCCACAAGAACAGTCTTAGTGAAAGGCTTCTTGAGGTGAAAGCTGTAACTGTGTGAGATGAATTACGAGAACACAAAGCCGTTTCTCAGAAAGCTTCTTTCCAGTTTTTAACGTAAATTATTTCCTTTTTCACCATAGCCCTCTATGGGCTTCTAAATATCACGTTCTAAATTCCACAAGAACAGTCTTAGCGAAAGGATTCTCGAGGGGAAAGATGTAACTCTCTGAGATTAAATAACAGAACACAAAGCCGTTTCTCAGAAAGCTTTTTTCCAGTTTTTAATGGAAGATATTTCCTTTTTCACCGCAGCCCACTATGGGCTTCTAAATATCACTTTACAAATTGGACAAGAACAGTCTTAGAGAAAGGCTTTTTGGGGGGAAAGCTGTAACTCTGTGAGATGAATTAAGAGAACACAAAGCAGTTTCTCAGAAAGCTTCTTTCAAGTTTTTAACGGAAGATATTTCCTATTTCACCATAGTCATCTATGGGCTTCTAAATATCACTTTCTAAATTCCACAAGAACAGTCTTAGCGAAAGTCTTCTTGAGGGGAAAGCTGTAACTCTGTGAGATCAATTAACAGAGCACAAAGCAGTTTCTCAGAAAGCTTCTTTCCAGTTTTTAATAAAAGAGATTTCCATTTTCAGCATAGCCCTCTATGGGCTTCCAAATATCACTTGGCAAATTCCACAAGAAGAGCCTTAGCGAAAGGATTCTTGAGGGGAAAGGTGTAACACTGTGAAATGAATTAACAGAACAAAAAGCAGTTTCTCAGAAAGCTTCTTTCCAGTTTTTAACTGAAGATATTTCCTTTTTCACTATAGCCCTCTTTGGTCGTCCAAATATCACTTTGCAAATTCCACAAAAACAGTCTTAGCGAAAGGCTTCCTGAGGGGAAAGCTGTAACTCTGAGATGAATTAAGAGGACACAAAGCAGTTTCTCAAAAAGCTGCTTTCCAGTTTTTAACGGAAGATATTTCCTTTTTCATCAAAGCCCTCTTTGGGCTACCAAATATCACCTTGCAAATTCCACAAGAACACTCTTAGCCAAAGGCTTCTTGAGGGGAAAGCTGTAACTCTGTGAAATGAATTATCCGAACACAACGCAGTTTCTCAGTATGCCTCTTTTCACTTTTAACGGAGGATATTTCTTTTTCCATGATAGAACTCTATGGGTTTCCAAATATGACTTTGCAAATTCCACAAGAACAGTCTTAGCGAAAGGCATCTTCTGGGGAAAGCTGTAACTCTGTGACATGAATTATTAGAACACAAAGCAGTATGTCAGAAAGCTTCTTTTCAGTTTTTATCTTAGGATACTTCCCATTTCACCATAGCCCTCTATGGGCTTCTAAATATCACTTTGCAAATTCCACAAGAACAGTCTTAGCGAAACGCTTATTGAGGTAAAAGCTGTAACTCTGTGAGATGAATAAACAGAACACAAAGGAGTTTCTCAGAATGCTTCTTTCCAGTTTTTAACGGAGAATATTTCCTTATTCAACATAGCACTCTATGGGATTCTAATATCACGTTCTAAATACCACAAGAACAGTCTTAGCGAAAGGCTTCTTGAGGGGAAAGCTGTAACTCTGTGCGATGAATTAACAGAACACAAAGTATTTTCTCAGAACGTTTCTTTCCAGTTTTTAACGTAAATTATTTCCTTTTTCACCATAGCCCACTATGGGCTTCTAAATATCACGTTCTAAATTCCACAAGAACAGTCTTAGCGAAAGGATTCTTGAGGGGAAAGATGTAACTCTCTGAGATTAAATAACAGAACACAAAGCCGTTTCTCAGAAAGCTTTTTTCCAGTTTTTAATGGAAGATATTTCCTTTTTCACCGCAGCCCACTATGGGCTTCTAAATATCACTTTACAAATTGGACAAGAACAGTCTTAGAGAAAGGCTTTTTGGGGGGAAAGCTGTAACTCTGTGAGATGAATTAAGAGAACACAAAGCAGTTTCTCAGAAAGCTTCTTTCCAGTTTTTAACTGAAGATATTTCCTTTTTCACTATAGCCCTCTTTGGTCGTCCAAATATCACTTTGCAAATTCCACAAGAACAGTCTTAGCGAAAGGCTTCCTGAGGGGAAAGCTGTAATTCTGTGAGATGAATTAACAGAACACAAAGCAGTTTCTCAAAAAGCTGCTTTCCAGTTTTTAACGGAAGATATTTCCTTTTTCATCGAAGCTCTCTTTGGGCTACCAAATATCACCTTGCAAATTCCACAAGAACACTCTTAGCCAAAGGCTTCTTGAGGGGAAAGCTGTAACTCTGTGAGATGAATTAACAGAACACAAAGCAGTTTCTCACAAAGCTTCTTTCAAGTTTTTAACTGAAGATATTTCGTTTTTCACCATAGCCCTCTAAGGGCTTCTAAGTATCACTTTGCAAATTCCACAAGAACAAGCTTAGCGAAAGACTTCCTGTGGGGAAAGCTGTAAGTCTGTGAGATGAATTAACAGAACACAAAGTAGTTTCTCAGAAAGCTTCTTTTCAGTTTTTATCTTAGGATATTTCCTTTTTCACCAGAATCCTCTATGGGCTTCCAAATATCACTTTGCAAACTCCAAAGAAGAGTCTTAGCGAAAGGCTTCTTGAGGGGAAAGCTGTAATCGGAAAGCTTCTTTCCAGTTTTTAAGGGAAGATATTTCCTTTTTCACCATAGACCTCTATGGGCTTCCATGTATCACTTTTCAAATTCCACAAGAACTGTCTTAGCGAAAGTCTTATTGAGGGTAAACCTGTAATTCTGTGAGATGAACTAACAGAAAACAAAGCAGTTTCTCAGAAAGCTTCTTTCCAGTTTTAAACGGAAGATATTTCCTTTTTTACCAAAGCCCTCTGTGGACTTCCAAATATTACTTTGCAAATTCCACAAGAACAGTGTTAGCGAAAGGCTTCTTGAGCTTGAAGCTGTAAGTCTGTGAAATGAATTAACAGAACACAAAGCAGTTTCTCAGAAAGCTTCTTTCCAGTTTTTAACGGAAGATATTTACTTTTTCACCATAGCACTCTACGGGCTTCCAAATATCACCTTGCAAATTCCACAAGAACAGTCTTAGCGAAAGGCTTCTTGAGGGGAAAGCCGTAACTGTGAGAGATGAATTAACAGAACACAAAGCAGTGTCTCAGGAAGCTTCTTTCCAGTTTTTACAGAAGATGTTTCATTTTTCACCATAGACGTCTATGAGCTTTCAAATATCCCTTTGCAGTTTCCACAAGAACAGTATTAGAGAAAGGCTTCTTGAGGGGAAAGCTGTAATCAGAAAGCTTTTTCCGAGTTTTTAAAGGAAGATATTTCCTTTTTCCCCGTAACCCTCTATGGTCTTCCAAATATCACTTTGCAAATTCCACAAAACAGTCTTACTGAAAGGCTTCTTGGGGAGAAATCTGTAACTCTGTGAGATGAATTAACAGAACACAAAGCAGTTTCTCAGAAAGCTTCTTTCCAGTTTTTAACAGAAAATATTTCCTTTTTCACCATAGACCTCTATGGGCTTCCAAATATCACTTTGCAAATTCCACAAGAACAGTCTTAGCGAAAGGCTTCTTGAAGGAAAATCTGTAACTCTGTGAGATGAATTAACTGAACACAAAGCAGTTTCTCAGAAATCTACTTTGCAGTTTTTAACTAAAGATATTTCCTTTTTCACAATAGACCTCTATGGGCTTCCAAATATCACTTTCCAAATTCCACAAGAACAATCTTCGCGAAAGGCTTCCTCAGGGGAGGATGTAAGTCTGTGAGATGAATTAACACAACACAAAGCGGTTTCTCAGAAAGCTTCTTTCCAGTTTTTAACTGAAGATATTTCATTTTTCACCATAGCCCTCGAGGGGCTTCCAAATTACACTTTGCAAATTCCACAAGAGCAGTCTTAGCGAAAGGCTTCTTGAGGGGAAAGCTGTAACTCTGTGAGATGAATTAACAGGATAAAAAGCAGTTTATCAGAAAGCTTCTTTTCAGTTTTTAACTTAGGATATTTTCTTTTCCTCCATAGCCCTCTATAGGCTTCCATATATCACTTTGCAAATTCCACAAGAACAGTCTTAGCGAAACGCTTCTTGTGGGGAAAGCTGTAACTCTGTGAGGTGAATTAACAGAAGACAAAGCAGTTTCTCAGAAAGTTTCTTTTCAGTTTTTATCTTGGGATATTTCCTTTTTCAACATGGCCCTCTATGTGCTTTCAAATAACACCTTGCAAATTCCGAGAGAACAGTCTTAGAGGAAGGTTTCTTGAGAGGAAAGCTGTAACTCTGTGAGATGAATTAACAGAACACAATGCATTTTCTCAGAAAGCTTCTTTCCAGTTTTTAACGGAAGATATTTTCTTTTTCACCATAGCCCTCTATGGGCTTCCAAATATCACTTTGCAAATTCCACAAGAACAGTCTTAGCGAAAAAGTTCTTGAAGGGAAAACTGTAACTCTCTGAGATGAATTAACAAAACAGAAAGCAGTTTTTCAGGAAGCTTCTTTCCATTTTTTAACTGAAGATATTTCCTTTTTCACCATAGCCCTCTAGGGGCTTCCAAATATCTCTTTGCAAATTGCACAAGAAAAGTCTTAGCGAAAGGCTTCTTGAGGGGAATGCTGTAACTCTGTGGATGAATTGACAGAACACAAAGCAGTTTCTCAGAAAGCTTCTTTACAGTTTTAAACGGAACGTTTTTCCGTTTTCACCATAACCCTCTATGGGCTTCCAAATACCACTTTGCAAATTCCACAAAAACAGTCTTAGCGATTTTCCAGACCTGGCCGGGCAGGAGGCGCCATCATGGGAGTTGACATCCGCCACAACAAGGCCCAAAAGGTTCGGCAAAGGAGCCCAAGAGCCAGGATATCTACCTGAGGCTGTTGGTCAAGTTGTATAGGTTTCTGGCCAGAAGAACCAATTCCACATTCAACCAGGTTGTGCTGAAGAGGTTGTTTATGAGTCGCTCCAACCGGCCACCTCTGTCCCTTTCCCGGATGACCCGGAAGATGAAGCTTCCTGGCCGGGAAAACAAAACGGCTGTGGTTGTGGGGACCATAACGGACGACGTGCGGGTTCAGGAGGTGCCCAAACTGAAGGTATGTGCACTGCGCGTAACCAGCCGGGCCCGCAGCCGCATCCTCAGGGCCGGGGGCAAGATCCTCACTTTCGACCAGCTGACCTTCGACTCCCCCAAGGGCTGCGGCACTGTCCTGCTCTCCGGTCCTCGCAAGGGCCGAGAGGTGTACCGGCATTTCGGCAAGGCCCCAGGAACCCCGCACAGCCACACCAAACCCTGCGTCCGCTCCAAGGGCCGGAAGTTCGAGCGTGCCAGAGGCCGACGGGCCAGCCGAGGCTACAAAAACTAACCTTGGATCCTACCCTCTTATTAAAAAGATTTTGAGTGCTGACAAAAAAAAAAAAAAAAAAAAAAAAAAAAAAAAAAAAAAAAAAAAAAACAGTCTTCGCGAAAGTCTTCTGGAGGGGAAAGCTGTAACTCTGTGAGATGAATTAACAGAAAACAAACCAGTTTCTCAGAAAGCTTCTTTGCAGTTTTTAACGAAAGATATTTCCTTTTTCACCGTAGCCCTCTTTGGGCTTCCAAATATCACTTTGCAAATTTCACAAGAACAGTACTAGTGAACGGCTTCTTGAGGGGAAAGCTGTAACTCTGTGAGATGATTTAACAGAACACAAAGCAGTTTCTGAGAAAGCTTCTTTTCAGTTTTTAACGGAAGATATCTCATTTTCACGATAGCCCTCAAGGGGCTTCCAAATATCACTTTCCAAATTCCACAGGAACTGTCTCAGCGAAAGGCTTCTCGAGGGGAAAGCTGTAACTCTGTGAAGTGAATTAACAGAACACAAAGCAGTTTCTCAGAAACCTTCTTTCCCGTTTTTATCTTAGGATAATTCCTTTTTCACCACAGCCCTCTAAGGGCTTGTAAATATTGCTTTGCAAATACGAAAAGACCAGTCTTATCGAAAGGCTTCTTAAGGGGAAAGCTGTAACTCTGTGAGATGAACTAACAGAACACAAAGCAGTTTCTCAGAAAGCTTCTTTTCAGTTTTTAAAGGAAGATATTACATTTTCATCATAACCTTCCAGGGGTTTCCAAATATCCCTTTGCAAATTTCACAAGAACAGTCTTAGCGAAAGGCTTCTTGAGGTGAAAGCTGTAACTCTGTGAGATGAATTAACAGAACACAAAGCAGTTTCTCAGAAAGCTTCTTTTCAGTTTTTATGTTAGGATCCTTCCTTTTTCACTATAGCCCTCTATGGGCTTCCAAATATCACTTTGCAAATTCCACAAGAACAGTCTTAGTGAAAGGCTTCTTGAGGTGAAAGCTGTAACTGTGTGAGATGAATTACGAGAACACAAAGCCGTTTCTCAGAAAGCTTCTTTCCAGTTTTTAACGTAAATTATTTCCTTTTTCACCATAGCCCTCTATGGGCTTCTAAATATCACGTTCTAAATTCCACAAGAACAGTCTTAGCGAAAGGATTCTCGAGGGGAAAGATGTAACTCTCTGAGATTAAATAACAGAACACAAAGCCGTTTCTCAGAAAGCTTTTTTCCAGTTTTTAATGGAAGATATTTCCTTTTTCACCGCAGCCCACTATGGGCTTCTAAATATCACTTTACAAATTGGACAAGAACAGTCTTAGAGAAAGGCTTTTTGGGGGGAAAGCTGTAACTCTGTGAGATGAATTAAGAGAACACAAAGCAGTTTCTCAGAAAGCTTCTTTCAAGTTTTTAACGGAAGATATTTCCTATTTCACCATAGTCATCTATGGGCTTCTAAATATCACTTTCTAAATTCCACAAGAACAGTCTTAGCGAAAGTCTTCTTGAGGGGAAAGCTGTAACTCTGTGAGATCAATTAACAGAGCACAAAGCAGTTTCTCAGAAAGCTTCTTTCCAGTTTTTAATAAAAGAGATTTCCATTTTCAGCATAGCCCTCTATGGGCTTCCAAATATCACTTGGCAAATTCCACAAGAAGAGCCTTAGCGAAAGGATTCTTGAGGGGAAAGGTGTAACACTGTGAAATGAATTAACAGAACAAAAAGCAGTTTCTCAGAAAGCTTCTTTCCAGTTTTTAACTGAAGATATTTCCTTTTTCACTATAGCCCTCTTTGGTCGTCCAAATATCACTTTGCAAATTCCACAAAAACAGTCTTAGCGAAAGGCTTCCTGAGGGGAAAGCTGTAACTCTGAGATGAATTAAGAGGACACAAAGCAGTTTCTCAAAAAGCTGCTTTCCAGTTTTTAACGGAAGATATTTCCTTTTTCATCAAAGCCCTCTTTGGGCTACCAAATATCACCTTGCAAATTCCACAAGAACACTCTTAGCCAAAGGCTTCTTGAGGGGAAAGCTGTAACTCTGTGAAATGAATTATCCGAACACAACGCAGTTTCTCAGTATGCCTCTTTTCACTTTTAACGGAGGATATTTCTTTTTCCATGATAGAACTCTATGGGTTTCCAAATATGACTTTGCAAATTCCACAAGAACAGTCTTAGCGAAAGGCATCTTCTGGGGAAAGCTGTAACTCTGTGACATGAATTATTAGAACACAAAGCAGTATGTCAGAAAGCTTCTTTTCAGTTTTTATCTTAGGATACTTCCCATTTCACCATAGCCCTCTATGGGCTTCTAAATATCACTTTGCAAATTCCACAAGAACAGTCTTAGCGAAACGCTTATTGAGGTAAAAGCTGTAACTCTGTGAGATGAATAAACAGAACACAAAGGAGTTTCTCAGAATGCTTCTTTCCAGTTTTTAACGGAGAATATTTCCTTATTCAACATAGCACTCTATGGGATTCTAATATCACGTTCTAAATACCACAAGAACAGTCTTAGCGAAAGGCTTCTTGAGGGGAAAGCTGTAACTCTGTGCGATGAATTAACAGAACACAAAGTATTTTCTCAGAACGTTTCTTTCCAGTTTTTAACGTAAATTATTTCCTTTTTCACCATAGCCCACTATGGGCTTCTAAATATCACGTTCTAAATTCCACAAGAACAGTCTTAGCGAAAGGATTCTTGAGGGGAAAGATGTAACTCTCTGAGATTAAATAACAGAACACAAAGCCGTTTCTCAGAAAGCTTTTTTCCAGTTTTTAATGGAAGATATTTCCTTTTTCACCGCAGCCCACTATGGGCTTCTAAATATCACTTTACAAATTGGACAAGAACAGTCTTAGAGAAAGGCTTTTTGGGGGGAAAGCTGTAACTCTGTGAGATGAATTAAGAGAACACAAAGCAGTTTCTCAGAAAGCTTCTTTCCAGTTTTTAACTGAAGATATTTCCTTTTTCACTATAGCCCTCTTTGGTCGTCCAAATATCACTTTGCAAATTCCACAAGAACAGTCTTAGCGAAAGGCTTCCTGAGGGGAAAGCTGTAATTCTGTGAGATGAATTAACAGAACACAAAGCAGTTTCTCAAAAAGCTGCTTTCCAGTTTTTAACGGAAGATATTTCCTTTTTCATCGAAGCTCTCTTTGGGCTACCAAATATCACCTTGCAAATTCCACAAGAACACTCTTAGCCAAAGGCTTCTTGAGGGGAAAGCTGTAACTCTGTGAGATGAATTAACAGAACACAAAGCAGTTTCTCACAAAGCTTCTTTCAAGTTTTTAACTGAAGATATTTCGTTTTTCACCATAGCCCTCTAAGGGCTTCTAAGTATCACTTTGCAAATTCCACAAGAACAAGCTTAGCGAAAGACTTCCTGTGGGGAAAGCTGTAAGTCTGTGAGATGAATTAACAGAACACAAAGTAGTTTCTCAGAAAGCTTCTTTTCAGTTTTTATCTTAGGATATTTCCTTTTTCACCAGAATCCTCTATGGGCTTCCAAATATCACTTTGCAAACTCCAAAGAAGAGTCTTAGCGAAAGGCTTCTTGAGGGGAAAGCTGTAATCGGAAAGCTTCTTTCCAGTTTTTAAGGGAAGATATTTCCTTTTTCACCATAGACCTCTATGGGCTTCCATGTATCACTTTTCAAATTCCACAAGAACTGTCTTAGCGAAAGTCTTATTGAGGGTAAACCTGTAATTCTGTGAGATGAACTAACAGAAAACAAAGCAGTTTCTCAGAAAGCTTCTTTCCAGTTTTAAACGGAAGATATTTCCTTTTTTACCAAAGCCCTCTGTGGACTTCCAAATATTACTTTGCAAATTCCACAAGAACAGTGTTAGCGAAAGGCTTCTTGAGCTTGAAGCTGTAAGTCTGTGAAATGAATTAACAGAACACAAAGCAGTTTCTCAGAAAGCTTCTTTCCAGTTTTTAACGGAAGATATTTACTTTTTCACCATAGCACTCTACGGGCTTCCAAATATCACCTTGCAAATTCCACAAGAACAGTCTTAGCGAAAGGCTTCTTGAGGGGAAAGCCGTAACTGTGAGAGATGAATTAACAGAACACAAAGCAGTGTCTCAGGAAGCTTCTTTCCAGTTTTTACAGAAGATGTTTCATTTTTCACCATAGACGTCTATGAGCTTTCAAATATCCCTTTGCAGTTTCCACAAGAACAGTATTAGAGAAAGGCTTCTTGAGGGGAAAGCTGTAATCAGAAAGCTTTTTCCGAGTTTTTAAAGGAAGATATTTCCTTTTTCCCCGTAACCCTCTATGGTCTTCCAAATATCACTTTGCAAATTCCACAAAACAGTCTTACCGAAAGGCTTCTTGGGGAGAAATCTGTAACTCTGTGAGATGAATTAACAGAACACAAAGCAGTTTCTCAGAAAGCTTCTTTCCAGTTTTTAACAGAAAATATTTCCTTTTTCACCATAGACCTCTATGGGCTTCCAAATATCACTTTGCAAATTCCACAAGAACAGTCTTAGCGAAAGGCTTCTTGAAGGAAAATCTGTAACTCTGTGAGATGAATTAACTGAACACAAAGCAGTTTCTCAGAAATCTACTTTGCAGTTTTTAACTAAAGATATTTCCTTTTTCACAATAGACCTCTATGGGCTTCCAAATATCACTTTCCAAATTCCACAAGAACAATCTTCGCGAAAGGCTTCCTCAGGGGAGGATGTAAGTCTGTGAGATGAATTAACACAACACAAAGCGGTTTCTCAGAAAGCTTCTTTCCAGTTTTTAACTGAAGATATTTCATTTTTCACCATAGCCCTCGAGGGGCTTCCAAATTACACTTTGCAAATTCCACAAGAGCAGTCTTAGCGAAAGGCTTCTTGAGGGGAAAGCTGTAACTCTGTGAGATGAATTAACAGGATAAAAAGCAGTTTATCAGAAAGCTTCTTTTCAGTTTTTAACTTAGGATATTTTCTTTTCCTCCATAGCCCTCTATAGGCTTCCATATATCACTTTGCAAATTCCACAAGAACAGTCTTAGCGAAACGCTTCTTGTGGGGAAAGCTGTAACTCTGTGAGGTGAATTAACAGAAGACAAAGCAGTTTCTCAGAAAGTTTCTTTTCAGTTTTTATCTTGGGATATTTCCTTTTTCAACATGGCCCTCTATGTGCTTTCAAATAACACCTTGCAAATTCCGAGAGAACAGTCTTAGAGGAAGGTTTCTTGAGAGGAAAGCTGTAACTCTGTGAGATGAATTAACAGAACACAATGCATTTTCTCAGAAAGCTTCTTTCCAGTTTTTAACGGAAGATATTTTCTTTTTCACCATAGCCCTCTATGGGCTTCCAAATATCACTTTGCAAATTCCACAAGAACAGTCTTAGCGAAAAAGTTCTTGAAGGGAAAACTGTAACTCTCTGAGATGAATTAACAAAACAGAAAGCAGTTTTTCAGGAAGCTTCTTTCCATTTTTTAACTGAAGATATTTCCTTTTTCACCATAGCCCTCTAGGGGCTTCCAAATATCTCTTTGCAAATTGCACAAGAAAAGTCTTAGCGAAAGGCTTCTTGAGGGGAATGCTGTAACTCTGTGGATGAATTGACAGAACACAAAGCAGTTTCTCAGAAAGCTTCTTTACAGTTTTAAACGGAACGTTTTTCCGTTTTCACCATAACCCTCTATGGGCTTCCAAATACCACTTTGCAAATTCCACAAAAACAGTCTTAGCGATTTTCCAGACCTGGCCGGGCAGGAGGCGCCATCATGGGAGTTGACATCCGCCACAACAAGGCCCAAAAGGTTCGGCAAAGGAGCCCAAGAGCCAGGATATCTACCTGAGGCTGTTGGTCAAGTTGTATAGGTTTCTGGCCAGAAGAACCAATTCCACATTCAACCAGGTTGTGCTGAAGAGGTTGTTTATGAGTCGCTCCAACCGGCCGCCTCTGTCCCTTTCCCGGATGACCCGGAAGATGAAGCTTCCTGGCCGGGAAAACAAAACGGCTGTGGTTGTGGGGACCATAACGGACGACGTGCGGGTTCAGGAGGTGCCCAAACTGAAGGTATGTGCACTGCGCGTAACCAGCCGGGCCCGCAGCCGCATCCTCAGGGCCGGGGGCAAGATCCTCACTTTCGACCAGCTGACCTTCGACTCCCCCAAGGGCTGCGGCACTGTCCTGCTCTCCGGTCCTCGCAAGGGCCGAGAGGTGTACCGGCATTTCGGCAAGGCCCCAGGAACCCCGCACAGCCACACCAAACCCTACGTCCGCTCCAAGGGCCGGAAGTTCGAGCGTGCCAGAGGCCGACGGGCCAGCCGAGGCTACAAAAACTAACCTTGGATCCTACCCTCTTATTAAAAAGATTTTGAGCGCTGACAAAAAAAAAAAAAAAAAAAAAAACAGTCTTCGCGAAAGTCTTCTGGAGGGGAAAGCTGTAACTCTGTGAGATGAATTAACAGAAAACAAACCAGTTTCTCAGAAAGCTTCTTTGCAGTTTTTAACGAAAGATATTTCCTTTTTCACCGTAGCCCTCTTTGGGCTTCCAAATATCACTTTGCAAATTTCACAAGAACAGTACTAGTGAACGGCTTCTTGAGGGGAAAGCTGTAACTCTGTGAGATGATTTAACAGAACACAAAGCAGTTTCTGAGAAAGCTTCTTTTCAGTTTTTAACGGAAGATATCTCATTTTCACGATAGCCCTCAAGGGGCTTCCAAATATCACTTTCCAAATTCCACAGGAACTGTCTCAGCGAAAGGCTTCTCGAGGGGAAAGCTGTAACTCTGTGAAGTGAATTAACAGAACACAAAGCAGTTTCTCAGAAACCTTCTTTCCCGTTTTTATCTTAGGATAATTCCTTTTTCACCACAGCCCTCTAAGGGCTTGTAAATATTGCTTTGCAAATACGAAAAGACCAGTCTTATCGAAAGGCTTCTTAAGGGGAAAGCTGTAACTCTGTGAGATGAACTAACAGAACACAAAGCAGTTTCTCAGAAAGCTTCTTTTCAGTTTTTAAAGGAAGATATTACATTTTCATCATAACCTTCCAGGGGTTTCCAAATATCCCTTTGCAAATTTCACAAGAACAGTCTTAGCGAAAGGCTTCTTGAGGTGAAAGCTGTAACTCTGTGAGATGAATTAACAGAACACAAAGCAGTTTCTCAGAAAGCTTCTTTTCAGTTTTTATGTTAGGATCCTTCCTTTTTCACTATAGCCCTCTATGGGCTTCCAAATATCACTTTGCAAATTCCACAAGAACAGTCTTAGTGAAAGGCTTCTTGAGGTGAAAGCTGTAACTGTGTGAGATGAATTACGAGAACACAAAGCCGTTTCTCAGAAAGCTTCTTTCCAGTTTTTAACGTAAATTATTTCCTTTTTCACCATAGCCCTCTATGGGCTTCTAAATATCACGTTCTAAATTCCACAAGAACAGTCTTAGCGAAAGGATTCTCGAGGGGAAAGATGTAACTCTCTGAGATTAAATAACAGAACACAAAGCCGTTTCTCAGAAAGCTTTTTTCCAGTTTTTAATGGAAGATATTTCCTTTTTCACCGCAGCCCACTATGGGCTTCTAAATATCACTTTACAAATTGGACAAGAACAGTCTTAGAGAAAGGCTTTTTGGGGGGAAAGCTGTAACTCTGTGAGATGAATTAAGAGAACACAAAGCAGTTTCTCAGAAAGCTTCTTTCAAGTTTTTAACGGAAGATATTTCCTATTTCACCATAGTCATCTATGGGCTTCTAAATATCACTTTCTAAATTCCACAAGAACAGTCTTAGCGAAAGTCTTCTTGAGGGGAAAGCTGTAACTCTGTGAGATCAATTAACAGAGCACAAAGCAGTTTCTCAGAAAGCTTCTTTCCAGTTTTTAATAAAAGAGATTTCCATTTTCAGCATAGCCCTCTATGGGCTTCCAAATATCACTTGGCAAATTCCACAAGAAGAGCCTTAGCGAAAGGATTCTTGAGGGGAAAGGTGTAACACTGTGAAATGAATTAACAGAACAAAAAGCAGTTTCTCAGAAAGCTTCTTTCCAGTTTTTAACTGAAGATATTTCCTTTTTCACTATAGCCCTCTTTGGTCGTCCAAATATCACTTTGCAAATTCCACAAAAACAGTCTTAGCGAAAGGCTTCCTGAGGGGAAAGCTGTAACTCTGAGATGAATTAAGAGGACACAAAGCAGTTTCTCAAAAAGCTGCTTTCCAGTTTTTAACGGAAGATATTTCCTTTTTCATCAAAGCCCTCTTTGGGCTACCAAATATCACCTTGCAAATTCCACAAGAACACTCTTAGCCAAAGGCTTCTTGAGGGGAAAGCTGTAACTCTGTGAAATGAATTATCCGAACACAACGCAGTTTCTCAGTATGCCTCTTTTCACTTTTAACGGAGGATATTTCTTTTTCCATGATAGAACTCTATGGGTTTCCAAATATGACTTTGCAAATTCCACAAGAACAGTCTTAGCGAAAGGCATCTTCTGGGGAAAGCTGTAACTCTGTGACATGAATTATTAGAACACAAAGCAGTATGTCAGAAAGCTTCTTTTCAGTTTTTATCTTAGGATACTTCCCATTTCACCATAGCCCTCTATGGGCTTCTAAATATCACTTTGCAAATTCCACAAGAACAGTCTTAGCGAAACGCTTATTGAGGTAAAAGCTGTAACTCTGTGAGATGAATAAACAGAACACAAAGGAGTTTCTCAGAATGCTTCTTTCCAGTTTTTAACGGAGAATATTTCCTTATTCAACATAGCACTCTATGGGATTCTAATATCACGTTCTAAATACCACAAGAACAGTCTTAGCGAAAGGCTTCTTGAGGGGAAAGCTGTAACTCTGTGCGATGAATTAACAGAACACAAAGTATTTTCTCAGAACGTTTCTTTCCAGTTTTTAACGTAAATTATTTCCTTTTTCACCATAGCCCACTATGGGCTTCTAAATATCACGTTCTAAATTCCACAAGAACAGTCTTAGCGAAAGGATTCTTGAGGGGAAAGATGTAACTCTCTGAGATTAAATAACAGAACACAAAGCCGTTTCTCAGAAAGCTTTTTTCCAGTTTTTAATGGAAGATATTTCCTTTTTCACCGCAGCCCACTATGGGCTTCTAAATATCACTTTACAAATTGGACAAGAACAGTCTTAGAGAAAGGCTTTTTGGGGGGAAAGCTGTAACTCTGTGAGATGAATTAAGAGAACACAAAGCAGTTTCTCAGAAAGCTTCTTTCCAGTTTTTAACTGAAGATATTTCCTTTTTCACTATAGCCCTCTTTGGTCGTCCAAATATCACTTTGCAAATTCCACAAGAACAGTCTTAGCGAAAGGCTTCCTGAGGGGAAAGCTGTAATTCTGTGAGATGAATTAACAGAACACAAAGCAGTTTCTCAAAAAGCTGCTTTCCAGTTTTTAACGGAAGATATTTCCTTTTTCATCGAAGCTCTCTTTGGGCTACCAAATATCACCTTGCAAATTCCACAAGAACACTCTTAGCCAAAGGCTTCTTGAGGGGAAAGCTGTAACTCTGTGAGATGAATTAACAGAACACAAAGCAGTTTCTCACAAAGCTTCTTTCAAGTTTTTAACTGAAGATATTTCGTTTTTCACCATAGCCCTCTAAGGGCTTCTAAGTATCACTTTGCAAATTCCACAAGAACAAGCTTAGCGAAAGACTTCCTGTGGGGAAAGCTGTAAGTCTGTGAGATGAATTAACAGAACACAAAGTAGTTTCTCAGAAAGCTTCTTTTCAGTTTTTATCTTAGGATATTTCCTTTTTCACCAGAATCCTCTATGGGCTTCCAAATATCACTTTGCAAACTCCAAAGAAGAGTCTTAGCGAAAGGCTTCTTGAGGGGAAAGCTGTAATCGGAAAGCTTCTTTCCAGTTTTTAAGGGAAGATATTTCCTTTTTCACCATAGACCTCTATGGGCTTCCATGTATCACTTTTCAAATTCCACAAGAACTGTCTTAGCGAAAGTCTTATTGAGGGTAAACCTGTAATTCTGTGAGATGAACTAACAGAAAACAAAGCAGTTTCTCAGAAAGCTTCTTTCCAGTTTTAAACGGAAGATATTTCCTTTTTTACCAAAGCCCTCTGTGGACTTCCAAATATTACTTTGCAAATTCCACAAGAACAGTGTTAGCGAAAGGCTTCTTGAGCTTGAAGCTGTAAGTCTGTGAAATGAATTAACAGAACACAAAGCAGTTTCTCAGAAAGCTTCTTTCCAGTTTTTAACGGAAGATATTTACTTTTTCACCATAGCACTCTACGGGCTTCCAAATATCACCTTGCAAATTCCACAAGAACAGTCTTAGCGAAAGGCTTCTTGAGGGGAAAGCCGTAACTGTGAGAGATGAATTAACAGAACACAAAGCAGTGTCTCAGGAAGCTTCTTTCCAGTTTTTACAGAAGATGTTTCATTTTTCACCATAGACGTCTATGAGCTTTCAAATATCCCTTTGCAGTTTCCACAAGAACAGTATTAGAGAAAGGCTTCTTGAGGGGAAAGCTGTAATCAGAAAGCTTTTTCCGAGTTTTTAAAGGAAGATATTTCCTTTTTCCCCGTAACCCTCTATGGTCTTCCAAATATCACTTTGCAAATTCCACAAAACAGTCTTACCGAAAGGCTTCTTGGGGAGAAATCTGTAACTCTGTGAGATGAATTAACAGAACACAAAGCAGTTTCTCAGAAAGCTTCTTTCCAGTTTTTAACAGAAAATATTTCCTTTTTCACCATAGACCTCTATGGGCTTCCAAATATCACTTTGCAAATTCCACAAGAACAGTCTTAGCGAAAGGCTTCTTGAAGGAAAATCTGTAACTCTGTGAGATGAATTAACTGAACACAAAGCAGTTTCTCAGAAATCTACTTTGCAGTTTTTAACTAAAGATATTTCCTTTTTCACAATAGACCTCTATGGGCTTCCAAATATCACTTTCCAAATTCCACAAGAACAATCTTCGCGAAAGGCTTCCTCAGGGGAGGATGTAAGTCTGTGAGATGAATTAACACAACACAAAGCGGTTTCTCAGAAAGCTTCTTTCCAGTTTTTAACTGAAGATATTTCATTTTTCACCATAGCCCTCGAGGGGCTTCCAAATTACACTTTGCAAATTCCACAAGAGCAGTCTTAGCGAAAGGCTTCTTGAGGGGAAAGCTGTAACTCTGTGAGATGAATTAACAGGATAAAAAGCAGTTTATCAGAAAGCTTCTTTTCAGTTTTTAACTTAGGATATTTTCTTTTCCTCCATAGCCCTCTATAGGCTTCCATATATCACTTTGCAAATTCCACAAGAACAGTCTTAGCGAAACGCTTCTTGTGGGGAAAGCTGTAACTCTGTGAGGTGAATTAACAGAAGACAAAGCAGTTTCTCAGAAAGTTTCTTTTCAGTTTTTATCTTGGGATATTTCCTTTTTCAACATGGCCCTCTATGTGCTTTCAAATAACACCTTGCAAATTCCGAGAGAACAGTCTTAGAGGAAGGTTTCTTGAGAGGAAAGCTGTAACTCTGTGAGATGAATTAACAGAACACAATGCATTTTCTCAGAAAGCTTCTTTCCAGTTTTTAACGGAAGATATTTTCTTTTTCACCATAGCCCTCTATGGGCTTCCAAATATCACTTTGCAAATTCCACAAGAACAGTCTTAGCGAAAAAGTTCTTGAAGGGAAAACTGTAACTCTCTGAGATGAATTAACAAAACAGAAAGCAGTTTTTCAGGAAGCTTCTTTCCATTTTTTAACTGAAGATATTTCCTTTTTCACCATAGCCCTCTAGGGGCTTCCAAATATCTCTTTGCAAATTGCACAAGAAAAGTCTTAGCGAAAGGCTTCTTGAGGGGAATGCTGTAACTCTGTGGATGAATTGACAGAACACAAAGCAGTTTCTCAGAAAGCTTCTTTACAGTTTTAAACGGAACGTTTTTCCGTTTTCACCATAACCCTCTATGGGCTTCCAAATACCACTTTGCAAATTCCACAAAAACAGTCTTAGCGATTTTCCAGACCTGGCCGGGCAGGAGGCGCCATCATGGGAGTTGACATCCGCCACAACAAGGCCCAAAAGGTTCGGCAAAGGAGCCCAAGAGCCAGGATATCTACCTGAGGCTGTTGGTCAAGTTGTATAGGTTTCTGGCCAGAAGAACCAATTCCACATTCAACCAGGTTGTGCTGAAGAGGTTGTTTATGAGTCGCTCCAACCGGCCGCCTCTGTCCCTTTCCCGGATGACCCGGAAGATGAAGCTTCCTGGCCGGGAAAACAAAACGGCTGTGGTTGTGGGGACCATAACGGACGACGTGCGGGTTCAGGAGGTGCCCAAACTGAAGGTATGTGCACTGCGCGTAACCAGCCGGGCCCGCAGCCGCATCCTCAGGGCCGGGGGCAAGATCCTCACTTTCGACCAGCTGACCTTCGACTCCCCCAAGGGCTGCGGCACTGTCCTGCTCTCCGGTCCTCGCAAGGGCCGAGAGGTGTACCGGCATTTCGGCAAGGCCCCAGGAACCCCGCACAGCCACACCAAACCCTACGTCCGCTCCAAGGGCCGGAAGTTCGAGCGTGCCAGAGGCCGACGGGCCAGCCGAGGCTACAAAAACTAACCTTGGATCCTACCCTCTTATTAAAAAGATTTTGAGCGCTGACAAAAAAAAAAAAAAAAAAAAAAAAAAAAAAAAACAGTCTTCGCGAAAGTCTTCTGGAGGGGAAAGCTGTAACTCTGTGAGATGAATTAACAGAAAACAAACCAGTTTCTCAGAAAGCTTCTTTGCAGTTTTTAACGAAAGATATTTCCTTTTTCACCGTAGCCCTCTTTGGGCTTCCAAATATCACTTTGCAAATTTCACAAGAACAGTACTAGTGAACGGCTTCTTGAGGGGAAAGCTGTAACTCTGTGAGATGATTTAACAGAACACAAAGCAGTTTCTGAGAAAGCTTCTTTTCAGTTTTTAACGGAAGATATCTCATTTTCACGATAGCCCTCAAGGGGCTTCCAAATATCACTTTCCAAATTCCACAGGAACTGTCTCAGCGAAAGGCTTCTCGAGGGGAAAGCTGTAACTCTGTGAAGTGAATTAACAGAACACAAAGCAGTTTCTCAGAAACCTTCTTTCCCGTTTTTATCTTAGGATAATTCCTTTTTCACCACAGCCCTCTAAGGGCTTGTAAATATTGCTTTGCAAATACGAAAAGACCAGTCTTATCGAAAGGCTTCTTAAGGGGAAAGCTGTAACTCTGTGAGATGAACTAACAGAACACAAAGCAGTTTCTCAGAAAGCTTCTTTTCAGTTTTTAAAGGAAGATATTACATTTTCATCATAACCTTCCAGGGGTTTCCAAATATCCCTTTGCAAATTTCACAAGAACAGTCTTAGCGAAAGGCTTCTTGAGGTGAAAGCTGTAACTCTGTGAGATGAATTAACAGAACACAAAGCAGTTTCTCAGAAAGCTTCTTTTCAGTTTTTATGTTAGGATCCTTCCTTTTTCACTATAGCCCTCTATGGGCTTCCAAATATCACTTTGCAAATTCCACAAGAACAGTCTTAGTGAAAGGCTTCTTGAGGTGAAAGCTGTAACTGTGTGAGATGAATTACGAGAACACAAAGCCGTTTCTCAGAAAGCTTCTTTCCAGTTTTTAACGTAAATTATTTCCTTTTTCACCATAGCCCTCTATGGGCTTCTAAATATCACGTTCTAAATTCCACAAGAACAGTCTTAGCGAAAGGATTCTCGAGGGGAAAGATGTAACCCTCTGAGATTAAATAACAGAACACAAAGCCGTTTCTCAGAAAGCTTTTTTCCAGTTTTTAATGGAAGATATTTCCTTTTTCACCGCAGCCCACTATGGGCTTCTAAATATCACTTTACAAATTGGACAAGAACAGTCTTAGAGAAAGGCTTTTTGGGGGGAAAGCTGTAACTCTGTGAGATGAATTAAGAGAACACAAAGCAGTTTCTCAGAAAGCTTCTTTCAAGTTTTTAACGGAAGATATTTCCTATTTCACCATAGTCATCTATGGGCTTCTAAATATCACTTTCTAAATTCCACAAGAACAGTCTTAGCGAAAGTCTTCTTGAGGGGAAAGCTGTAACTCTGTGAGATCAATTAACAGAGCACAAAGCAGTTTCTCAGAAAGCTTCTTTCCAGTTTTTAATAAAAGAGATTTCCATTTTCAGCATAGCCCTCTATGGGCTTCCAAATATCACTTGGCAAATTCCACAAGAAGAGCCTTAGCGAAAGGATTCTTGAGGGGAAAGGTGTAACACTGTGAAATGAATTAACAGAACAAAAAGCAGTTTCTCAGAAAGCTTCTTTCCAGTTTTTAACTGAAGATATTTCCTTTTTCACTATAGCCCTCTTTGGTCGTCCAAATATCACTTTGCAAATTCCACAAAAACAGTCTTAGCGAAAGGCTTCCTGAGGGGAAAGCTGTAACTCTGAGATGAATTAAGAGGACACAAAGCAGTTTCTCAAAAAGCTGCTTTCCAGTTTTTAACGGAAGATATTTCCTTTTTCATCAAAGCCCTCTTTGGGCTACCAAATATCACCTTGCAAATTCCACAAGAACACTCTTAGCCAAAGGCTTCTTGAGGGGAAAGCTGTAACTCTGTGAAATGAATTATCCGAACACAACGCAGTTTCTCAGTATGCCTCTTTTCACTTTTAACGGAGGATATTTCTTTTTCCATGATAGAACTCTATGGGTTTCCAAATATGACTTTGCAAATTCCACAAGAACAGTCTTAGCGAAAGGCATCTTCTGGGGAAAGCTGTAACTCTGTGACATGAATTATTAGAACACAAAGCAGTATGTCAGAAAGCTTCTTTTCAGTTTTTATCTTAGGATACTTCCCATTTCACCATAGCCCTCTATGGGCTTCTAAATATCACTTTGCAAATTCCACAAGAACAGTCTTAGCGAAACGCTTATTGAGGTAAAAGCTGTAACTCTGTGAGATGAATAAACAGAACACAAAGGAGTTTCTCAGAATGCTTCTTTCCAGTTTTTAACGGAGAATATTTCCTTATTCAACATAGCACTCTATGGGATTCTAATATCACGTTCTAAATACCACAAGAACAGTCTTAGCGAAAGGCTTCTTGAGGGGAAAGCTGTAACTCTGTGCGATGAATTAACAGAACACAAAGTATTTTCTCAGAACGTTTCTTTCCAGTTTTTAACGTAAATTATTTCCTTTTTCACCATAGCCCACTATGGGCTTCTAAATATCACGTTCTAAATTCCACAAGAACAGTCTTAGCGAAAGGATTCTTGAGGGGAAAGATGTAACTCTCTGAGATTAAATAACAGAACACAAAGCCGTTTCTCAGAAAGCTTTTTTCCAGTTTTTAATGGAAGATATTTCCTTTTTCACCGCAGCCCACTATGGGCTTCTAAATATCACTTTACAAATTGGACAAGAACAGTCTTAGAGAAAGGCTTTTTGGGGGGAAAGCTGTAACTCTGTGAGATGAATTAAGAGAACACAAAGCAGTTTCTCAGAAAGCTTCTTTCCAGTTTTTAACTGAAGATATTTCCTTTTTCACTATAGCCCTCTTTGGTCGTCCAAATATCACTTTGCAAATTCCACAAGAACAGTCTTAGCGAAAGGCTTCCTGAGGGGAAAGCTGTAATTCTGTGAGATGAATTAACAGAACACAAAGCAGTTTCTCAAAAAGCTGCTTTCCAGTTTTTAACGGAAGATATTTCCTTTTTCATCGAAGCTCTCTTTGGGCTACCAAATATCACCTTGCAAATTCCACAAGAACACTCTTAGCCAAAGGCTTCTTGAGGGGAAAGCTGTAACTCTGTGAGATGAATTAACAGAACACAAAGCAGTTTCTCACAAAGCTTCTTTCAAGTTTTTAACTGAAGATATTTCGTTTTTCACCATAGCCCTCTAAGGGCTTCTAAGTATCACTTTGCAAATTCCACAAGAACAAGCTTAGCGAAAGACTTCCTGTGGGGAAAGCTGTAAGTCTGTGAGATGAATTAACAGAACACAAAGTAGTTTCTCAGAAAGCTTCTTTTCAGTTTTTATCTTAGGATATTTCCTTTTTCACCAGAATCCTCTATGGGCTTCCAAATATCACTTTGCAAACTCCAAAGAAGAGTCTTAGCGAAAGGCTTCTTGAGGGGAAAGCTGTAATCGGAAAGCTTCTTTCCAGTTTTTAAGGGAAGATATTTCCTTTTTCACCATAGACCTCTATGGGCTTCCATGTATCACTTTTCAAATTCCACAAGAACTGTCTTAGCGAAAGTCTTATTGAGGGTAAACCTGTAATTCTGTGAGATGAACTAACAGAAAACAAAGCAGTTTCTCAGAAAGCTTCTTTCCAGTTTTAAACGGAAGATATTTCCTTTTTTACCAAAGCCCTCTGTGGACTTCCAAATATTACTTTGCAAATTCCACAAGAACAGTGTTAGCGAAAGGCTTCTTGAGCTTGAAGCTGTAAGTCTGTGAAATGAATTAACAGAACACAAAGCAGTTTCTCAGAAAGCTTCTTTCCAGTTTTTAACGGAAGATATTTACTTTTTCACCATAGCACTCTACGGGCTTCCAAATATCACCTTGCAAATTCCACAAGAACAGTCTTAGCGAAAGGCTTCTTGAGGGGAAAGCCGTAACTGTGAGAGATGAATTAACAGAACACAAAGCAGTGTCTCAGGAAGCTTCTTTCCAGTTTTTACAGTAGATGTTTCATTTTTCACCATAGACGTCTATGAGCTTTCAAATATCCCTTTGCAGTTTCCACAAGAACAGTATTAGAGAAAGGCTTCTTGAGGGGAAAGCTGTAATCAGAAAGCTTTTTCCGAGTTTTTAACGGAAGATATTTCCTTTTTCCCCGTAACCCTCTATGGTCTTCCAAATATCACTTTGCAAATTCCACAAAACAGTCTTACCGAAAGGCTTCTTGGGGAGAAATCTGTAACTCTGTGAGATGAATTAACAGAACACAAAGCAGTTTCTCAGAAAGCTTCTTTCCAGTTTTTAACAGAAAATATTTCCTTTTTCACCATAGACCTCTATGGGCTTCCAAATATCACTTTGCAAATTCCACAAGAACAGTCTTAGCGAAAGGCTTCTTGAAGGAAAATCTGTAACTCTGTGAGATGAATTAACTGAACACAAAGCAGTTTCTCAGAAATCTACTTTGCAGTTTTTAACTAAAGATATTTCCTTTTTCACAATAGACCTCTATGGGCTTCCAAATATCACTTTCCAAATTCCACAAGAACAATCTTCGCGAAAGGCTTCCTCAGGGGAGGATGTAAGTCTGTGAGATGAATTAACACAACACAAAGCGGTTTCTCAGAAAGCTTCTTTCCAGTTTTTAACTGAAGATATTTCATTTTTCACCATAGCCCTCGAGGGGCTTCCAAATTACACTTTGCAAATTCCACAAGAGCAGTCTTAGCGAAAGGCTTCTTGAGGGGAAAGCTGTAACTCTGTGAGATGAATTAACAGGATAAAAAGCAGTTTATCAGAAAGCTTCTTTTCAGTTTTTAACTTAGGATATTTTCTTTTCCTCCATAGCCCTCTATAGGCTTCCATATATCACTTTGCAAATTCCACAAGAACAGTCTTAGCGAAACGCTTCTTGTGGGGAAAGCTGTAACTCTGTGAGGTGAATTAACAGAAGACAAAGCAGTTTCTCAGAAAGTTTCTTTTCAGTTTTTATCTTGGGATATTTCCTTTTTCAACATGGCCCTCTATGTGCTTTCAAATAACACCTTGCAAATTCCGAGAGAACAGTCTTAGAGGAAGGTTTCTTGAGAGGAAAGCTGTAACTCTGTGAGATGAATTAACAGAACACAATGCATTTTCTCAGAAAGCTTCTTTCCAGTTTTTAACGGAAGATATTTTCTTTTTCACCATAGCCCTCTATGGGCTTCCAAATATCACTTTGCAAATTCCACAAGAACAGTCTTAGCGAAAAAGTTCTTGAAGGGAAAACTGTAACTCTCTGAGATGAATTAACAAAACAGAAAGCAGTTTTTCAGGAAGCTTCTTTCCATTTTTTAACTGAAGATATTTCCTTTTTCACCATAGCCCTCTAGGGGCTTCCAAATATCTCTTTGCAAATTGCACAAGAAAAGTCTTAGCGAAAGGCTTCTTGAGGGGAATGCTGTAACTCTGTGGATGAATTGACAGAACACAAAGCAGTTTCTCAGAAAGCTTCTTTACAGTTTTAAACGGAACGTTTTTCCGTTTTCACCATAACCCTCTATGGGCTTCCAAATACCACTTTGCAAATTCCACAAAAACAGTCTTAGCGATTTTCCAGACCTGGCTGGGCAGGAGGCGCCATCATGGGAGTTGACATCCGCCACAACAAGGCCCAAAAGGTTCGGCAAAGGAGCCCAAGAGCCAGGATATCTACCTGAGGCTGTTGGTCAAGTTGTATAGGTTTCTGGCCAGAAGAACCAATTCCACATTCAACCAGGTTGTGCTGAAGAGGTTGTTTATGAGTCGCTCCAACCGGCCGCCTCTGTCCCTTTCCCGGATGACCCGGAAGATGAAGCTTCCTGGCCGGGAAAACAAAACGGCTGTGGTTGTGGGGACCATAACGGACGACGTGCGGGTTCAGGAGGTGCCCAAACTGAAGGTATGTGCACTGCGCGTAACCAGCCGGGCCCGCAGCCGCATCCTCAGGGCCGGGGGCAAGATCCTCACTTTCGACCAGCTGACCTTCGACTCCCCCAAGGGCTGCGGCACTGTCCTGCTCTCCGGTCCTCGCAAGGGCCGAGAGGTGTACCGGCATTTCGGCAAGGCCCCAGGAACCCCGCACAGCCACACCAAACCCTACGTCCGCTCCAAGGGCCGGAAGTTCGAGCGTGCCAGAGGCCGACGGGCCAGCCGAGGCTACAAAAACTAACCTTGGATCCTACCCTCTTATTAAAAAGATTTTGAGCGCTGACAAAAAAAAAAAAAAAAAAAAAAAAAAAAAAAAAAAAAAACAGTCTTCGCGAAAGTCTTCTGGAGGGGAAAGCTGTAACTCTGTGAGATGAATTAACAGAAAACAAACCAGTTTCTCAGAAAGCTTCTTTGCAGTTTTTAACGAAAGATATTTCCTTTTTCACCGTAGCCCTCTTTGGGCTTCCAAATATCACTTTGCAAATTTCACAAGAACAGTACTAGTGAACGGCTTCTTGAGGGGAAAGCTGTAACTCTGTGAGATGATTTAACAGAACACAAAGCAGTTTCTGAGAAAGCTTCTTTTCAGTTTTTAACGGAAGATATCTCATTTTCACGATAGCCCTCAAGGGGCTTCCAAATATCACTTTCCAAATTCCACAGGAACTGTCTCAGCGAAAGGCTTCTCGAGGGGAAAGCTGTAACTCTGTGAAGTGAATTAACAGAACACAAAGCAGTTTCTCAGAAACCTTCTTTCCCGTTTTTATCTTAGGATAATTCCTTTTTCACCACAGCCCTCTAAGGGCTTGTAAATATTGCTTTGCAAATACGAAAAGACCAGTCTTATCGAAAGGCTTCTTAAGGGGAAAGCTGTAACTCTGTGAGATGAACTAACAGAACACAAAGCAGTTTCTCAGAAAGCTTCTTTTCAGTTTTTAAAGGAAGATATTACATTTTCATCATAACCTTCCAGGGGTTTCCAAATATCCCTTTGCAAATTTCACAAGAACAGTCTTAGCGAAAGGCTTCTTGAGGTGAAAGCTGTAACTCTGTGAGATGAATTAACAGAACACAAAGCAGTTTCTCAGAAAGCTTCTTTTCAGTTTTTATGTTAGGATCCTTCCTTTTTCACTATAGCCCTCTATGGGCTTCCAAATATCACTTTGCAAATTCCACAAGAACAGTCTTAGTGAAAGGCTTCTTGAGGTGAAAGCTGTAACTGTGTGAGATGAATTACGAGAACACAAAGCCGTTTCTCAGAAAGCTTCTTTCCAGTTTTTAACGTAAATTATTTCCTTTTTCACCATAGCCCTCTATGGGCTTCTAAATATCACGTTCTAAATTCCACAAGAACAGTCTTAGCGAAAGGATTCTCGAGGGGAAAGATGTAACTCTCTGAGATTAAATAACAGAACACAAAGCCGTTTCTCAGAAAGCTTTTTTCCAGTTTTTAATGGAAGATATTTCCTTTTTCACCGCAGCCCACTATGGGCTTCTAAATATCACTTTACAAATTGGACAAGAACAGTCTTAGAGAAAGGCTTTTTGGGGGGAAAGCTGTAACTCTGTGAGATGAATTAAGAGAACACAAAGCAGTTTCTCAGAAAGCTTCTTTCAAGTTTTTAACGGAAGATATTTCCTATTTCACCATAGTCATCTATGGGCTTCTAAATATCACTTTCTAAATTCCACAAGAACAGTCTTAGCGAAAGTCTTCTTGAGGGGAAAGCTGTAACTCTGTGAGATCAATTAACAGAGCACAAAGCAGTTTCTCAGAAAGCTTCTTTCCAGTTTTTAATAAAAGAGATTTCCATTTTCAGCATAGCCCTCTATGGGCTTCCAAATATCACTTGGCAAATTCCACAAGAAGAGCCTTAGCGAAAGGATTCTTGAGGGGAAAGGTGTAACACTGTGAAATGAATTAACAGAACAAAAAGCAGTTTCTCAGAAAGCTTCTTTCCAGTTTTTAACTGAAGATATTTCCTTTTTCACTATAGCCCTCTTTGGTCGTCCAAATATCACTTTGCAAATTCCACAAAAACAGTCTTAGCGAAAGGCTTCCTGAGGGGAAAGCTGTAACTCTGAGATGAATTAAGAGGACACAAAGCAGTTTCTCAAAAAGCTGCTTTCCAGTTTTTAACGGAAGATATTTCCTTTTTCATCAAAGCCCTCTTTGGGCTACCAAATATCACCTTGCAAATTCCACAAGAACACTCTTAGCCAAAGGCTTCTTGAGGGGAAAGCTGTAACTCTGTGAAATGAATTATCCGAACACAACGCAGTTTCTCAGTATGCCTCTTTTCACTTTTAACGGAGGATATTTCTTTTTCCATGATAGAACTCTATGGGTTTCCAAATATGACTTTGCAAATTCCACAAGAACAGTCTTAGCGAAAGGCATCTTCTGGGGAAAGCTGTAACTCTGTGACATGAATTATTAGAACACAAAGCAGTATGTCAGAAAGCTTCTTTTCAGTTTTTATCTTAGGATACTTCCCATTTCACCATAGCCCTCTATGGGCTTCTAAATATCACTTTGCAAATTCCACAAGAACAGTCTTAGCGAAACGCTTATTGAGGTAAAAGCTGTAACTCTGTGAGATGAATAAACAGAACACAAAGGAGTTTCTCAGAATGCTTCTTTCCAGTTTTTAACGGAGAATATTTCCTTATTCAACATAGCACTCTATGGGATTCTAATATCACGTTCTAAATACCACAAGAACAGTCTTAGCGAAAGGCTTCTTGAGGGGAAAGCTGTAACTCTGTGCGATGAATTAACAGAACACAAAGTATTTTCTCAGAACGTTTCTTTCCAGTTTTTAACGTAAATTATTTCCTTTTTCACCATAGCCCACTATGGGCTTCTAAATATCACGTTCTAAATTCCACAAGAACAGTCTTAGCGAAAGGATTCTTGAGGGGAAAGATGTAACTCTCTGAGATTAAATAACAGAACACAAAGCCGTTTCTCAGAAAGCTTTTTTCCAGTTTTTAATGGAAGATATTTCCTTTTTCACCGCAGCCCACTATGGGCTTCTAAATATCACTTTACAAATTGGACAAGAACAGTCTTAGAGAAAGGCTTTTTGGGGGGAAAGCTGTAACTCTGTGAGATGAATTAAGAGAACACAAAGCAGTTTCTCAGAAAGCTTCTTTCCAGTTTTTAACTGAAGATATTTCCTTTTTCACTATAGCCCTCTTTGGTCGTCCAAATATCACTTTGCAAATTCCACAAGAACAGTCTTAGCGAAAGGCTTCCTGAGGGGAAAGCTGTAATTCTGTGAGATGAATTAACAGAACACAAAGCAGTTTCTCAAAAAGCTGCTTTCCAGTTTTTAACGGAAGATATTTCCTTTTTCATCGAAGCTCTCTTTGGGCTACCAAATATCACCTTGCAAATTCCACAAGAACACTCCTAGCCAAAGGCTTCTTGAGGGGAAAGCTGTAACTCTGTGAGATGAATTAACAGAACACAAAGCAGTTTCTCACAAAGCTTCTTTCAAGTTTTTAACTGAAGATATTTCGTTTTTCACCATAGCCCTCTAAGGGCTTCTAAGTATCACTTTGCAAATTCCACAAGAACAAGCTTAGCGAAAGACTTCCTGTGGGGAAAGCTGTAAGTCTGTGAGATGAATTAACAGAACACAAAGTAGTTTCTCAGAAAGCTTCTTTTCAGTTTTTATCTTAGGATATTTCCTTTTTCACCAGAATCCTCTATGGGCTTCCAAATATCACTTTGCAAACTCCAAAGAAGAGTCTTAGCGAAAGGCTTCTTGAGGGGAAAGCTGTAATCGGAAAGCTTCTTTCCAGTTTTTAAGGGAAGATATTTCCTTTTTCACCATAGACCTCTATGGGCTTCCATGTATCACTTTTCAAATTCCACAAGAACTGTCTTAGCGAAAGTCTTATTGAGGGTAAACCTGTAATTCTGTGAGATGAACTAACAGAAAACAAAGCAGTTTCTCAGAAAGCTTCTTTCCAGTTTTAAACGGAAGATATTTCCTTTTTTACCAAAGCCCTCTGTGGACTTCCAAATATTACTTTGCAAATTCCACAAGAACAGTGTTAGCGAAAGGCTTCTTGAGCTTGAAGCTGTAAGTCTGTGAAATGAATTAACAGAACACAAAGCAGTTTCTCAGAAAGCTTCTTTCCAGTTTTTAACGGAAGATATTTACTTTTTCACCATAGCACTCTACGGGCTTCCAAATATCACCTTGCAAATTCCACAAGAACAGTCTTAGCGAAAGGCTTCTTGAGGGGAAAGCCGTAACTGTGAGAGATGAATTAACAGAACACAAAGCAGTGTCTCAGGAAGCTTCTTTCCAGTTTTTACAGAAGATGTTTCATTTTTCACCATAGACGTCTATGAGCTTTCAAATATCCCTTTGCAGTTTCCACAAGAACAGTATTAGAGAAAGGCTTCTTGAGGGGAAAGCTGTAATCAGAAAGCTTTTTCCGAGTTTTTAAAGGAAGATATTTCCTTTTTCCCCGTAACCCTCTATGGTCTTCCAAATATCACTTTGCAAATTCCACAAAACAGTCTTACCGAAAGGCTTCTTGGGGAGAAATCTGTAACTCTGTGAGATGAATTAACAGAACACAAAGCAGTTTCTCAGAAAGCTTCTTTCCAGTTTTTAACAGAAAATATTTCCTTTTTCACCATAGACCTCTATGGGCTTCCAAATATCACTTTGCAAATTCCACAAGAACAGTCTTAGCGAAAGGCTTCTTGAAGGAAAATCTGTAACTCTGTGAGATGAATTAACTGAACACAAAGCAGTTTCTCAGAAATCTACTTTGCAGTTTTTAACTAAAGATATTTCCTTTTTCACAATAGACCTCTATGGGCTTCCAAATATCACTTTCCAAATTCCACAAGAACAATCTTCGCGAAAGGCTTCCTCAGGGGAGGATGTAAGTCTGTGAGATGAATTAACACAACACAAAGCGGTTTCTCAGAAAGCTTCTTTCCAGTTTTTAACTGAAGATATTTCATTTTTCACCATAGCCCTCGAGGGGCTTCCAAATTACACTTTGCAAATTCCACAAGAGCAGTCTTAGCGAAAGGCTTCTTGAGGGGAAAGCTGTAACTCTGTGAGATGAATTAACAGGATAAAAAGCAGTTTATCAGAAAGCTTCTTTTCAGTTTTTAACTTAGGATATTTTCTTTTCCTCCATAGCCCTCTATAGGCTTCCATATATCACTTTGCAAATTCCACAAGAACAGTCTTAGCGAAACGCTTCTTGTGGGGAAAGCTGTAACTCTGTGAGGTGAATTAACAGAAGACAAAGCAGTTTCTCAGAAAGTTTCTTTTCAGTTTTTATCTTGGGATATTTCCTTTTTCAACATGGCCCTCTATGTGCTTTCAAATAACACCTTGCAAATTCCGAGAGAACAGTCTTAGAGGAAGGTTTCTTGAGAGGAAAGCTGTAACTCTGTGAGATGAATTAACAGAACACAATGCATTTTCTCAGAAAGCTTCTTTCCAGTTTTTAACGGAAGATATTTTCTTTTTCACCATAGCCCTCTATGGGCTTCCAAATATCACTTTGCAAATTCCACAAGAACAGTCTTAGCGAAAAAGTTCTTGAAGGGAAAACTGTAACTCTCTGAGATGAATTAACAAAACAGAAAGCAGTTTTTCAGGAAGCTTCTTTCCATTTTTTAACTGAAGATATTTCCTTTTTCACCATAGCCCTCTAGGGGCTTCCAAATATCTCTTTGCAAATTGCACAAGAAAAGTCTTAGCGAAAGGCTTCTTGAGGGGAATGCTGTAACTCTGTGGATGAATTGACAGAACACAAAGCAGTTTCTCAGAAAGCTTCTTTACAGTTTTAAACGGAACGTTTTTCCGTTTTCACCATAACCCTCTATGGGCTTCCAAATACCACTTTGCAAATTCCACAAAAACAGTCTTAGCGATTTTCCAGACCTGGCCGGGCAGGAGGCGCCATCATGGGAGTTGACATCCGCCACAACAAGGCCCAAAAGGTTCGGCAAAGGAGCCCAAGAGCCAGGATATCTACCTGAGGCTGTTGGTCAAGTTGTATAGGTTTCTGGCCAGAAGAACCAATTCCACATTCAACCAGGTTGTGCTGAAGAGGTTGTTTATGAGTCGCTCCAACCGGCCGCCTCTGTCCCTTTCCCGGATGACCCGGAAGATGAAGCTTCCTGGCCGGGAAAACAAAACGGCTGTGGTTGTGGGGACCATAACGGACGACGTGCGGGTTCAGGAGGTGCCCAAACTGAAGGTATGTGCACTGCGCGTAACCAGCCGGGCCCGCAGCCGCATCCTCAGGGCCGGGGGCAAGATCCTCACTTTCGACCAGCTGACCTTCGACTCCCCCAAGGGCTGCGGCACTGTCCTGCTCTCCGGTCCTCGCAAGGGCCGAGAGGTGTACCGGCATTTCGGCAAGGCCCCAGGAACCCCGCACAGCCACACCAAACCCTACGTCCGCTCCAAGGGCCGGAAGTTCGAGCGTGCCAGAGGCCGACGGGCCAGCCGAGGCTACAAAAACTAACCTTGGATCCTACCCTCTTATTAAAAAGATTTTGAGCGCTGACAAAAAAAAAAAAAAAAAAAAAAAAAAAAAAAAAAAAAAAAAAAACAGTCTTCGCGAAAGTCTTCTGGAGGGGAAAGCTGTAACTCTGTGAGATGAATTAACAGAAAACAAACCAGTTTCTCAGAAAGCTTCTTTGCAGTTTTTAACGAAAGATATTTCCTTTTTCACCGTAGCCCTCTTTGGGCTTCCAAATATCACTTTGCAAATTTCACAAGAACAGTACTAGTGAACGGCTTCTTGAGGGGAAAGCTGTAACTCTGTGAGATGATTTAACAGAACACAAAGCAGTTTCTGAGAAAGCTTCTTTTCAGTTTTTAACGGAAGATATCTCATTTTCACGATAGCCCTCAAGGGGCTTCCAAATATCACTTTCCAAATTCCACAGGAACTGTCTCAGCGAAAGGCTTCTCGAGGGGAAAGCTGTAACTCTGTGAAGTGAATTAACAGAACACAAAGCAGTTTCTCAGAAACCTTCTTTCCCGTTTTTATCTTAGGATAATTCCTTTTTCACCACAGCCCTCTAAGGGCTTGTAAATATTGCTTTGCAAATACGAAAAGACCAGTCTTATCGAAAGGCTTCTTAAGGGGAAAGCTGTAACTCTGTGAGATGAACTAACAGAACACAAAGCAGTTTCTCAGAAAGCTTCTTTTCAGTTTTTAAAGGAAGATATTACATTTTCATCATAACGTTCCAGGGGTTTCCAAATATCCCTTTGCAAATTTCACAAGAACAGTCTTAGCGAAAGGCTTCTTGAGGTGAAAGCTGTAACTCTGTGAGATGAATTAACAGAACACAAAGCAGTTTCTCAGAAAGCTTCTTTTCAGTTTTTATGTTAGGATCCTTCCTTTTTCACTATAGCCCTCTATGGGCTTCCAAATATCACTTTGCAAATTCCACAAGAACAGTCTTAGTGAAAGGCTTCTTGAGGTGAAAGCTGTAACTGTGTGAGATGAATTACGAGAACACAAAGCCGTTTCTCAGAAAGCTTCTTTCCAGTTTTTAACGTAAATTATTTCCTTTTTCACCATAGCCCTCTATGGGCTTCTAAATATCACGTTCTAAATTCCACAAGAACAGTCTTAGCGAAAGGATTCTCGAGGGGAAAGATGTAACTCTCTGAGATTAAATAACAGAACACAAAGCCGTTTCTCAGAAAGCTTTTTTCCAGTTTTTAATGGAAGATATTTCCTTTTTCACCGCAGCCCACTATGGGCTTCTAAATATCACTTTACAAATTGGACAAGAACAGTCTTAGAGAAAGGCTTTTTGGGGGGAAAGCTGTAACTCTGTGAGATGAATTAAGAGAACACAAAGCAGTTTCTCAGAAAGCTTCTTTCAAGTTTTTAACGGAAGATATTTCCTATTTCACCATAGTCATCTATGGGCTTCTAAATATCACTTTCTAAATTCCACAAGAACAGTCTTAGCGAAAGTCTTCTTGAGGGGAAAGCTGTAACTCTGTGAGATCAATTAACAGAGCACAAAGCAGTTTCTCAGAAAGCTTCTTTCCAGTTTTTAATAAAAGAGATTTCCATTTTCAGCATAGCCCTCTATGGGCTTCCAAATATCACTTGGCAAATTCCACAAGAAGAGCCTTAGCGAAAGGATTCTTGAGGGGAAAGGTGTAACACTGTGAAATGAATTAACAGAACAAAAAGCAGTTTCTCAGAAAGCTTCTTTCCAGTTTTTAACTGAAGATATTTCCTTTTTCACTATAGCCCTCTTTGGTCGTCCAAATATCACTTTGCAAATTCCACAAAAACAGTCTTAGCGAAAGGCTTCCTGAGGGGAAAGCTGTAACTCTGAGATGAATTAAGAGGACACAAAGCAGTTTCTCAAAAAGCTGCTTTCCAGTTTTTAACGGAAGATATTTCCTTTTTCATCAAAGCCCTCTTTGGGCTACCAAATATCACCTTGCAAATTCCACAAGAACACTCTTAGCCAAAGGCTTCTTGAGGGGAAAGCTGTAACTCTGTGAAATGAATTATCCGAACACAACGCAGTTTCTCAGTATGCCTCTTTTCACTTTTAACGGAGGATATTTCTTTTTCCATGATAGAACTCTATGGGTTTCCAAATATGACTTTGCAAATTCCACAAGAACAGTCTTAGCGAAAGGCATCTTCTGGGGAAAGCTGTAACTCTGTGACATGAATTATTAGAACACAAAGCAGTATGTCAGAAAGCTTCTTTTCAGTTTTTATCTTAGGATACTTCCCATTTCACCATAGCCCTCTATGGGCTTCTAAATATCACTTTGCAAATTCCACAAGAACAGTCTTAGCGAAACGCTTATTGAGGTAAAAGCTGTAACTCTGTGAGATGAATAAACAGAACACAAAGGAGTTTCTCAGAATGCTTCTTTCCAGTTTTTAACGGAGAATATTTCCTTATTCAACATAGCACTCTATGGGATTCTAATATCACGTTCTAAATACCACAAGAACAGTCTTAGCGAAAGGCTTCTTGAGGGGAAAGCTGTAACTCTGTGCGATGAATTAACAGAACACAAAGTATTTTCTCAGAACGTTTCTTTCCAGTTTTTAACGTAAATTATTTCCTTTTTCACCATAGCCCACTATGGGCTTCTAAATATCACGTTCTAAATTCCACAAGAACAGTCTTAGCGAAAGGATTCTTGAGGGGAAAGATGTAACTCTCTGAGATTAAATAACAGAACACAAAGCCGTTTCTCAGAAAGCTTTTTTCCAGTTTTTAATGGAAGATATTTCCTTTTTCACCGCAGCCCACTATGGGCTTCTAAATATCACTTTACAAATTGGACAAGAACAGTCTTAGAGAAAGGCTTTTTGGGGGGAAAGCTGTAACTCTGTGAGATGAATTAAGAGAACACAAAGCAGTTTCTCAGAAAGCTTCTTTCCAGTTTTTAACTGAAGATATTTCCTTTTTCACTATAGCCCTCTTTGGTCGTCCAAATATCACTTTGCAAATTCCACAAGAACAGTCTTAGCGAAAGGCTTCCTGAGGGGAAAGCTGTAATTCTGTGAGATGAATTAACAGAACACAAAGCAGTTTCTCAAAAAGCTGCTTTCCAGTTTTTAACGGAAGATATTTCCTTTTTCATCGAAGCTCTCTTTGGGCTACCAAATATCACCTTGCAAATTCCACAAGAACACTCTTAGCCAAAGGCTTCTTGAGGGGAAAGCTGTAACTCTGTGAGATGAATTAACAGAACACAAAGCAGTTTCTCACAAAGCTTCTTTCAAGTTTTTAACTGAAGATATTTCGTTTTTCACCATAGCCCTCTAAGGGCTTCTAAGTATCACTTTGCAAATTCCACAAGAACAAGCTTAGCGAAAGACTTCCTGTGGGGAAAGCTGTAAGTCTGTGAGATGAATTAACAGAACACAAAGTAGTTTCTCAGAAAGCTTCTTTTCAGTTTTTATCTTAGGATATTTCCTTTTTCACCAGAATCCTCTATGGGCTTCCAAATATCACTTTGCAAACTCCAAAGAAGAGTCTTAGCGAAAGGCTTCTTGAGGGGAAAGCTGTAATCGGAAAGCTTCTTTCCAGTTTTTAAGGGAAGATATTTCCTTTTTCACCATAGACCTCTATGGGCTTCCATGTATCACTTTTCAAATTCCACAAGAACTGTCTTAGCGAAAGTCTTATTGAGGGTAAACCTGTAATTCTGTGAGATGAACTAACAGAAAACAAAGCAGTTTCTCAGAAAGCTTCTTTCCAGTTTTAAACGGAAGATATTTCCTTTTTTACCAAAGCCCTCTGTGGACTTCCAAATATTACTTTGCAAATTCCACAAGAACAGTGTTAGCGAAAGGCTTCTTGAGCTTGAAGCTGTAAGTCTGTGAAATGAATTAACAGAACACAAAGCAGTTTCTCAGAAAGCTTCTTTCCAGTTTTTAACGGAAGATATTTACTTTTTCACCATAGCACTCTACGGGCTTCCAAATATCACCTTGCAAATTCCACAAGAACAGTCTTAGCGAAAGGCTTCTTGAGGGGAAAGCCGTAACTGTGAGAGATGAATTAACAGAACACAAAGCAGTGTCTCAGGAAGCTTCTTTCCAGTTTTTACAGAAGATGTTTCATTTTTCACCATAGACGTCTATGAGCTTTCAAATATCCCTTTGCAGTTTCCACAAGAACAGTATTAGAGAAAGGCTTCTTGAGGGGAAAGCTGTAATCAGAAAGCTTTTTCCGAGTTTTTAAAGGAAGATATTTCCTTTTTCCCCGTAACCCTCTATGGTCTTCCAAATATCACTTTGCAAATTCCACAAAACAGTCTTACCGAAAGGCTTCTTGGGGAGAAATCTGTAACTCTGTGAGATGAATTAACAGAACACAAAGCAGTTTCTCAGAAAGCTTCTTTCCAGTTTTTAACAGAAAATATTTCCTTTTTCACCATAGACCTCTATGGGCTTCCAAATATCACTTTGCAAATTCCACAAGAACAGTCTTAGCGAAAGGCTTCTTGAAGGAAAATCTGTAACTCTGTGAGATGAATTAACTGAACACAAAGCAGTTTCTCAGAAATCTACTTTGCAGTTTTTAACTAAAGATATTTCCTTTTTCACAATAGACCTCTATGGGCTTCCAAATATCACTTTCCAAATTCCACAAGAACAATCTTCGCGAAAGGCTTCCTCAGGGGAGGATGTAAGTCTGTGAGATGAATTAACACAACACAAAGCGGTTTCTCAGAAAGCTTCTTTCCAGTTTTTAACTGAAGATATTTCATTTTTCACCATAGCCCTCGAGGGGCTTCCAAATTACACTTTGCAAATTCCACAAGAGCAGTCTTAGCGAAAGGCTTCTTGAGGGGAAAGCTGTAACTCTGTGAGATGAATTAACAGGATAAAAAGCAGTTTATCAGAAAGCTTCTTTTCAGTTTTTAACTTAGGATATTTTCTTTTCCTCCATAGCCCTCTATAGGCTTCCATATATCACTTTGCAAATTCCACAAGAACAGTCTTAGCGAAACGCTTCTTGTGGGGAAAGCTGTAACTCTGTGAGGTGAATTAACAGAAGACAAAGCAGTTTCTCAGAAAGTTTCTTTTCAGTTTTTATCTTGGGATATTTCCTTTTTCAACATGGCCCTCTATGTGCTTTCAAATAACACCTTGCAAATTCCGAGAGAACAGTCTTAGAGGAAGGTTTCTTGAGAGGAAAGCTGTAACTCTGTGAGATGAATTAACAGAACACAATGCATTTTCTCAGAAAGCTTCTTTCCAGTTTTTAACGGAAGATATTTTCTTTTTCACCATAGCCCTCTATGGGCTTCCAAATATCACTTTGCAAATTCCACAAGAACAGTCTTAGCGAAAAAGTTCTTGAAGGGAAAACTGTAACTCTCTGAGATGAATTAACAAAACAGAAAGCAGTTTTTCAGGAAGCTTCTTTCCATTTTTTAACTGAAGATATTTCCTTTTTCACCATAGCCCTCTAGGGGCTTCCAAATATCTATTTGCAAATTGCACAAGAAAAGTCTTAGCGAAAGGCTTCTTGAGGGGAATGCTGTAACTCTGTGGATGAATTGACAGAACACAAAGCAGTTTCTCAGAAAGCTTCTTTACAGTTTTAAACGGAACGTTTTTCCGTTTTCACCATAACCCTCTATGGGCTTCCAAATACCACTTTGCAAATTCCACAAAAACAGTCTTAGCGAAAGGCATCTTCTGGGGAAAGCTGTAACTCTGTGACATGAATTATTAGAACACAAAGCAGTATGTCAGAAAGCTTCTTTTCAGTTTTTATCTTAGGATACTTCCCATTTCACCATAGCCCTCTATGGGCTTCTAAATATCACTTTGCAAATTCCACAAGAACAGTCTTAGCGAAACGCTTATTGAGGTAAAAGCTGTAACTCTGTGAGATGAATAAACAGAACACAAAGGAGTTTCTCAGAATGCTTCTTTCCAGTTTTTAACGGAGAATATTTCCTTATTCAACATAGCACTCTATGGGATTCTAATATCACGTTCTAAATACCACAAGAACAGTCTTAGCGAAAGGCTTCTTGAGGGGAAAGCTGTAACTCTGTGCGATGAATTAACAGAACACAAAGTATTTTCTCAGAACGTTTCTTTCCAGTTTTTAACGTAAATTATTTCCTTTTTCACCATAGCCCACTATGGGCTTCTAAATATCACGTTCTAAATTCCACAAGAACAGTCTTAGCGAAAGGATTCTTGAGGGGAAAGATGTAACTCTCTGAGATTAAATAACAGAACACAAAGCCGTTTCTCAGAAAGCTTTTTTCCAGTTTTTAATGGAAGATATTTCCTTTTTCACCGCAGCCCACTATGGGCTTCTAAATATCACTTTACAAATTGGACAAGAACAGTCTTAGAGAAAGGCTTTTTGGGGGGAAAGCTGTAACTCTGTGAGATGAATTAAGAGAACACAAAGCAGTTTCTCAGAAAGCTTCTTTCCAGTTTTTAACTGAAGATATTTCCTTTTTCACTATAGCCCTCTTTGGTCGTCCAAATATCACTTTGCAAATTCCACAAGAACAGTCTTAGCGAAAGGCTTCCTGAGGGGAAAGCTGTAATTCTGTGAGATGAATTAACAGAACACAAAGCAGTTTCTCAAAAAGCTGCTTTCCAGTTTTTAACGGAAGATATTTCCTTTTTCATCGAAGCTCTCTTTGGGCTACCAAATATCACCTTGCAAATTCCACAAGAACACTCTTAGCCAAAGGCTTCTTGAGGGGAAAGCTGTAACTCTGTGAGATGAATTAACAGAACACAAAGCAGTTTCTCACAAAGCTTCTTTCAAGTTTTTAACTGAAGGTATTTCGTTTTTCACCATAACCCTCTAAGGGCTTCTAAGTATCACTTTGCAAATTCCACAAGAACAAGCTTAGCGAAAGACTTCCTGTGGGGAAAGCTGTAAGTCTGTGAGATGAATTAACAGAACACAAAGTAGTTTCTCAGAAAGCTTCTTTTCAGTTTTTATCTTAGGATATTTCCTTTTTCACCAGAATCCTCTATGGGCTTCCAAATATCACTTTGCAAACTCCAAAGAAGAGTCTTAGCGAAAGGCTTCTTGAGGGGAAAGCTGTAATCGGAAAGCTTCTTTCCAGTTTTTAAGGGAAGATATTTCCTTTTTCACCATAGACCTCTATGGGCTTCCATGTATCACTTTTCAAATTCCACAAGAACTGTCTTAGCGAAAGTCTTATTGAGGGTAAACCTGTAATTCTGTGAGATGAACTAACAGAAAACAAAGCAGTTTCTCAGAAAGCTTCTTTCCAGTTTTAAACGGAAGATATTTCCTTTTTTACCAAAGCCCTCTGTGGACTTCCAAATATTACTTTGCAAATTCCACAAGAACAGTGTTAGCGAAAGGCTTCTTGAGCTTGAAGCTGTAAGTCTGTGAAATGAATTAACAGAACACAAAGCAGTTTCTCAGAAAGCTTCTTTCCAGTTTTTAACGGAAGATATTTACTTTTTCACCATAGCACTCTACGGGCTTCCAAATATCACCTTGCAAATTCCACAAGAACAGTCTTAGCGAAAGGCTTCTTGAGGGGAAAGCCGTAACTGTGAGAGATGAATTAACAGAACACAAAGCAGTGTCTCAGGAAGCTTCTTTCCAGTTTTTACAGAAGATGTTTCATTTTTCACCATAGACGTCTATGAGCTTTCAAATATCCCTTTGCAGTTTCCACAAGAACAGTATTAGAGAAAGGCTTCTTGAGGGGAAAGCTGTAATCAGAAAGCTTTTTCCGAGTTTTTAAAGGAAGATATTTCCTTTTTCCCCGTAACCCTCTATGGTCTTCCAAATATCACTTTGCAAATTCCACAAAACAGTCTTACCGAAAGGCTTCTTGGGGAGAAATCTGTAACTCTGTGAGATGAATTAACAGAACACAAAGCAGTTTCTCAGAAAGCTTCTTTCCAGTTTTTAACAGAAAATATTTCCTTTTTCACCATAGACCTCTATGGGCTTCCAAATATCACTTTGCAAATTCCACAAGAACAGTCTTAGCGAAAGGCTTCTTGAAGGAAAATCTGTAACTCTGTGAGATGAATTAACTGAACACAAAGCAGTTTCTCAGAAATCTACTTTGCAGTTTTTAACTAAAGATATTTCCTTTTTCACAATAGACCTCTATGGGCTTCCAAATATCACTTTCCAAATTCCACAAGAACAATCTTCGCGAAAGGCTTCCTCAGGGGAGGATGTAAGTCTGTGAGATGAATTAACACAACACAAAGCGGTTTCTCAGAAAGCTTCTTTCCAGTTTTTAACTGAAGATATTTCATTTTTCACCATAGCCCTCGAGGGGCTTCCAAATTACACTTTGCAAATTCCACAAGAGCAGTCTTAGCGAAAGGCTTCTTGAGGGGAAAGCTGTAACTCTGTGAGATGAATTAACAGGATAAAAAGCAGTTTATCAGAAAGCTTCTTTTCAGTTTTTAACTTAGGATATTTTCTTTTCCTCCATAGCCCTCTATAGGCTTCCATATATCACTTTGCAAATTCCACAAGAACAGTCTTAGCGAAACGCTTCTTGTGGGGAAAGCTGTAACTCTGTGAGGTGAATTAACAGAAGACAAAGCAGTTTCTCAGAAAGTTTCTTTTCAGTTTTTATCTTGGGATATTTCCTTTTTCAACATGGCCCTCTATGTGCTTTCAAATAACACCTTGCAAATTCCGAGAGAACAGTCTTAGAGGAAGGTTTCTTGAGAGGAAAGCTGTAACTCTGTGAGATGAATTAACAGAACACAATGCATTTTCTCAGAAAGCTTCTTTCCAGTTTTTAACGGAAGATATTTTCTTTTTCACCATAGCCCTCTATGGGCTTCCAAATATCACTTTGCAAATTCCACAAGAACAGTCTTAGCGAAAAAGTTCTTGAAGGGAAAACTGTAACTCTCTGAGATGAATTAACAAAACAGAAAGCAGTTTTTCAGGAAGCTTCTTTCCATTTTTTAACTGAAGATATTTCCTTTTTCACCATAGCCCTCTAGGGGCTTCCAAATATCTATTTGCAAATTGCACAAGAAAAGTCTTAGCGAAAGGCTTCTTGAGGGGAATGCTGTAACTCTGTGGATGAATTGACAGAACACAAAGCAGTTTCTCAGAAAGCTTCTTTACAGTTTTAAACGGAACGTTTTTCCGTTTTCACCATAACCCTCTATGGGCTTCCAAATACCACTTTGCAAATTCCACAAAAACAGTCTTAGCGATTTTCCAGACCTGGCCGGGCAGGAGGCGCCATCATGGGAGTTGACATCCGCCACAACAAGGCCCAAAAGGTTCGGCAAAGGAGCCCAAGAGCCAGGATATCTACCTGAGGCTGTTGGTCAAGTTGTATAGGTTTCTGGCCAGAAGAACCAATTCCACATTCAACCAGGTTGTGCTGAAGAGGTTGTTTATGAGTCGCTCCAACCGGCCGCCTCTGTCCCTTTCCCGGATGACCCGGAAGATGAAGCTTCCTGGCCGGGAAAACAAAACGGCTGTGGTTGTGGGGACCATAACGGACGACGTGCGGGTTCAGGAGGTGCCCAAACTGAAGGTATGTGCACTGCGCGTAACCAGCCGGGCCCGCAGCTGCATCCTCAGGGCCGGGGGCAAGATCCTCACTTTCGACCAGCTGACCTTCGACTCCCCCAAGGGCTGCGGCACTGTCCTGCTCTCCGGTCCTCGCAAGGGCCGAGAGGTGTACCGGCATTTCGGCAAGGCCCCAGGAACCCCGCACAGCCACACCAAACCCTACGTCCGCTCCAAGGGCCGGAAGTTCGAGCGTGCCAGAGGCCGACGGGCCAGCCGAGGCTACAAAAACTAACCTTGGATCCTACCCTCTTATTAAAAAGATTTTGAGCGCTGACAAAAAAAAAAAAAAAAAAAAAAAAAAAAAAAAAAAAACAGTCTTCGCGAAAGTCTTCTGGAGGGGAAAGCTGTAACTCTGTGAGATGAATTAACAGAAAACAAACCAGTTTCTCAGAAACCTTCTTTGCAGTTTTTAACGAAAGATATTTCCTTTTTCACCGTAGCCCTCTTTGGGCTTCCAAATATCACTTTGCAAATTTCACAAGAACAGTACTAGTGAACGGCTTCTTGAGGGGAAAGCTGTAACTCTGTGAGATGATTTAACAGAACACAAAGCAGTTTCTGAGAAAGCTTCTTTTCAGTTTTTAACGGAAGATATCTCATTTTCACGATAGCCCTCAAGGGGCTTCCAAATATCACTTTCCAAATTCCACAGGAACTGTCTCAGCGAAAGGCTTCTCGAGGGGAAAGCTGTAACTCTGTGAAGTGAATTAACAGAACACAAAGCAGTTTCTCAGAAACCTTCTTTCCCGTTTTTATCTTAGGATAATTCCTTTTTCACCACAGCCCTCTAAGGGCTTGTAAATATTGCTTTGCAAATACGAAAAGACCAGTCTTATCGAAAGGCTTCTTAAGGGGAAAGCTGTAACTCTGTGAGATGAACTAACAGAACACAAAGCAGTTTCTCAGAAAGCTTCTTTTCAGTTTTTAAAGGAAGATATTACATTTTCATCATAACCTTCCAGGGGTTTCCAAATATCCCTTTGCAAATTTCACAAGAACAGTCTTAGCGAAAGGCTTCTTGAGGTGAAAGCTGTAACTCTGTGAGATGAATTAACAGAACACAAAGCAGTTTCTCAGAAAGCTTCTTTTCAGTTTTTATGTTAGGATCCTTCCTTTTTCACTATAGCCCTCTATGGGCTTCCAAATATCACTTTGCAAATTCCACAAGAACAGTCTTAGTGAAAGGCTTCTTGAGGTGAAAGCTGTAACTGTGTGAGATGAATTACGAGAACACAAAGCCGTTTCTCAGAAAGCTTCTTTCCAGTTTTTAACGTAAATTATTTCCTTTTTCACCATAGCCCTCTATGGGCTTCTAAATATCACGTTCTAAATTCCACAAGAACAGTCTTAGCGAAAGGATTCTCGAGGGGAAAGATGTAACTCTCTGAGATTAAATAACAGAACACAAAGCCGTTTCTCAGAAAGCTTTTTTCCAGTTTTTAATGGAAGATATTTCCTTTTTCACCGCAGCCCACTATGGGCTTCTAAATATCACTTTACAAATTGGACAAGAACAGTCTTAGAGAAAGGCTTTTTGGGGGGAAAGCTGTAACTCTGTGAGATGAATTAAGAGAACACAAAGCAGTTTCTCAGAAAGCTTCTTTCAAGTTTTTAACGGAAGATATTTCCTATTTCACCATAGTCATCTATGGGCTTCTAAATATCACTTTCTAAATTCCACAAGAACAGTCTTAGCGAAAGTCTTCTTGAGGGGAAAGCTGTAACTCTGTGAGATCAATTAACAGAGCACAAAGCAGTTTCTCAGAAAGCTTCTTTCCAGTTTTTAATAAAAGAGATTTCCATTTTCAGCATAGCCCTCTATGGGCTTCCAAATATCACTTGGCAAATTCCACAAGAAGAGCCTTAGCGAAAGGATTCTTGAGGGGAAAGGTGTAACACTGTGACATGAATTAACAGAACAAAAAGCAGTTTCTCAGAAAGCTTCTTTCCAGTTTTTAACTGAAGATATTTCCTTTTTCACTATAGCCCTCTTTGGTCGTCCAAATATCACTTTGCAAATTCCACAAAAACAGTCTTAGCGAAAGGCTTCCTGAGGGGAAAGCTGTAACTCTGAGATGAATTAAGAGGACACAAAGCAGTTTCTCAAAAAGCTGCTTTCCAGTTTTTAACGGAAGATATTTCCTTTTTCATCAAAGCCCTCTTTGGGCTACCAAATATCACCTTGCAAATTCCACAAGAACACTCTTAGCCAAAGGCTTCTTGAGGGGAAAGCTGTAACTCTGTGAAATGAATTATCCGAACACAACGCAGTTTCTCAGTATGCCTCTTTTCACTTTTAACGGAGGATATTTCTTTTTCCATGATAGAACTCTATGGGTTTCCAAATATGACTTTGCAAATTCCACAAGAACAGTCTTAGCGAAAGGCATCTTCTGGGGAAAGCTGTAACTCTGTGACATGAATTATTAGAACACAAAGCAGTATGTCAGAAAGCTTCTTTTCAGTTTTTATCTTAGGATACTTCCCATTTCACCATAGCCCTCTATGGGCTTCTAAATATCACTTTGCAAATTCCACAAGAACAGTCTTAGCGAAACGCTTATTGAGGTAAAAGCTGTAACTCTGTGAGATGAATAAACAGAACACAAAGGAGTTTCTCAGAATGCTTCTTTCCAGTTTTTAACGGAGAATATTTCCTTATTCAACATAGCACTCTATGGGATTCTAATATCACGTTCTAAATACCACAAGAACAGTCTTAGCGAAAGGCTTCTTGAGGGGAAAGCTGTAACTCTGTGCGATGAATTAACAGAACACAAAGTATTTTCTCAGAACGTTTCTTTCCAGTTTTTAACGTAAATTATTTCCTTTTTCACCATAGCCCACTATGGGCTTCTAAATATCACGTTCTAAATTCCACAAGAACAGTCTTAGCGAAAGGATTCTTGAGGGGAAAGATGTAACTCTCTGAGATTAAATAACAGAACACAAAGCCGTTTCTCAGAAAGCTTTTTTCCAGTTTTTAATGGAAGATATTTCCTTTTTCACCGCAGCCCACTATGGGCTTCTAAATATCACTTTACAAATTGGACAAGAACAGTCTTAGAGAAAGGCTTTTTGGGGGGAAAGCTGTAACTCTGTGAGATGAATTAAGAGAACACAAAGCAGTTTCTCAGAAAGCTTCTTTCCAGTTTTTAACTGAAGATATTTCCTTTTTCACTATAGCCCTCTTTGGTCGTCCAAATATCACTTTGCAAATTCCACAAGAACAGTCTTAGCGAAAGGCTTCCTGAGGGGAAAGCTGTAATTCTGTGAGATGAATTAACAGAACACAAAGCAGTTTCTCAAAAAGCTGCTTTCCAGTTTTTAACGGAAGATATTTCCTTTTTCATCGAAGCTCTCTTTGGGCTACCAAATATCACCTTGCAAATTCCACAAGAACACTCTTAGCCAAAGGCTTCTTGAGGGGAAAGCTGTAACTCTGTGAGATGAATTAACAGAACACAAAGCAGTTTCTCACAAAGCTTCTTTCAAGTTTTTAACTGAAGATATTTCGTTTTTCACCATAGCCCTCTAAGGGCTTCTAAGTATCACTTTGCAAATTCCACAAGAACAAGCTTAGCGAAAGACTTCCTGTGGGGAAAGCTGTAAGTCTGTGAGATGAATTAACAGAACACAAAGTAGTTTCTCAGAAAGCTTCTTTTCAGTTTTTATCTTAGGATATTTCCTTTTTCACCAGAATCCTCTATGGGCTTCCAAATATCACTTTGCAAACTCCAAAGAAGAGTCTTAGCGAAAGGCTTCTTGAGGGGAAAGCTGTAATCGGAAAGCTTCTTTCCAGTTTTTAAGGGAAGATATTTCCTTTTTCACCATAGACCTCTATGGGCTTCCATGTATCACTTTTCAAATTCCACAAGAACTGTCTTAGCGAAAGTCTTATTGAGGGTAAACCTGTAATTCTGTGAGATGAACTAACAGAAAACAAAGCAGTTTCTCAGAAAGCTTCTTTCCAGTTTTAAACGGAAGATATTTCCTTTTTTACCAAAGCCCTCTGTGGACTTCCAAATATTACTTTGCAAATTCCACAAGAACAGTGTTAGCGAAAGGCTTCTTGAGCTTGAAGCTGTAAGTCTGTGAAATGAATTAACAGAACACAAAGCAGTTTCTCAGAAAGCTTCTTTCCAGTTTTTAACGGAAGATATTTACTTTTTCACCATAGCACTCTACGGGCTTCCAAATATCACCTTGCAAATTCCACAAGAACAGTCTTAGCGAAAGGCTTCTTGAGGGGAAAGCCGTAACTGTGAGAGATGAATTAACAGAACACAAAGCAGTGTCTCAGGAAGCTTCTTTCCAGTTTTTACAGAAGATGTTTCATTTTTCACCATAGACGTCTATGAGCTTTCAAATATCCCTTTGCAGTTTCCACAAGAACAGTATTAGAGAAAGGCTTCTTGAGGGGAAAGCTGTAATCAGAAAGCTTTTTCCGAGTTTTTAAAGGAAGATATTTCCTTTTTCCCCGTAACCCTCTATGGTCTTCCAAATATCACTTTGCAAATTCCACAAAACAGTCTTACCGAAAGGCTTCTTGGGGAGAAATCTGTAACTCTGTGAGATGAATTAACAGAACACAAAGCAGTTTCTCAGAAAGCTTCTTTCCAGTTTTTAACAGAAAATATTTCCTTTTTCACCATAGACCTCTATGGGCTTCCAAATATCACTTTGCAAATTCCACAAGAACAGTCTTAGCGAAAGGCTTCTTGAAGGAAAATCTGTAACTCTGTGAGATGAATTAACTGAACACAAAGCAGTTTCTCAGAAATCTACTTTGCAGTTTTTAACTAAAGATATTTCCTTTTTCACAATAGACCTCTATGGGCTTCCAAATATCACTTTCCAAATTCCACAAGAACAATCTTCGCGAAAGGCTTCCTCAGGGGAGGATGTAAGTCTGTGAGATGAATTAACACAACACAAAGCGGTTTCTCAGAAAGCTTCTTTCCAGTTTTTAACTGAAGATATTTCATTTTTCACCATAGCCCTCGAGGGGCTTCCAAATTACACTTTGCAAATTCCACAAGAGCAGTCTTAGCGAAAGGCTTCTTGAGGGGAAAGCTGTAACTCTGTGAGATGAATTAACAGGATAAAAAGCAGTTTATCAGAAAGCTTCTTTTCAGTTTTTAACTTAGGATATTTTCTTTTCCTCCATAGCCCTCTATAGGCTTCCATATATCACTTTGCAAATTCCACAAGAACAGTCTTAGCGAAACGCTTCTTGTGGGGAAAGCTGTAACTCTGTGAGGTGAATTAACAGAAGACAAAGCAGTTTCTCAGAAAGTTTCTTTTCAGTTTTTATCTTGGGATATTTCCTTTTTCAACATGGCCCTCTATGTGCTTTCAAATAACACCTTGCAAATTCCGAGAGAACAGTCTTAGAGGAAGGTTTCTTGAGAGGAAAGCTGTAACTCTGTGAGATGAATTAACAGAACACAATGCATTTTCTCAGAAAGCTTCTTTCCAGTTTTTAACGGAAGATATTTTCTTTTTCACCATAGCCCTCTATGGGCTTCCAAATATCACTTTGCAAATTCCACAAGAACAGTCTTAGCGAAAAAGTTCTTGAAGGGAAAACTGTAACTCTCTGAGATGAATTAACAAAACAGAAAGCAGTTTTTCAGGAAGCTTCTTTCCATTTTTTAACTGAAGATATTTCCTTTTTCACCATAGCCCTCTAGGGGCTTCCAAATATCTCTTTGCAAATTGCACAAGAAAAGTCTTAGCGAAAGGCTTCTTGAGGGGAATGCTGTAACTCTGTGGATGAATTGACAGAACACAAAGCAGTTTCTCAGAAAGCTTCTTTACAGTTTTAAACGGAACGTTTTTCCGTTTTCACCATAACCCTCTATGGGCTTCCAAATACCACTTTGCAAATTCCACAAAAACAGTCTTAGCGATTTTCCAGACCTGGCCGGGCAGGAGGCGCCATCATGGGAGTTGACATCCGCCACAACAAGGCCCAAAAGGTTCGGCAAAGGAGCCCAAGAGCCAGGATATCTACCTGAGGCTGTTGGTCAAGTTGTATAGGTTTCTGGCCAGAAGAACCAATTCCACATTCAACCAGGTTGTGCTGAAGAGGTTGTTTATGAGTCGCTCCAACCGGCCGCCTCTGTCCCTTTCCCGGATGACCCGGAAGATGAAGCTTCCTGGCCGGGAAAACAAAACGGCTGTGGTTGTGGGGACCATAACGGACGACGTGCGGGTTCAGGAGGTGCCCAAACTGAAGGTATGTGCACTGCGCGTAACCAGCCGGGCCCGCAGCCGCATCCTCAGGGCCGGGGGCAAGATCCTCACTTTCGACCAGCTGACCTTCGACTCCCCCAAGGGCTGCGGCACTGTCCTGCTCTCCGGTCCTCGCAAGGGCCGAGAGGTGTACCGGCATTTCGGCAAGGCCCCAGGAACCCCGCACAGCCACACCAAACCCTACGTCCGCTCCAAGGGCCGGAAGTTCGAGCGTGCCAGAGGCCGACGGGCCAGCCGAGGCTACAAAAACTAACCTTGGATCCTACCCTCTTATTAAAAAGATTTTGAGCGCTGACAAAAAAAAAAAAAAAAAAAAAAAAACAAAAAAAAAAAAAAAAAAAAAAAACAGTCTTCGCGAAAGTCTTCTGGAGGGGAAAGCTGTAACTCTGTGAGATGAATTAACAGAAAACAAACCAGTTTCTCAGAAAGCTTCTTTGCAGTTTTTAACGAAAGATATTTCCTTTTTCACCGTAGCCCTCTTTGGGCTTCCAAATATCACTTTGCAAATTTCACAAGAACAGTACTAGTGAACGGCTTCTTGAGGGGAAAGCTGTAACTCTGTGAGATGATTTAACAGAACACAAAGCAGTTTCTGAGAAAGCTTCTTTTCAGTTTTTAACGGAAGATATCTCATTTTCACGATAGCCCTCAAGGGGCTTCCAAATATCACTTTCCAAATTCCACAGGAACTGTCTCAGCGAAAGGCTTCTCGAGGGGAAAGCTGTAACTCTGTGAAGTGAATTAACAGAACACAAAGCAGTTTCTCAGAAACCTTCTTTCCCGTTTTTATCTTAGGATAATTCCTTTTTCACCACAGCCCTCTAAGGGCTTGTAAATATTGCTTTGCAAATACGAAAAGACCAGTCTTATCGAAAGGCTTCTTAAGGGGAAAGCTGTAACTCTGTGAGATGAACTAACAGAACACAAAGCAGTTTCTCAGAAAGCTTCTTTTCAGTTTTTAAAGGAAGATATTACATTTTCATCATAACCTTCCAGGGGTTTCCAAATATCCCTTTGCAAATTTCACAAGAACAGTCTTAGCGAAAGGCTTCTTGAGGTGAAAGCTGTAACTCTGTGAGATGAATTAACAGAACACAAAGCAGTTTCTCAGAAAGCTTCTTTTCAGTTTTTATGTTAGGATCCTTCCTTTTTCACTATAGCCTTCTATGGGCTTCCAAATATCACTTTGCAAATTCCACAAGAACAGTCTTAGTGAAAGGCTTCTTGAGGTGAAAGCTGTAACTGTGTGAGATGAATTACGAGAACACAAAGCCGTTTCTCAGAAAGCTTCTTTCCAGTTTTTAACGTAAATTATTTCCTTTTTCACCATAGCCCTCTATGGGCTTCTAAATATCACGTTCTAAATTCCACAAGAACAGTCTTAGCGAAAGGATTCTCGAGGGGAAAGATGTAACTCTCTGAGATTAAATAACAGAACACAAAGCCGTTTCTCAGAAAGCTTTTTTCCAGTTTTTAATGGAAGATATTTCCTTTTTCACCGCAGCCCACTATGGGCTTCTAAATATCACTTTACAAATTGGACAAGAACAGTCTTAGAGAAAGGCTTTTTGGGGGGAAAGCTGTAACTCTGTGAGATGAATTAAGAGAACACAAAGCAGTTTCTCAGAAAGCTTCTTTCAAGTTTTTAACGGAAGATATTTCCTATTTCACCATAGTCATCTATGGGCTTCTAAATATCACTTTCTAAATTCCACAAGAACAGTCTTAGCGAAAGTCTTCTTGAGGGGAAAGCTGTAACTCTGTGAGATCAATTAACAGAGCACAAAGCAGTTTCTCAGAAAGCTTCTTTCCAGTTTTTAATAAAAGAGATTTCCATTTTCAGCATAGCCCTCTATGGGCTTCCAAATATCACTTGGCAAATTCCACAAGAAGAGCCTTAGCGAAAGGATTCTTGAGGGGAAAGGTGTAACACTGTGAAATGAATTAACAGAACAAAAAGCAGTTTCTCAGAAAGCTTCTTTCCAGTTTTTAACTGAAGATATTTCCTTTTTCACTATAGCCCTCTTTGGTCGTCCAAATATCACTTTGCAAATTCCACAAAAACAGTCTTAGCGAAAGGCTTCCTGAGGGGAAAGCTGTAACTCTGAGATGAATTAAGAGGACACAAAGCAGTTTCTCAAAAAGCTGCTTTCCAGTTTTTAACGGAAGATATTTCCTTTTTCATCAAAGCCCTCTTTGGGCTACCAAATATCACCTTGCAAATTCCACAAGAACACTCTTAGCCAAAGGCTTCTTGAGGGGAAAGCTGTAACTCTGTGAAATGAATTATCCGAACACAACGCAGTTTCTCAGTATGCCTCTTTTCACTTTTAACGGAGGATATTTCTTTTTCCATGATAGAACTCTATGGGTTTCCAAATATGACTTTGCAAATTCCACAAGAACAGTCTTAGCGAAAGGCATCTTCTGGGGAAAGCTGTAACTCTGTGACATGAATTATTAGAACACAAAGCAGTATGTCAGAAAGCTTCTTTTCAGTTTTTATCTTAGGATACTTCCCATTTCACCATAGCCCTCTATGGGCTTCTAAATATCACTTTGCAAATTCCACAAGAACAGTCTTAGCGAAACGCTTATTGAGGTAAAAGCTGTAACTCTGTGAGATGAATAAACAGAACACAAAGGAGTTTCTCAGAATGCTTCTTTCCAGTTTTTAACGGAGAATATTTCCTTATTCAACATAGCACTCTATGGGATTCTAATATCACGTTCTAAATACCACAAGAACAGTCTTAGCGAAAGGCTTCTTGAGGGGAAAGCTGTAACTCTGTGCGATGAATTAACAGAACACAAAGTATTTTCTCAGAACGTTTCTTTCCAGTTTTTAACGTAAATTATTTCCTTTTTCACCATAGCCCACTATGGGCTTCTAAATATCACGTTCTAAATTCCACAAGAACAGTCTTAGCGAAAGGATTCTTGAGGGGAAAGATGTAACTCTCTGAGATTAAATAACAGAACACAAAGCCGTTTCTCAGAAAGCTTTTTTCCAGTTTTTAATGGAAGATATTTCCTTTTTCACCGCAGCCCACTATGGGCTTCTAAATATCACTTTACAAATTGGACAAGAACAGTCTTAGAGAAAGGCTTTTTGGGGGGAAAGCTGTAACTCTGTGAGATGAATTAAGAGAACACAAAGCAGTTTGTCAGAAAGCTTCTTTCCAGTTTTTAACTGAAGATATTTCCTTTTTCACTATAGCCCTCTTTGGTCGTCCAAATATCACTTTGCAAATTCCACAAGAACAGTCTTAGCGAAAGGCTTCCTGAGGGGAAAGCTGTAATTCTGTGAGATGAATTAACAGAACACAAAGCAGTTTCTCAAAAAGCTGCTTTCCAGTTTTTAACGGAAGATATTTCCTTTTTCATCGAAGCTCTCTTTGGGCTACCAAATATCACCTTGCAAATTCCACAAGAACACTCTTAGCCAAAGGCTTCTTGAGGGGAAAGCTGTAACTCTGTGAGATGAATTAACAGAACACAAAGCAGTTTCTCACAAAGCTTCTTTCAAGTTTTTAACTGAAGATATTTCGTTTTTCACCATAGCCCTCTAAGGGCTTCTAAGTATCACTTTGCAAATTCCACAAGAACAAGCTTAGCGAAAGACTTCCTGTGGGGAAAGCTGTAAGTCTGTGAGATGAATTAACAGAACACAAAGTAGTTTCTCAGAAAGCTTCTTTTCAGTTTTTATCTTAGGATATTTCCTTTTTCACCAGAATCCTCTATGGGCTTCCAAATATCACTTTGCAAACTCCAAAGAAGAGTCTTAGCGAAAGGCTTCTTGAGGGGAAAGCTGTAATCGGAAAGCTTCTTTCCAGTTTTTAAGGGAAGATATTTCCTTTTTCACCATAGACCTCTATGGGCTTCCATGTATCACTTTTCAAATTCCACAAGAACTGTCTTAGCGAAAGTCTTATTGAGGGTAAACCTGTAATTCTGTGAGATGAACTAACAGAAAACAAAGCAGTTTCTCAGAAAGCTTCTTTCCAGTTTTAAACGGAAGATATTTCCTTTTTTACCAAAGCCCTCTGTGGACTTCCAAATATTACTTTGCAAATTCCACAAGAACAGTGTTAGCGAAAGGCTTCTTGAGCTTGAAGCTGTAAGTCTGTGAAATGAATTAACAGAACACAAAGCAGTTTCTCAGAAAGCTTCTTTCCAGTTTTTAACGGAAGATATTTACTTTTTCACCATAGCACTCTACGGGCTTCCAAATATCACCTTGCAAATTCCACAAGAACAGTCTTAGCGAAAGGCTTCTTGAGGGGAAAGCCGTAACTGTGAGAGATGAATTAACAGAACACAAAGCAGTGTCTCAGGAAGCTTCTTTCCAGTTTTTACAGAAGATGTTTCATTTTTCACCATAGACGTCTATGAGCTTTCAAATATCCCTTTGCAGTTTCCACAAGAACAGTATTAGAGAAAGGCTTCTTGAGGGGAAAGCTGTAATCAGAAAGCTTTTTCCGAGTTTTTAAAGGAAGATATTTCCTTTTTCCCCGTAACCCTCTATGGTCTTCCAAATATCACTTTGCAAATTCCACAAAACAGTCTTACCGAAAGGCTTCTTGGGGAGAAATCTGTAACTCTGTGAGATGAATTAACAGAACACAAAGCAGTTTCTCAGAAAGCTTCTTTCCAGTTTTTAACAGAAAATATTTCCTTTTTCACCATAGACCTCTATGGGCTTCCAAATATCACTTTGCAAATTCCACAAGAACAGTCTTAGCGAAAGGCTTCTTGAAGGAAAATCTGTAACTCTGTGAGATGAATTAACTGAACACAAAGCAGTTTCTCAGAAATCTACTTTGCAGTTTTTAACTAAAGATATTTCCTTTTTCACAATAGACCTCTATGGGCTTCCAAATATCACTTTCCAAATTCCACAAGAACAATCTTCGCGAAAGGCTTCCTCAGGGGAGGATGTAAGTCTGTGAGATGAATTAACACAACACAAAGCGGTTTCTCAGAAAGCTTCTTTCCAGTTTTTAACTGAAGATATTTCATTTTTCACCATAGCCCTCGAGGGGCTTCCAAATTACACTTTGCAAATTCCACAAGAGCAGTCTTAGCGAAAGGCTTCTTGAGGGGAAAGCTGTAACTCTGTGAGATGAATTAACAGGATAAAAAGCAGTTTATCAGAAAGCTTCTTTTCAGTTTTTAACTTAGGATATTTTCTTTTCCTCCATAGCCCTCTATAGGCTTCCATATATCACTTTGCAAATTCCACAAGAACAGTCTTAGCGAAACGCTTCTTGTGGGGAAAGCTGTAACTCTGTGAGGTGAATTAACAGAAGACAAAGCAGTTTCTCAGAAAGTTTCTTTTCAGTTTTTATCTTGGGATATTTCCTTTTTCAACATGGCCCTCTATGTGCTTTCAAATAACACCTTGCAAATTCCGAGAGAACAGTCTTAGAGGAAGGTTTCTTGAGAGGAAAGCTGTAACTCTGTGAGATGAATTAACAGAACACAATGCATTTTCTCAGAAAGCTTCTTTCCAGTTTTTAACGGAAGATATTTTCTTTTTCACCATAGCCCTCTATGGGCTTCCAAATATCACTTTGCAAATTCCACAAGAACAGTCTTAGCGAAAAAGTTCTTGAAGGGAAAACTGTAACTCTCTGAGATGAATTAACAAAACAGAAAGCAGTTTTTCAGGAAGCTTCTTTCCATTTTTTAACTGAAGATATTTCCTTTTTCACCATAGCCCTCTAGGGGCTTCCAAATATCTCTTTGCAAATTGCACAAGAAAAGTCTTAGCGAAAGGCTTCTTGAGGGGAATGCTGTAACTCTGTGGATGAATTGACAGAACACAAAGCAGTTTCTCAGAAAGCTTCTTTACAGTTTTAAACGGAACGTTTTTCCGTTTTCACCATAACCCTCTATGGGCTTCCAAATACCACTTTGCAAATTCCACAAAAACAGTCTTAGCGATTTTCCAGACCTGGCCGGGCAGGAGGCGCCATCATGGGAGTTGACATCCGCCACAACAAGGCCCAAAAGGTTCGGCAAAGGAGCCCAAGAGCCAGGATATCTACCTGAGGCTGTTGGTCAAGTTGTATAGGTTTCTGGCCAGAAGAACCAATTCCACATTCAACCAGGTTGTGCTGAAGAGGTTGTTTATGAGTCGCTCCAACCGGCCGCCTCTGTCCCTTTCCCGGATGACCCGGAAGATGAAGCTTCCTGGCCGGGAAAACAAAACGGCTGTGGTTGTGGGGACCATAACGGACGACGTGCGGGTTCAGGAGGTGCCCAAACTGAAGGTATGTGCACTGCGCGTAACCAGCCGGGCCCGCAGCCGCATCCTCAGGGCCGGGGGCAAGATCCTCACTTTCGACCAGCTGACCTTCGACTCCCCCAAGGGCTGCGGCACTGTCCTGCTCTCCGGTCCTCGCAAGGGCCGAGAGGTGTACCGGCATTTCGGCAAGGCCCCAGGAACCCCGCACAGCCACACCAAACCCTACGTCCGCTCCAAGGGCCGGAAGTTCGAGCGTGCCAGAGGCCGACGGGCCAGCCGAGGCTACAAAAACTAACCTTGGATCCTACCCTCTTATTAAAAAGATTTTGAGCGCTGACAAAAAAAAAAAAAAAAAAAAAAAACAGTCTTCGCGAAAGTCTTCTGGAGGGGAAAGCTGTAACTCTGTGAGATGAATTAACAGAAAACAAACCAGTTTCTCAGAAAGCTTCTTTGCAGTTTTTAACGAAAGATATTTCCTTTTTCACCGTAGCCCTCTTTGGGCTTCCAAATATCACTTTGCAAATTTCACAAGAACAGTACTAGTGAACGGCTTCTTGAGGGGAAAGCTGTAACTCTGTGAGATGATTTAACAGAACACAAAGCAGTTTCTGAGAAAGCTTCTTTTCAGTTTTTAACGGAAGATATCTCATTTTCACGATAGCCCTCAAGGGGCTTCCAAATATCACTTTCCAAATTCCACAGGAACTGTCTCAGCGAAAGGCTTCTCGAGGGGAAAGCTGTAACTCTGTGAAGTGAATTAACAGAACACAAAGCAGTTTCTCAGAAACCTTCTTTCCCGTTTTTATCTTAGGATAATTCCTTTTTCACCACAGCCCTCTAAGGGCTTGTAAATATTGCTTTGCAAATACGAAAAGACCAGTCTTATCGAAAGGCTTCTTAAGGGGAAAGCTGTAACTCTGTGAGATGAACTAACAGAACACAAAGCAGTTTCTCAGAAAGCTTCTTTTCAGTTTTTAAAGGAAGATATTACATTTTCATCATAACCTTCCAGGGGTTTCCAAATATCCCTTTGCAAATTTCACAAGAACAGTCTTAGCGAAAGGCTTCTTGAGGTGAAAGCTGTAACTCTGTGAGATGAATTAACAGAACACAAAGCAGTTTCTCAGAAAGCTTCTTTTCAGTTTTTATGTTAGGATCCTTCCTTTTTCACTATAGCCCTCTATGGGCTTCCAAATATCACTTTGCAAATTCCACAAGAACAGTCTTAGTGAAAGGCTTCTTGAGGTGAAAGCTGTAACTGTGTGAGATGAATTACGAGAACACAAAGCCGTTTCTCAGAAAGCTTCTTTCCAGTTTTTAACGTAAATTATTTCCTTTTTCACCATAGCCCACTATGGGCTTCTAAATATCACGTTCTAAATTCCACAAGAACAGTCTTAGCGAAAGGATTCTTGAGGGGAAAGATGTAACTCTCTGAGATTAAATAACAGAACACAAAGCCGTTTCTCAGAAAGCTTTTTTCCAGTTTTTAATGGAAGATATTTCCTTTTTCACCGCAGCCCACTATGGGCTTCTAAATATCACTTTACAAATTGGACAAGAACAGTCTTAGAGAAAGGCTTTTTGGGGGGAAAGCTGTAACTCTGTGAGATGAATTAAGAGAACACAAAGCAGTTTCTCAGAAAGCTTCTTTCAAGTTTTTAACGGAAGATATTTCCTATTTCACCATAGTCATCTATGGGCTTCTAAATATCACTTTCTAAATTCCACAAGAACAGTCTTAGCGAAAGTCTTCTTGAGGGGAAAGCTGTAACTCTGTGAGATCAATTAACAGAGCACAAAGCAGTTTCTCAGAAAGCTTCTTTCCAGTTTTTAATAAAAGAGATTTCCATTTTCAGCATAGCCCTCTATGGGCTTCCAAATATCACTTGGCAAATTCCACAAGAAGAGCCTTAGCGAAAGGATTCTTGAGGGGAAAGGTGTAACACTGTGAAATGAATTAACAGAACAAAAAGCAGTTTCTCAGAAAGCTTCTTTCCAGTTTTTAACTGAAGATATTTCCTTTTTCACTATAGCCCTCTTTGGTCGTCCAAATATCACTTTGCAAATTCCACAAAAACAGTCTTAGCGAAAGGCTTCCTGAGGGGAAAGCTGTAACTCTGAGATGAATTAAGAGGACACAAAGCAGTTTCTCAAAAAGCTGCTTTCCAGTTTTTAACGGAAGATATTTCCTTTTTCATCAAAGCCCCCTTTGGGCTACCAAATATCACCTTGCAAATTCCACAAGAACACTCTTAGCCAAAGGCTTCTTGAGGGGAAAGCTGTAACTCTGTGAAATGAATTATCCGAACACAACGCAGTTTCTCAGTATGCCTCTTTTCACTTTTAACGGAGGATATTTCTTTTTCCATGATAGAACTCTATGGGTTTCCAAATATGACTTTGCAAATTCCACAAGAACAGTCTTAGCGAAAGGCATCTTCTGGGGAAAGCTGTAACTCTGTGACATGAATTATTAGAACACAAAGCAGTATGTCAGAAAGCTTCTTTTCAGTTTTTATCTTAGGATACTTCCCATTTCACCATAGCCCTCTATGGGCTTCTAAATATCACTTTGCAAATTCCACAAGAACAGTCTTAGCGAAACGCTTATTGAGGTAAAAGCTGTAACTCTGTGAGATGAATAAACAGAACACAAAGGAGTTTCTCAGAATGCTTCTTTCCAGTTTTTAACGGAGAATATTTCCTTATTCAACATAGCACTCTATGGGATTCTAATATCACGTTCTAAATACCACAAGAACAGTCTTAGCGAAAGGCTTCTTGAGGGGAAAGCTGTAACTCTGTGCGATGAATTAACAGAACACAAAGTATTTTCTCAGAACGTTTCTTTCCAGTTTTTAACGTAAATTATTTCCTTTTTCACCATAGCCCTCTATGGGCTTCTAAATATCACGTTCTAAATTCCACAAGAACAGTCTTAGCGAAAGGATTCTTGAGGGGAAAGATGTAACTCTCTGAGATTAAATAACAGAACACAAAGCCGTTTCTCAGAAAGCTTTTTTCCAGTTTTTAATGGAAGATATTTCCTTTTTCACCGCAGCCCACTATGGGCTTCTAAATATCACTTTACAAATTGGACAAGAACAGTCTTAGAGAAAGGCTTTTTGGGGGGAAAGCTGTAACTCTGTGAGATGAATTAAGAGAACACAAAGCAGTTTCTCAGAAAGCTTCTTTCCAGTTTTTAACTGAAGATATTTCCTTTTTCACTATAGCCCTCTTTGGTCGTCCAAATATCACTTTGCAAATTCCACAAGAACAGTCTTAGCGAAAGGCTTCCTGAGGGGAAAGCTGTAATTCTGTGAGATGAATTAACAGAACACAAAGCAGTTTCTCAAAAAGCTGCTTTCCAGTTTTTAACGGAAGATATTTCCTTTTTCATCGAAGCTCTCTTTGGGCTACCAAATATCACCTTGCAAATTCCACAAGAACACTCTTAGCCAAAGGCTTCTTGAGGGGAAAGCTGTAACTCTGTGAGATGAATTAACAGAACACAAAGCAGTTTCTCACAAAGCTTCTTTCAAGTTTTTAACTGAAGATATTTCATTTTTCACCATAGCCCTCTAAGGGCTTCTAAGTATCACTTTGCAAATTCCACAAGAACAAGCTTAGCGAAAGACTTCCTGTGGGGAAAGCTGTAAGTCTGTGAGATGAATTAACAGAACACAAAGTAGTTTCTCAGAAAGCTTCTTTTCAGTTTTTATCTTAGGATATTTCCTTTTTCACCAGAATCCTCTATGGGCTTCCAAATATCACTTTGCAAACTCCAAAGAAGAGTCTTAGCGAAAGGCTTCTTGAGGGGAAAGCTGTAATCGGAAAGCTTCTTTCCAGTTTTTAAGGGAAGATATTTCCTTTTTCACCATAGACCTCTATGGGCTTCCATGTATCACTTTTCAAATTCCACAAGAACTGTCTTAGCGAAAGTCTTATTGAGGGTAAACCTGTAATTCTGTGAGATGAACTAACAGAAAACAAAGCAGTTTCTCAGAAAGCTTCTTTCCAGTTTTAAACGGAAGATATTTCCTTTTTTACCAAAGCCCTCTGTGGACTTCCAAATATTACTTTGCAAATTCCACAAGAACAGTGTTAGCGAAAGGCTTCTTGAGCTTGAAGCTGTAAGTTGTGAAATGAATTAACAGAACACAAAGCAGTTTCTCAGAAAGCTTCTTTCCAGTTTTTAACGGAAGATATTTACTTTTTCACCATAGCACTCTACGGGCTTCCAAATATCACCTTGCAAATTCCACAAGAACAGTCTTAGCGAAAGGCTTCTTGAGGGGAAAGCCGTAACTGTGAGAGATGAATTAACAGAACACAAAGCAGTGTCTCAGGAAGCTTCTTTCCAGTTTTTACAGAAGATGTTTCATTTTTCACCATAGACGTCTATGAGCTTTCAAATATCCCTTTGCAGTTTCCACAAGAACAGTATTAGAGAAAGGCTTCTTGAGGGGAAAGCTGTAATCAGAAAGCTTTTTCCGAGTTTTTAAAGGAAGATATTTCCTTTTTCCCCGTAACCCTCTATGGTCTTCCAAATATCACTTTGCAAATTCCACAAAACAGTCTTACCGAAAGGCTTCTTGGGGAGAAATCTGTAACTCTGTGAGATGAATTAACAGAACACAAAGCAGTTTCTCAGAAAGCTTCTTTCCAGTTTTTAACAGAAAATATTTCCTTTTTCACCATAGACCTCTATGGGCTTCCAAATATCACTTTGCAAATTCCACAAGAACAGTCTTAGCGAAAGGCTTCTTGAAGGAAAATCTGTAACTCTGTGAGATGAATTAACTGAACACAAAGCAGTTTCTCAGAAATCTACTTTGCAGTTTTTAACTAAAGATATTTCCTTTTTCACAATAGACCTCTATGGGCTTCCAAATATCACTTTCCAAATTCCACAAGAACAATCTTCGCGAAAGGCTTCCTCAGGGGAGGATGTAAGTCTGTGAGATGAATTAACACAACACAAAGCGGTTTCTCAGAAAGCTTCTTTCCAGTTTTTAACTGAAGATATTTCATTTTTCACCATAGCCCTCGAGGGGCTTCCAAATTACACTTTGCAAATTCCACAAGAGCAGTCTTAGCGAAAGGCTTCTTGAGGGGAAAGCTGTAACTCTGTGAGATGAATTAACAGGATAAAAAGCAGTTTATCAGAAAGCTTCTTTTCAGTTTTTAACTTAGGATATTTTCTTTTCCTCCATAGCCCTCTATAGGCTTCCATATATCACTTTGCAAATTCCACAAGAACAGTCTTAGCGAAACGCTTCTTGTGGGGAAAGCTGTAACTCTGTGAGGTGAATTAACAGAAGACAAAGCAGTTTCTCAGAAAGTTTCTTTTCAGTTTTTATCTTGGGATATTTCCTTTTTCAACATGGCCCTCTATGTGCTTTCAAATAACACCTTGCAAATTCCGAGAGAACAGTCTTAGAGGAAGGTTTCTTGAGAGGAAAGCTGTAACTCTGTGAGATGAATTAACAGAACACAATGCATTTTCTCAGAAAGCTTCTTTCCAGTTTTTAACGGAAGATATTTTCTTTTTCACCATAGCCCTCTATGGGCTTCCAAATATCACTTTGCAAATTCCACAAGAACAGTCTTAGCGAAAAAGTTCTTGAAGGGAAAACTGTAACTCTCTGAGATGAATTAACAAAACAGAAAGCAGTTTTTCAGGAAGCTTCTTTCCATTTTTTAACTGAAGATATTTCCTTTTTCACCATAGCCCTCTAGGGGCTTCCAAATATCTCTTTGCAAATTGCACAAGAAAAGTCTTAGCGAAAGGCTTCTTGAGGGGAATGCTGTAACTCTGTGGATGAATTGACAGAACACAAAGCAGTTTCTCAGAAAGCTTCTTTACAGTTTTAAACGGAACGTTTTTCCGTTTTCACCATAACCCTCTATGGGCTTCCAAATACCACTTTGCAAATTCCACAAAAACAGTCTTAGCGATTTTCCAGACCTGGCCGGGCAGGAGGCGCCATCATGGGAGTTGACATCCGCCACAACAAGGCCCAAAAGGTTCGGCAAAGGAGCCCAAGAGCCAGGATATCTACCTGAGGCTGTTGGTCAAGTTGTATAGGTTTCTGGCCAGAAGAACCAATTCCACATTCAACCAGGTTGTGCTGAAGAGGTTGTTTATGAGTCGCTCCAACCGGCCGCCTCTGTCCCTTTCCCGGATGACCCGGAAGATGAAGCTTCCTGGCCGGGAAAACAAAACGGCTGTGGTTGTGGGGACCATAACGGACGACGTGCGGGTTCAGGAGGTGCCCAAACTGAAGGTATGTGCACTGCGCGTAACCAGCCGGGCCCGCAGCCGCATCCTCAGGGCCGGGGGCAAGATCCTCACTTTCGACCAGCTGACCTTCGACTCCCCCAAGGGCTGCGGCACTGTCCTGCTCTCCGGTCCTCGCAAGGGCCGAGAGGTGTACCGGCATTTCGGCAAGGCCCCAGGAACCCCGCACAGCCACACCAAACCCTACGTCCGCTCCAAGGGCCGGAAGTTCGAGCGTGCCAGAGGCCGACGGGCCAGCCGAGGCTACAAAAACTAACCTTGGATCCTACCCTCTTATTAAAAAGATTTTGAGCGCTGACAAAAAAAAAAAAAAAAAAAAAAAAAAACAGTCTTCGCGAAAGTCTTCTGGAGGGGAAAGCTGTAACTCTGTGAGATGAATTAACAGAAAACAAACCAGTTTCTCAGAAAGCTTCTTTGCAGTTTTTAACGAAAGATATTTCCTTTTTCACCGTAGCCCTCTTTGGGCTTCCAAATATCACTTTGCAAATTTCACAAGAACAGTACTAGTGAACGGCTTCTTGAGGGGAAAGCTGTAACTCTGTGAGATGATTTAACAGAACACAAAGCAGTTTCTGAGAAAGCTTCTTTTCAGTTTTTAACGGAAGATATCTCATTTTCACGATAGCCCTCAAGGGGCTTCCAAATATCACTTTCCAAATTCCACAGGAACTGTCTCAGCGAAAGGCTTCTCGAGGGGAAAGCTGTAACTCTGTGAAGTGAATTAACAGAACACAAAGCAGTTTCTCAGAAACCTTCTTTCCCGTTTTTATCTTAGGATAATTCCTTTTTCACCACAGCCCTCTAAGGGCTTGTAAATATTGCTTTGCAAATACGAAAAGACCAGTCTTATCGAAAGGCTTCTTAAGGGGAAAGCTGTAACTCTGTGAGATGAACTAACAGAACACAAAGCAGTTTCTCAGAAAGCTTCTTTTCAGTTTTTAAAGGAAGATATTACATTTTCATCATAACCTTCCAGGGGTTTCCAAATATCCCTTTGCAAATTTCACAAGAACAGTCTTAGCGAAAGGCTTCTTGAGGTGAAAGCTGTAACTCTGTGAGATGAATTAACAGAACACAAAGCAGTTTCTCAGAAAGCTTCTTTTCAGTTTTTATGTTAGGATCCTTCCTTTTTCACTATAGCCCTCTATGGGCTTCCAAATATCACTTTGCAAATTCCACAAGAACAGTCTTAGTGAAAGGCTTCTTGAGGTGAAAGCTGTAACTGTGTGAGATGAATTACGAGAACACAAAGCCGTTTCTCAGAAAGCTTCTTTCCAGTTTTTAACGTAAATTATTTCCTTTTTCACCATAGCCCACTATGGGCTTCTAAATATCACGTTCTAAATTCCACAAGAACAGTCTTAGCGAAAGGATTCTTGAGGGGAAAGATGTAACTCTCTGAGATTAAATAACAGAACACAAAGCCGTTTCTCAGAAAGCTTTTTTCCAGTTTTTAATGGAAGATATTTCCTTTTTCACCGCAGCCCACTATGGGCTTCTAAATATCACTTTACAAATTGGACAAGAACAGTCTTAGAGAAAGGCTTTTTGGGGGGAAAGCTGTAACTCTGTGAGATGAATTAAGAGAACACAAAGCAGTTTCTCAGAAAGCTTCTTTCAAGTTTTTAACTGAAGATATTTCCTATTTCACCATAGTCATCTATGGGCTTCTAAATATCACTTTCTAAATTCCACAAGAACAGTCTTAGCGAAAGTCTTCTTGAGGGGAAAGCTGTAACTCTGTGAGATCAATTAACAGAGCACAAAGCAGTTTCTCAGAAAGCTTCTTTCCAGTTTTTAATAAAAGAGATTTCCATTTTCAGCATAGCCCTCTATGGGCTTCCAAATATCACTTGGCAAATTCCACAAGAAGAGCCTTAGCGAAAGGATTCTTGAGGGGAAAGGTGTAACACTGTGACATGAATTAACAGAACAAAAAGCAGTTTCTCAGAAAGCTTCTTTCCAGTTTTTAACTGAAGATATTTCCTTTTTCACTATAGCCCTCTTTGGTCGTCCAAATATCACTTTGCAAATTCCACAAAAACAGTCTTAGCGAAAGGCTTCCTGAGGGGAAAGCTGTAACTCTGAGATGAATTAAGAGGACACAAAGCAGTTTCTCAAAAAGCTGCTTTCCAGTTTTTAACGGAAGATATTTCCTTTTTCATCAAAGCCCTCTTTGGGCTACCAAATATCACCTTGCAAATTCCACAAGAACACTCTTAGCCAAAGGCTTCTTGAGGGGAAAGCTGTAACTCTGTGAAATGAATTATCCGAACACAACGCAGTTTCTCAGTATGCCTCTTTTCACTTTTAACGGAGGATATTTCTTTTTCCATGATAGAACTCTATGGGTTTCCAAATATGACTTTGCAAATTCCACAAGAACAGTCTTAGCGAAAGGCATCTTCTGGGGAAAGCTGTAACTCTGTGACATGAATTATTAGAACACAAAGCAGTATGTCAGAAAGCTTCTTTTCAGTTTTTATCTTAGGATACTTCCCATTTCACCATAGCCCTCTATGGGCTTCTAAATATCACTTTGCAAATTCCACAAGAACAGTCTTAGCGAAACGCTTATTGAGGTAAAAGCTGTAACTCTGTGAGATGAATAAACAGAACACAAAGGAGTTTCTCAGAATGCTTCTTTCCAGTTTTTAACGGAGAATATTTCCTTATTCAACATAGCACTCTATGGGATTCTAATATCACGTTCTAAATACCACAAGAACAGTCTTAGCGAAAGGCTTCTTGAGGGGAAAGCTGTAACTCTGTGCGATGAATTAACAGAACACAAAGTATTTTCTCAGAACGTTTCTTTCCAGTTTTTAACGTAAATTATTTCCTTTTTCACCATAGCCCACTATGGGCTTCTAAATATCACGTTCTAAATTCCACAAGAACAGTCTTAGCGAAAGGATTCTTGAGGGGAAAGATGTAACTCTCTGAGATTAAATAACAGAACACAAAGCCGTTTCTCAGAAAGCTTTTTTCCAGTTTTTAATGGAAGATATTTCCTTTTTCACCGCAGCCCACTATGGGCTTCTAAATATCACTTTACAAATTGGACAAGAACAGTCTTAGAGAAAGGCTTTTTGGGGGGAAAGCTGTAACTCTGTGAGATGAATTAAGAGAACACAAAGCAGTTTCTCAGAAAGCTTCTTTCCAGTTTTTAACTGAAGATATTTCCTTTTTCACTATAGCCCTCTTTGGTCGTCCAAATATCACTTTGCAAATTCCACAAGAACAGTCTTAGCGAAAGGCTTCCTGAGGGGAAAGCTGTAATTCTGTGAGATGAATTAACAGAACACAAAGCAGTTTCTCAAAAAGCTGCTTTCCAGTTTTTAACGGAAGATATTTCCTTTTTCATCGAAGCTCTCTTTGGGCTACCAAATATCACCTTGCAAATTCCACAAGAACACTCCTAGCCAAAGGCTTCTTGAGGGGAAAGCTGTAACTCTGTGAGATGAATTAACAGAACACAAAGCAGTTTCTCACAAAGCTTCTTTCAAGTTTTTAACTGAAGATATTTCGTTTTTCACCATAGCCCTCTAAGGGCTTCTAAGTATCACTTTGCAAATTCCACAAGAACAAGCTTAGCGAAAGACTTCCTGTGGGGAAAGCTGTAAGTCTGTGAGATGAATTAACAGAACACAAAGTAGTTTCTCAGAAAGCTTCTTTTCAGTTTTTATCTTAGGATATTTCCTTTTTCACCAGAATCCTCTATGGGCTTCCAAATATCACTTTGCAAACTCCAAAGAAGAGTCTTAGCGAAAGGCTTCTTGAGGGGAAAGCTGTAATCGGAAAGCTTCTTTCCAGTTTTTAAGGGAAGATATTTCCTTTTTCACCATAGACCTCTATGGGCTTCCATGTATCACTTTTCAAATTCCACAAGAACTGTCTTAGCGAAAGTCTTATTGAGGGTAAACCTGTAATTCTGTGAGATGAACTAACAGAAAACAAAGCAGTTTCTCAGAAAGCTTCTTTCCAGTTTTAAACGGAAGATATTTCCTTTTTTACCAAAGCCCTCTGTGGACTTCCAAATATTACTTTGCAAATTCCACAAGAACAGTGTTAGCGAAAGGCTTCTTGAGCTTGAAGCTGTAAGTCTGTGAAATGAATTAACAGAACACAAAGCAGTTTCTCAGAAAGCTTCTTTCCAGTTTTTAACGGAAGATATTTACTTTTTCACCATAGCACTCTACGGGCTTCCAAATATCACCTTGCAAATTCCACAAGAACAGTCTTAGCGAAAGGCTTCTTGAGGGGAAAGCCGTAACTGTGAGAGATGAATTAACAGAACACAAAGCAGTGTCTCAGGAAGCTTCTTTCCAGTTTTTACAGAAGATGTTTCATTTTTCACCATAGACGTCTATGAGCTTTCAAATATCCCTTTGCAGTTTCCACAAGAACAGTATTAGAGAAAGGCTTCTTGAGGGGAAAGCTGTAATCAGAAAGCTTTTTCCGAGTTTTTAAAGGAAGATATTTCCTTTTTCCCCGTAACCCTCTATGGTCTTCCAAATATCACTTTGCAAATTCCACAAAACAGTCTTACCGAAAGGCTTCTTGGGGAGAAATCTGTAACTCTGTGAGATGAATTAACAGAACACAAAGCAGTTTCTCAGAAAGCTTCTTTCCAGTTTTTAACAGAAAATATTTCCTTTTTCACCATAGACCTCTATGGGCTTCCAAATATCACTTTGCAAATTCCACAAGAACAGTCTTAGCGAAAGGCTTCTTGAAGGAAAATCTGTAACTCTGTGAGATGAATTAACTGAACACAAAGCAGTTTCTCAGAAATCTACTTTGCAGTTTTTAACTAAAGATATTTCCTTTTTCACAATAGACCTCTATGGGCTTCCAAATATCACTTTCCAAATTCCACAAGAACAATCTTCGCGAAAGGCTTCCTCAGTGGAGGATGTAAGTCTGTGAGATGAATTAACACAACACAAAGCGGTTTCTCAGAAAGCTTCTTTCCAGTTTTTAACTGAAGATATTTCATTTTTCACCATAGCCCTCGAGGGGCTTCCAAATTACACTTTGCAAATTCCACAAGAGCAGTCTTAGCGAAAGGCTTCTTGAGGGGAAAGCTGTAACTCTGTGAGATGAATTAACAGGATAAAAAGCAGTTTATCAGAAAGCTTCTTTTCAGTTTTTAACTTAGGATATTTTCTTTTCCTCCATAGCCCTCTATAGGCTTCCATATATCACTTTGCAAATTCCACAAGAACAGTCTTAGCGAAACGCTTCTTGTGGGGAAAGCTGTAACTCTGTGAGGTGAATTAACAGAAGACAAAGCAGTTTCTCAGAAAGTTTCTTTTCAGTTTTTATCTTGGGATATTTCCTTTTTCAACATGGCCCTCTATGTGCTTTCAAATAACACCTTGCAAATTCCGAGAGAACAGTCTTAGAGGAAGGTTTCTTGAGAGGAAAGCTGTAACTCTGTGAGATGAATTAACAGAACACAATGCATTTTCTCAGAAAGCTTCTTTCCAGTTTTTAACGGAAGATATTTTCTTTTTCACCATAGCCCTCTATGGGCTTCCAAATATCACTTTGCAAATTCCACAAGAACAGTCTTAGCGAAAAAGTTCTTGAAGGGAAAACTGTAACTCTCTGAGATGAATTAACAAAACAGAAAGCAGTTTTTCAGGAAGCTTCTTTCCATTTTTTAACTGAAGATATTTCCTTTTTCACCATAGCCCTCTAGGGGCTTCCAAATATCTCTTTGCAAATTGCACAAGAAAAGTCTTAGCGAAAGGCTTCTTGAGGGGAATGCTGTAACTCTGTGGATGAATTGACAGAACACAAAGCAGTTTCTCAGAAAGCTTCTTTACAGTTTTAAACGGAACGTTTTTCCGTTTTCACCATAACCCTCTATGGGCTTCCAAATACCACTTTGCAAATTCCACAAAAACAGTCTTAGCGATTTTCCAGACCTGGCCGGGCAGGAGGCGCCATCATGGGAGTTGACATCCGCCACAACAAGGCCCAAAAGGTTCGGCAAAGGAGCCCAAGAGCCAGGATATCTACCTGAGGCTGTTGGTCAAGTTGTATAGGTTTCTGGCCAGAAGAACCAATTCCACATTCAACCAGGTTGTGCTGAAGAGGTTGTTTATGAGTCGCTCCAACCGGCCGCCTCTGTCCCTTTCCCGGATGACCCGGAAGATGAAGCTTCCTGGCCGGGAAAACAAAACGGCTGTGGTTGTGGGGACCATAACGGACGACGTGCGGGTTCAGGAGGTGCCCAAACTGAAGGTATGTGCACTGCGCGTAACCAGCCGGGCCCGCAGCCGCATCCTCAGGGCCGGGGGCAAGATCCTCACTTTCGACCAGCTGACCTTCGACTCCCCCAAGGGCTGCGGCACTGTCCTGCTCTCCGGTCCTCGCAAGGGCCGAGAGGTGTACCGGCATTTCGGCAAGGCCCCAGGAACCCCGCACAGCCACACCAAACCCTACGTCCGCTCCAAGGGCCGGAAGTTCGAGCGTGCCAGAGGCCGACGGGCCAGCCGAGGCTACAAAAACTAACCTTGGATCCTACCCTCTTATTAAAAAGATTTTGAGCGCTGACAAAAAAAAAAAAAAAAAAAAAAAAAAAAAAAAAAAAAAAAAAAAAAAAAAACAGTCTTCGCGAAAGTCTTCTGGAGGGGAAAGCTGTAACTCTGTGAGATGAATTAACAGAAAACAAACCAGTTTCTCAGAAAGCTTCTTTGCAGTTTTTAACGAAAGATATTTCCTTTTTCACCGTAGCCCTCTTTGGGCTTCCAAATATCACTTTGCAAATTTCACAAGAACAGTACTAGTGAACGGCTTCTTGAGGGGAAAGCTGTAACTCTGTGAGATGATTTAACAGAACACAAAGCAGTTTCTGAGAAAGCTTCTTTTCAGTTTTTAACGGAAGATATCTCATTTTCACGATAGCCCTCAAGGGGCTTCCAAATATCACTTTCCAAATTCCACAGGAACTGTCTCAGCGAAAGGCTTCTCGAGGGGAAAGCTGTAACTCTGTGAAGTGAATTAACAGAACACAAAGCAGTTTCTCAGAAACCTTCTTTCCCGTTTTTATCTTAGGATAATTCCTTTTTCACCACAGCCCTCTAAGGGCTTGTAAATATTGCTTTGCAAATACGAAA